>NW_017729030.1:6206711-6234325 GCF_001723915.1 Gavialis gangeticus | reverse complement strand
GGGAAGACACTGATGTCATATCTTGACTTTAAAAAAAGCCTTCAACCTGGTATCCCATGATCACCTTTTAGCAAAACTGGCCAACTGCGGCCTCGGCTTCACCATGGTCTGCTAGCTGGGGAACTGGCTCCATGGTTGGACCCAGAGGGTGGTGGTTGACCAAAGTCAATCGTCGTGATGCCCTGTGATCAGTGGGGTCCCCCAAGGCTCTGTCCTTGGGCCAACACTATTCAACATCTTCATTAATGATGTGTACACTGGCATCAGAAGGAGACTGGCCAAGTTTGCTGACAACACCAAACTTTGTGGTAAAGCATCCACACCTGAGGACAGGAGGGTGATCCAGGCTGACCTTAACAGGCTCAGGAAATGAGCGGACGAGAACCTGATGGTGTTAACACTGAAAAATGCAAGGTTCTCCACCTTGGGAAGAAAAACCCACAGCATGCTTATAGCCTTGGCACTGCTAGGCTGGCTACAACTACAGACGAAAGGGACTTGGGGGTCATGACTGACCACAAGATGAACATGAGCCTTCAATGTGATGCTGCAGCTAGTAAAGCTAGCAAAACACTGGCTTGCATTCATAGATGCTTCTCAAGCAAATCCCAGGATGTCATTCTCCTGTTGTACTCGGCCTTGGTGAGGCCGCAGCTGGAGTACTGCGTCCAGTTTTGGGCTCCACAATTCAAAAAGGATGTGGAGAAGCTTGAGAGAGTCCAGAGGAGAGCCACACGTATGATCAGAGATCAGGAAAACAGACCTTATGATGACAGGCTGAGAGCTACGGCGCTTTTCCAGGCTGAAGAGTGCAGGCTTAGGGGTGATCTGGTAGCCGCCTATAAGTTTATCGGGGTGTTCACGAGGATCTGGGGGAACGTCTGTTCACCAGAGTGTCCCAAGGGTCACAAACTCCTCCATGATCGAACGGTCACAGACTCCTCCATAACCATTTCAGGCTGGACACAAGGAAGAACTTCTTTACTGTCTGAGCACCCAAGGTTTGGAATAGACTGCCACCAGAGGTGGTTCAAGCACCCACTTTGAACACCTTCAAGAGACATTTGGATGTTTATCTTACTCGGGTCCTATGACCCCTGCTGACTTCCTGCCCCTGGGGCAGGGGGCTGGACTCGAAAATCTTCAAAGGTCCCTTTCAGATTTAAAAATGACCAGCCCTTCTCTTCCAGCCTTAACGTCTTTGAAATCTACAAAAAAAATGTTAGAATATAACAATTAAAGGCAAGGAACATTGTCAGGAAATGATTGGTGCCTTCAGAATCCAGCCACACCAGTAAAATATACAATCTCTGACCACCAGGAAATACTGTCCCATTTACCTTAAAGAACAACATCTGGCTAGACTTGTATCACAACACACAAAGGAAATACATGGTTTTGTATAACTGGGTAAGCGGAGGCTAGAAAGTAATGAATAAGATTCTGAGAGTAGTACAAGATGATCTTCACTGCCTACTTATTCTTGGAGCGTGCCACAGCTGCTGTGCCTTCCACCCTCCTAAACCAGCTATTGGGAAAAGCACAAGAACCTGAGCAGCTGCACTGACAGCTAGATACAGTGATCTGGTTGGCTGCACATGATCGTGCCAAATGAACATACTAGATTGGGGCACCTGAGTCTCTACCCTCTGTTCTAGGATGCAAAGCCTCTTTCTACACTACTACAGCATTTAGACTATGGCAAAAGTCCTCCATAAGTGGCAAGGGTAGCAGTGGCAGTGAGTAGTGGCTGCAAGTGCTAGGAACCTAGGCAAGTTCAACCATCTGGTGCTCTGTTTTAATGGTGTCTCATGGAGAAGGGATGGTAACACTTCATTGAAGAGCAAGCTCCTGATTTCTTTCCTGCCTCCCTTTCTGCTTTGAGAAGAGGTTGGGGTGGAGAGTATGGGGGTAAGGGAAGGAGAGAGAGGAAACTGCCTGAAACTATTGAGGGGGAAACTACATCCTGCTTAAGAGAGTAAATTCCCATTAAGAAACCTGATAAAAGGGTTGGGAAAGGAAATAAAAACACTGACCTATAACTTTAGCTTTTTCTGCCTGACTACTGCCAGCTGTTGAAGTTCCTCAAAAACAGAGAGCAAAACCAGAGGGGTAAACAATTCCCACAAACAAGAGTGGGAACTGCTGAACCCAATTATTATTAAAAATTTGAAGTTGGGAATTTTCCACAGAAGAGACCTGCAACAAGGCGGCCTGGTGAGCCCTGCTTACCCATGTCCTGTGGAGCTTCAGAAGGGTTGGCCATTCTCCTACTATCTGTCAACAAGTTCAGGTCTGTCCTCAAACTGCAAGTAGGCTACATGCCTACTTTAACAAAACAGTGAACTTTTGTGACAGTAAACTTTCTTTCACTGTCCATAGCTAGCACTTTTAACTACTTCTGGATTTTTCCACATAGAATTATCTTTCTGACATGGCCAATGAAACCACCAGACCCTCATTTAATTTCTTGCAGAAGACTCACTTCTTCCATGATAATTATATTATATACTCATTTTTTATCTGTCTTATGAATGAACAGCCTATCTACACAGAGTAGTGATCAACTGTAGGGAGTGGAGGGCAAAAAAGAACAACATAATTAAATTTGGAAGCTGCTGTCATAAAAGTTGCAAGCAGCTGGGCAAAGATGACTTGTAATTGTAAGAGGACTGCCTATCACTAGAGTTGTCTGAAAGATGACAGTCCCATTTCATGGCGACTTTCAAAGCTTTGAAGATTTTTTTGGTTCATTAAGCATTTCTGTAAAAATAGAACTGTCAAAATGTTCAAAAATTGAGCTCTTCTGTGGATCCTCATTATAGCACTGGTCTAGGATGCCCAAGTGCCACCTCTGTCTCATTCAGAGTAGAGGAATTTTTATAAATCCCAAATAGCTCTGAATCACAGCAAGGACCTGAACCTGAGTCATGCCCTTCATCCCAGGCTAGTTTTATAGACTACAGAGCAGGGGTGGCCAGCCAGTGGCACAGATGCCACAAGTGGCATCAACAGGAGCCATCTCTTGGTGTCTTTCACAGTCCTCAGAAAGACACCAACATCCAGGTCTATAATGAAGTACTCATCCCCATTCTCCTCTATGGATGTGAAATGTGGGTGGCCTACCATTGTCATCTCAAGAGCCTAAAGAGGAAACACTACAGGAACGCACTGAAGGAATAACTAAAGAAAACAGATGTTGGGCATCAAAAGCTAGGAGGAGCTGGCTGCCAACCAGCCCCAATGGCAACACAACCTCAACCAAGAGGCATCCCATTTCAAGGTACAGCATCTTGCCCTTAAAGTAAGGGAAAGAATACAGTGAAGGAAAAGGAGAAAGCAGAGCAAAAGCTTGGTCAGGGAGCACAAGGCAGGGAGCAGAACACAAAGAAAGGGATCAGAGTGACACTAAAGAAGGATGCAGGGCTAATTTGTGGCACACCTACCAAAAAGGCTGGCATTCACCGCTATACAATATGACACTCAGTCCCCTCCACCCCCTCAAAAACTTTCCTGACAAAAGCTTCCTGAAAACACAATTACATCTCTATTAAATGTTTTAGCTTTGACAAAAAAGCAAATATGAGTAACATTTTTTTTTTCAAACATTTCTCCTAATTGTATCTACTGCCTTGAGCATATTGCTTTATCAGTTTCACCTCATCAGTCATCCATCTTTTTTTTCCAAGATGGCCCCCATGCCTAAGGATGATCAATGTCCACCACTGTATTTAGAAAGGCTGTAGTCCATTTTGGGGTACTGCTATATGAGTTGCATTTGATTAAAAAAGGTGGGTGAGCTTTGGAAGGCAAGCCATACAAGGAGAGGCTGAGGGAAATAGGCACCTTTCCTGTAAGCTAAACATGCCTAAGAGGGGACTTGATAGCAGTCTCCAAATATCTAAAGGGCTGCTATAAAGAAGAGGAAGAACATCTTTTCTCTCAGTGCAGAAAACAGGACACGGATCGATGCTGAAGTTACAGCAACACGGGTTTAGAACAGATATCAGGAGAAGCTTCTTCACTATCAGAGCAGTTTGGGAATAGAACAGGCTGTCTAGGAAAGCTGTGGAGTCTCCATCACAAGAAGTATTAAAAAAGTTGGACAAGCATGAGTCAGGGATGATCTAGGAGTAGCTATATCTATACTATACTATGGGTATTTCCCAAGCTTCCATGTTTTGCTCGTAACCACATACGGCCAGGAATTTTCTCCCCTTCCTGCTGCTACACATGAAAGTGGGTTTTGGGTTTTGGCTGCAACCAAGGCCAGGGATTTTGAATGCTCATGATGGGACTAAAATCCAGAGATTCCTGGCTAGAGGATCTTGAACTTCAGTCAGGGTCAAACTGAACATCACATTTGGGGTCAGTAAGGAATTCTACCCCACAGTAAGATTGGTATGGAGGGGTGGGGGGCTACCTTCCTCTGTAGCAGGGTGTGTGGCCCCTCTTCCTTGGACATCTCAAGTGTATTTGAATGACCCTTGTAGCAGCAGACACTGATCACTGCTGTCCCTCTACTTTACCTGTGGCAATATACATTGTAATTTTCTAACAGTTTTAGTAATAGGAGGAATGATCCTGCCTCTGCTAGAAGGTTAAACTAGATGACCTCCAAAGGTCCCTTCTAGCCCTACTTTTCTGTGATTCTATGAAAAACATTAAAACAGTATAGCTTATATAAGTATAATGCTTACAAATATCTGTTGAAGTTTTCCCATTATGGAATCTATTTCTTATAAATAGAGCAGCCCAAGTAAATTTCTGCATCCCTTAAGAAGTCACCACTTTAACAGATTGCTACACTTGATCTGAGCCTATTGGGCTGAGAAACAATAACGATAATTATATTCCACCTGAATAATTATATCCCACATAGAGGACAGTGCTATGTGGACTGCATGCTTTTAACAGAGGTGCTTGATTAAAACAGAAGTGTATCAGTATATTCTAACCAGAAATAGTAGTAAACTTACTGCAAATTTTGCAGGGAGAACAATGTAACATACAACATCCCCCTAGAAAAAACTTTTACAAATTAACTGTACAATAAGGATTTGGCAAAACTGCTATAATCCAAAACTCCACTCCATGTAATTTAATTGCAAGACAACTTCATAACATAACCCATCTAAACCCAAGTATGCAACCTGCACTCTGCAAATGTCAGCAAGAGATGTAAACCAAATACCAAAGCTTCACTTCCTGTTAAACTTGTAATTTATCAAACTCACTCAGGAGACCCAGCTTCATGTCACAGAACTATTTCTCCAACCAAAAAAAACACCAGTGTCATCCAGGCAAAGCTCATATGAAAAAGAACAGTGATTTAGGAAAAAAAGAAAACCCGAATCAGTTATAGGAAGCCTACAAAAAGGAATTTTAAATCTTTGAGCTGTACCACCCCAATTAGTCATTTTAACTATACTTTTCATTAAAAAATATTTTAAATAACTGTTGTACAAATCTGGAACCCCAGTGCAAAGTATGTTATTATCCTATAGCCACAAGGTATTGCAGAAGTTAGGCTTCTAGTGATGCAAAGCCAAAACCTTTGAAAAAACCCCACAGATTTAAGATTTTAAAGGATAAGCTTTGAAAGCAGACCAATTCCACAAAAAAGCCAAGTGCCTGCCATACATATCAACCCTCCCCAGCTTGGGACATAAGTATGTGACCCTGGGAGATGGAAGCTGGGTAGTCCCATTAATCTAGGTACTCCCACATGCATCCATTTAAAATTGTAGGAATTATGGATGGAAGCCATTATGATCTATTAAGCATGGCAAGGTGCCATTCAGGAGGGTTGTACTCAATCATCTAGCCAGGAGGACATTTCAAAAGGCAACCGCAGGGCATTGGGTTGTAATACGAAGTCCCTTCCAATAGTTGTGTTTGGAGGAGACAGATAAAAATTGTCCTGTTTGGACTACATAGATTTAGTAACAGTAACTTAATGCTTCACTATGAATAACTTAGCTCCTAAAGGCAAGTCTTGAAAAAGGCAATCACCCACAGTAATAGAAGTCTCCCAGGTAAATGTTATCAACTTCTACAGAGTTTAAAGCCTTCATTAAAAATAAAATCTGCTAATCTTTATAGTTAGGGATACCTTTCATATATATGTTGAGGTTAAATAGATGCACAGCTGTCACCCTAAACTTTATCTCTGAAAGTCTGTACTTGTGCAGTGCTGCTCATAGTTCTCCCACAAGCTCCACCTCAGCAGAGTGCTGTCTGCTATACAAAACTTTATAATCAAATGTACTTGGGTGCATATATAATTAGGTCCATTTCACAATGCTGCTTGGGAGAGTTCTAAATGTCAGCAGTAGGCAGCTAAATCAGGAGCAAGGAGATTAGTGACAAAAAACAGCTTGGGAGAACAAAACAAAAGTAAGAGAAATCCCACAAGATCAGGTCAAGGTCCATCCTACAAGCACTGAAAACAGTGGTAAATAAAAAGAGTTTTTTACCTGGAGGAATAAATCTAAAATAGCCACAAAAAAGATTTCCTGAAGGAGTAAAAAGAAAAGGTATCATCATTATCCAGCAGGGCAGTAAGTTGTTAGGACAATCTCCAGCAATAACCAGACTTCACATACTGAAATTTACACTACCTGCTAACTTTAAGAGAAAACAGCTGACAGTAGGAAGAGGAAGATTTCAAAGCTTTTAGCAGTTGGAAAGGAGGAGTAGAAGCCTGCAGATCTGTAAACTGAGTGGGAGAATTTACACTATTTAAGGCATACAGTAAAGTAAAATCACAATTTCTTTCCCACTCTGCACCTGGGAAGCGAGGAACAGAAGGGTTTATGTCAAGCTTTCCAGCTCATCCATACCAAGATTAGAAGATGGAAATCCATGGCAAACTTTTGAAAGCTAGGTTTCCTCTCTGAAAACCATGTGCATGAACAAGTCCCAAAAAATAAAGTCTGAGTTATCAAAAATTCCCCAAACAAAACATATGACAGAACTATATTTCAAAGTCTAAAACATTTTTAAACTAACTGCTGTCTAACTCAATTTGCAATTGCTGTAAAAAAATTATTTTTTTTATTTGTCTGTCATCTTTGGGCTTTAGCAAACCATGAGAAAAACTTTACCACCAAAGGAAGATGGACAGGAATAGCAAATGAATGCAAGATGAAAAACTGAAGTAAAAAACTACATCACAGGTCATAATAGGAAATGCATTGTACAATTCTGGGTAGTGACAGGTTGAGATATTATTTCCAAAACTGCTATACGGGTACACCAATAGAGATTTTGGGAGCTGATACCAATAGCCGATTTTTAAGCAGGAATATCAGTCGATACTGCTCCAATTTCCGATATGCAGCCAGCAGCTCGAAGAGCAGGGTCGGGCTGATAAGTCTGTTGTGGTGTAATGGGAAAGGGAAGAGAAGGGGCTTGGGAGGGCAGGGGCAGACCGAGGCTCCTGAGGTGCAGGAGCGAGTGGGACTGGGGCTGCGACAGGCACTGCCCAGCCAGGACAGGGCGGGGTGAGACAGAGTCGCAGCTCATCAGGGGGGCATGGGGAGCAGCTCCCGCTGCTGTGCGCACCCTGGGAGGGCATGGGTGGAGCATGTGCCCCTGGATCTGTGTGGGGTGGGCCAGGCTGCGCTCAGGGCCAGGCTGCGCTCAGGGCCGGCAATAGCAGTGCTGGGATGGGGCTACAAGGGTGGAGGAGCTGCAGCCACCCCAAAATTCACTGTAGCCCCCCACAAGCATCCCTCCCAGCGCTGCCACCTCCTGCCCCAGCCCTGGCTGGGAAGAGCCCTGCACAGCCCCAGCCCGTCCCGTGAAGATACACGGGGCACACCCCCCCAACACCTGTGCCTTCCTGGGGTGTGCGCAGCAGCGGGAGCTGCCCACCCCTCCCCATGTCCCTGGACAAGATGCAGCTCTGTCCCATGCCTCGCCCTGCCCTGGCTGGGCAGCACCTGCTCCAGCCCCACTCCCTCCCCTCACCGCATGGGCCTTGATCTCCCCCCCGCCACACACCCATCCCTTCCCTTCCCCTGTGTCCCTCCCCTTACACCACAACACTTACCAGCTGTATGCAGCCCTCCAAGCTGCTGGGCTGTGCTCCTCGCTGCCTACGTGCTGCGCTGCAGCTGTGCGCATGCATTGGGCATTTACTGGCCATATTATCAGTCACATCAGGCCAATTTCTGACACAGTCAATTTTCTTTCTATCGGTGCCAATCCAATTGGTGCGCCTCCACTAAAATATTTTTATGTAAAATTACTTGTTACTTCTTCAACTGCTCCATGTTTGCTGAATGGTGCATCTGGCTTGTTACTAATCAAGTTATGCTATGAACCATTTTGCTTCTCTGAAAAAAAATTCTCTCTGATACTCAATATATGAATACAATCTCTACAACAATTTATGTCATTAACACACCCAGTACTGAAATATAGTAGAGCATTAATTACATTTTTTTGGAACACAATGACAAACAATACAGAAATCTATATAATTATTGGCTTTGTTTCTCTTCCAATTTCTTTCTCTACAAGATGCTTAATTATGGCTGAAGGATTTGCTCCACTCCTCTTTCCCCCAGTCATATTTTTATTTCCAATATATAGTATTGTATGAAGCATATGCATACATAGAACTTACTCCAGATTTTATATTAGGAACTAGTAACTCAATCATTTTAGTTTTAAAAATCCATATTTTATTTATTCATTTTATTTCAATATATAAATAATACATAGTTGGAATATGGATTAGTCCAGTACACATTACTACAACCCTTCAAAAAACAGGTTTCATAACAAAATTATTATGGATCTTGGATTATGCAAGTGCTATTGGGGACAGCCATAATGCAAACTGAATGTATGAGTGTATGAAAATCCCATAAAGAATCACAAAGCTGAAAAATATCTGATAATCAGCCAATTATATACATCCTACCTTTGAAAGTATTTTTAGTTATCATGAATATTAGCAGGCTCTGGTCTCAATGTTATTTGGTTTAGGAAAGAGAATCCATTAGCAAAGAGAGTTTTATATTTATATTTAATGGTGTTAAAAGTCCTTCCTTATTTGAAAACAGATTATAAACTATGAAAGTAGGTTGTACAGATATCCAGTTATTTAAACACTAGTTTTTAATGCAAGCCTCCACTACTCCCACAAATTTGGTAAAGTGTAGTCCCAAATTCATTCCAAGGCAAATACTAAAATTCATGTGGATACAGTAAGAGAAAGTGCCTAAATGCTTTGAGGAGAGCATACACCAAGAAGTTTTCAGACCAGCTCAAAATATACAGAGCAAATAATATTGGAAAAATTTATAAAACTAAAAAAAAGTGATAGAAATGGTTTCTAATTTAGAGATTATAATAATAACGTACCAAAATTTTATTATTACACTAAACCATCACAAGAGAAAGAAAGAAAAAAAAAGCAGCAAGAATATTCCTCTGTAGCAGAGGTGCTCAGCCTCTGGCAGTGGGCTAAATGCAGCCCACAGAGCCACAGCAGCCTGCCCCCACCACTCTCCATAGGTCAGGAAATTTAGTGGTGGGGGAGCAGCAGCAAGTAATACTGCCACCCGTGCTGCCAAAACAGAATTTGGGCTCAGCCACTCCCCCTACCCCCTGCACTGCTGGATCAGGCTGGACCACTTCCAAACCGCCCGTGTGGCCGAACTGGTCTCTACCTCACCACCACATGTCAGATTTGGCCCACTGGCCAGATCTAGACTGCTGATGGCCTGAGCAACATCCATCCAGCATAAGGGGAAAAAAGGTTGGGCACCACTACATTAAACTACCAAATCTTCAAGCAAATGATAAGGCAATACGAATAATTACCAACTGGTCAATCTATAACAAATAATTCTGAATAAATTGGACTGAGCTGATATTTTTGTCCTACACAGCAAGGACAACATAGCAAGTGCACATGTCTCCTGGAGGGAAGACTGCACAATAAGGCTCTGTTTGAGGACTGGATGCTACGTTCCCTGCTCCCTGGGAAAATCCCCAAGCCACCAGGCTAAAAGGGGATGTCTCCCTATTTCTCCCCACTTCACTACCAGTAGGTGCACATGCAAGCCAATCTTATTTTGCCATAGGTGGAAACAGAATCCCAAACCCACATTCCAAGCTCCTGTAAAACAAAGGGGGTTTGAAGATGTGTCCTGCCTCCCAGCAGCGTGCTCCAACTGCCAGAGTACAAGCTAAGTACTGCCCATAACACCCTCCACCCCTTAAATGAAGCTGGCCCACTAGCTAAGAGGTAATGATGATACATGAGGCTAGAAGGAGAATGGCACAGGGAGAGAGATACTACCCTGAAAGGGAGAGGCCCCAGGTTCCCTCATCCAATGGGTCAGATATGATCCCAATACTGTTCATCCAATCATTATTAAATGCAAAGTGCAAGGGCAGGGTTGAAAAGCACTCTGAACAATGTTTCAGGGCCTGATGGTTACAGCCCTTTTCCAAGACTTAAGAAAGACAGGTTCAAATGCCACAGTGGTTAAGAGAAGCCTAGAAACTGGGCCTCCTGTTCTTTAGGCAAATGCCTGCACTACTGAGCTAAAGGTATGAAGGGCAGTCTTCTTGCTCCTCTCCCTTAGTTCCACCAAGTACACATGCATTTTGCCACAGGTGAAGACTAAATCCCACACTATGCATAAGTGTCAAAAACTGCAGTTATGCAGCCAACTACATTGCATTTAAGTACTTGAAAGGTAAATCAGGATGTAGCCCTTAATGACTGCTACCAGAAAGGCATCCAAAAAGATAGTTCTCATTAACCTGCTATCAAAACCCTCATACCACTCATCCTTTGAAATCTTTAGTGACTGCATTAGTCTCCCATCTATGTAAGTATTCTTAATGTTATCTATTTCTCTATTTGAAGCTCCCAATTTTTGATCAGGAAGGGTTGTCAGACCTCCTACTTAGCTCTTAAAACTTTGAACTGCTTAGGACCATGCCATACCTTTTTCTGTATGCTGTGAAACACCTAATACACTACATGTGCTTAATACAGCGAGATGAAAAGAGTCCAAAAAGTACTGGTACAAAGCTGGCATAAGTGTTTTTAAATGTACTTGCTGTTTTTAAAACTGCAAGATGTAGTAAACATGCTCATTCATATTAGGGGTCATAACACGCAAGATACTTTGTTACATAAAAAAATAATAATCTCAGAAGTAGCTTGCCTAAGAGTCATCTGCAAACAAAATTGCTCCACATTTGAAGTCAGACAGGAATCCGCTTGCTATGTTTTCTCACCCAAAGCATACTGTAGATGGAAGTGTTTTGGAAAGTCCATCCCTCAGGGTCTCATTTGGACTATACAATTCTCCATAATCTCCATGCAGTTTCTGAGGATTGTGGCTGGATTGAAGAAGGCCTAAATGTAGTACACCCTCTTAAGCTGTTCAATGGTGCTTTAAAAAGCTTTCCAAAGCTTGATTTGTACATGCTGTTATGGCAGACAGAAAATTCCCTCATAACGTTTCCACACTGCAAATTTCTGTTGGCTGAAGATAGGAAATTTACTCACTGAAAGATTTCCAAAATGTTTTTCCTTTTGCTTTCACATCCTGCTCAAAAAAAATTACCATATTTATCTGAATTCAAGACAACTTTGATTTTAAGATGACCCTCCAATAATCAGATTCTATACATGGAAAGTTCATAAATGTATTATAATTCTCCACGTACAGAGTCCAGTTACTGGAGGATCATATTAAATTCACTCCTCCCACTGCTGCAGAGGGGAAAGTAGTGGCAAATTAGGCAGCTTCACCCCCATCTCTCCCCACACCCCCAGCCACCACTGGTCAGAGGCACTATATGCTCCTTGCCCCAGGCCAGAGCCACAGCAGGGAGGCAGAGGTGGTGGGGGGAGGGGAGGCTGTAGCTCTGACCCCAAGCCAGGGTCAGGGCCAGAGCAGGAGCCACAACAGTTGCCTGCCCCCCAAGTTTGTACTCCAGTCCAAGACAGGGGGCTTTTCCCCCTGATGGACTTGAATAAATATGGTAAATGGAAGCCTCTCAATACACACACGGATCATTCTTTGTTTATCTTTTATGTATCCATTGATATCGTAAACCCATGAACTTTTAAGTTAAGAAGTTATAAAGACGACATTTTATTTGGTCTTAAACTCTCAGAGTCCCAAAATAATCTCACTAGGCCCCTACTTTGATAAATGAACAATACTAAATATTGCAACCATGTTGCCTACTGTCTTCTACTCAGGTTTTTAGACTCTGAGTATCAGGAAGCCTGCCAACAACAACAAAAATACAGAAATGGTTTGCATACATTGCTTGCAGGTTATCCTACCATTTTCCCTTCAGGATATGACTGGTAGTTTATCTTGTTAGCCTGATAAACCAAAAAACTAAATGAAGGTTGAAGCAGTATGCTGCCTATTTGAATTTCACAGTGGTGAGATCCAAGAGAGCTTTCGTAACAGTACTTACATCAGACTTTCTAGAAACAGATGCAAGACTGGTGAGAGAACTGCCTTCTTAAAGATATGCCTCATACTACCATTGCCCTCTGCTCAGCAGACATCAGTAAATATTATATGCATGTGAATAAGTTTGGAATTTATTACATGTTTAAATGATTCGCTGCAATTAAAACAATTACTGCTCAACAACCACCTATGCTGTAAAACAGTTAGAGGTTCTGGATATTTGGTATTCCACGTATCATACAAATATTTCAACACAAGTACTAACTAATAGTCATCTCAACAGCTGAATTTTATGGCACCTTCCATACTATGGTATGAATATGACTTAAATTTTGTGTGGTAAAATACTGGGCTGAGTTGTTTTTCTGCTTCCCTTTTTTGTTTGTATATGCATCTATAGGCTTGTCAAAAAAACACAACTGATTTCAAGCATACTTTTTACTAACATTTTTTACATTTAGTCTAATTTAAAACCAGCGATTAACCTTGCATTACCTTAACCTGTCCGTACATATTTCATATATAGTCAGGTATGAAATTTCATACAAATGCTATTTGGCTCTATCAGATCAATTTCTTGTTTATTTGTAGTGGCAAATTAGAGTTGCCCAGCAGCTTAAAATCCTTCACACTATCACAAAGTAGGTTTTCTGAATACCCCATCGTTTCCAGGAAAAAAAAAGCAAACACATACACACAACCTGCAACTGAGTAAACCCCCTCATTGATTGGACTGTAATGCATCTATGGAGAGGACAGAAATAACATACTTCTAAAACAATCTGCTGCTATCTATGTTACTACTAACTCTAGTAAGCCTTTCCCAAGTGGACTGGATTATTCAAGTAATTAGTAATGGGATATGGAACATTTCTGTCTAAATCACTGATTCAAATCCACCCTTTAACCAAAGTCACTATGCAATAGTTGTTTGGGACCTCTATGAAACAAGCAGATAGTCTCAATCCAGCTGCATGCCTCAAAAACACAATTACAATTGTCCCCCTACTCTCAGCAGATAAATTAAGGATTGAACACAGTGCATCAAAAAGTTGGTTATTTTAGGCCAAAAGCCAAGTAAATTGTTAGACCAATTTAAAGGAAAATTAAACTGCTATGCCTTTGCTATCATGGAACATACCTGTAATATAGCATCTCTCATGCACATTGGAAAAAAGCAAAAAGAATCTAAACAAAAGCAATTCTCAGCTCAGTAACAATACCAAACAGCAAAATGGTGTTCAAGTTCAAGTCTAATAATTTTTAAAAACTGTTTTCCAAAACACACTCAAAACTGAAGTTAAAGTATTACCAAATGATCTGGAGCAGAGACTGAGTTTCTTCCTAACAAATCCATCAAACTGAGAGGCTAATGGGGCAGGCGCCCATCTTAATAGGTGGGCAGTTATATGAAGAGTGCACAAGGAGTAGTGCCACAACTATGCATTATGGATGAGAAACCGAGTAGAAAGAACTTTTTAAAGCGTTAAATGCTGCCCCAAACCTAGATGAGTTTCTGTGTCTGAAAAAAGAAGGGAAAAAAAGATCACTAGTTTGGAGGAATTCTCAATGAACAGGTCACCCAAATCTAGAGCAGAAACCTGCACACTTCCATGAACCAGAAATTCAAAGATCATTTTATATAATTATAATGCCTAGCAAGCAATTCACAGTAACACAGCAAACAGCTCACAAAAAGGAAGCAGACCTAACAGAAAGTAATCTGAATCCCTTATAACACACTGTTTTCCTAAAAGCAGTGCAGGTTCTACACTTTGGTAGGCATCATTAATTCAGCTAACACAGAAAGGTAACTGATTAATAACAATTTCTTAGTGAACTTCAGACTTTTGTTCATTAGCATTATCAAGCTATGAAAACAAAAGAGAAGGTACAAAAGAGGAAGTTTAGGAACAATGAAGAGGGAATAAGAAAAAAAAAGATCATCAGAGGTTTAGAAACTCAGAATAAGTCATCTGTTTACTATGCATTGCATCTCACTTACCATAATAGTAAACCACAAAGTCTGACTAAAAGGCTCAATGCTTGGCTGCTTTGCTGCATCCCATAATTTCTCCAGTCATTTGAATACTATTCGAGGAATGTTTTGTAAACCTGTCAGATAATTATTCATCTCCACATTCCACCATTCACCAAGATGACTGTAAATGTATTAGCAGTTTATTTTATACACTGCAATGCTCACAACAGAGAAGTTCTCACTCCATGACAGATTACTCAAGACATATGCCCTTACGTACAGCACAATTATTTGTTACTCAGATACAGAGAAATACATTTTACATCTACAGCACATTCCATTCAAATGGATCTCTACCAACCTGCTGGTCATATAAACACCACCACGGGCAGTCACATCTTGGCAAAAGGAAGCTATTTGATATCTTCTAAAATCCTGTGGGGAATAGGGTACTTTTGACCAAACCCTTATATTCAGAGTACTTCCATTTCTAACATACAAGCAGAACAGTCAGGGCCCCAGTGTTTGGAGTCTTACCAGATACCAGCATTACATTTTAATAAAATGATTAAACACTACCTATCCACCTAAGAAAGAACTCAAGTCAGTTCTAAAGAGACCAGAACCTATTACTTCAGCACACCCAAGGGAGACCTAAATACGAAGGAAATAGCCCAGAATAGCTAATTCTATGACAGTTTCCTGCTATTTCATCCTATGGCTACCGTCTGCAGATCAATACAGTCCAATTTGAAAGCTAGTGCAGAATAGCTTTTGTGCTTTAAATTCAAAGAGTGGATTATTTCCCAGTGAGAAAGACCTTAGTGTTTCAAACCAAAATCTTTCATCAATAAGGTATTGTCCATCAATTAAAAAAGGAAATGAGATGTTTACTCTGCATATCTAAGGAACTAAAACAATTAAAATGCAAAAAATTATCCCGCATATATAGTTTATGCACAACTTTACTCAATCCTGACAGAAGTCCATGGGACTATTCAAGCAGCTACAACTATACAGATGCTGTAACGGTCAGGGTTTTATTTTGAATGGTAGTTTTCATATTAATACTATATTTCTGGGTACTTTTCAGAACAATAATAATATACCAAAGTAGGTACTAAGAGAATGGAGTTGAGCATTTCTGACTGCAAAACGACTGCAACATGGCTACCCACTAGAATTCTGCGAATAGGGTAGTATTCGGTTCGGATTCAGACGATTTGGAAGACAGTGATTCGATTCGGTGATTCAAATCACTGTCCCCATTTGATTCGGCCAAATCAGAATTGAAGATTCAGCACTGATTCGGCACTGATTCAGATTCACTGGGCAGAGACAGGCACAGCCAGGCAGCTGCTCCTCCAGCTGTTCCTGTCTCTCCCCAGGTGGAGAGAGCTGTGGGAGAAGCTTCTATGGCTGCCCTGCCTGGCCCCAGCCTCCCACCCATCCCCAGCTTCCCAGCACATAAAAAAGCCCCACACTTACCAGCAGTAGCAGTGGCTGTGGGGTCTCTGGGGCCACGTAGCAGAGGCCTCCCGCACGGACCCCAATCTCCCCCCTCCCTTCCCGCTCAGCCCCATCCCCCCGGCAATTTTAAAAAAAGCCCTGCACTCACCAGATGCAGCAGTGGGGATCAGGGCCTCTAAGTGCTTCTGACAGAGCCCTCCCCACACAGATGCTCCATGGCACGGGCGCAGCGCAGATCAGCAGGGCACCACGCACTGTCTAAGAGCTGGGGCAGTTCCACCTGTCACCTGGAACCCAGCACTGCTCAGCCCCAGTGGCTCTAGCTCCCAGACTGTGCACAGCACCCTGCCAAGCCACACTGCACCCATGCCATGGAGCAGCTGCCTGCAGGTGCCAGGCAGGGGGGGCAATCCCCACTGCTCCCCACTGCTCTGCATTGCATGGAGGGAGCTCTGCCACAAGCACCCAGCATCCCCGATCGCCGCTGCAGCAGCTAGTGAGTGCAGGGCCTTTTTTTTTTTCTTCTTTTTCTTTTAATTAAAGTGCCGGGACTAGGCTGGAGCCGGGCAGGGGATGGGGCCAGGCACAACCATGAGGGCTTCCCCAGCAGCTCCCCCTGCCTGGGGAGAGGCAGGCACAGCCAGAGGAGCCATGGGAGAACCTGCAGCCGCCTGGCTGTGCCTGCCTTTCCCCAGTGGATCTGAATCTCCAAATCTTTTCCAAATCAATTCAGGGGCTTTGAGCTCAATTTGAACTTTTTAATGCATCTCCCAATTTGATTCAAATTCAGGGATTTGGCCACCGAATCGGGATGAATCTCCTCTGAATCAAATAGGTGCCCAAAGCTTTGCACAGCCCTACTGGCCACCACCAGGAGCTTTAGGAGGGAGAGCTGCACCCTGCACCACTCCACTTTGCAGCAGCTGAGGCCAGGCCAGGCAGCATACAGACTCCTCCTCCCCAACCCAGCTTCCTGCTGGTGCTGCAGCTATGCAGTCCTGGCACCATGGCTGCCAGCGTCTGGGTCCACATGGGACACGGTACAGTGTGACAAGCAGCTGTCCCACCCACCTACCACAATGAGCCACTGCCACTGCAGTGCCATTACTCCATGCCCACTTTGAAGGAAGCTTGGCCCAGGGCAACTGCCCCCAACTTTCCTGGTGTGGGCAGGGGGGGGCAAGGGGAGAATGGATGAGAGAGAGCAGAAAAGTCTGCATGCTGTGTGGCCCAGCCCTGACTGCTACAGAGCAGAGCAGAATGAGAGTGGAGCAGTGGCTGGCAGGTCAGATAAGATCAGTTGTCACCCCCCACCTCTACAAGTCACCAAAACTCCTAAAGTGGCCCTACAACCTAATAACTGCCCACCCCCGGTCTACATGCTTGGGGGTTTTGTGGGAGGAAGTCTCAAAGCCCAATTATAATATTCCAAATGCCAAATATTTGCACAGGTGCAAATCTGCACGGCTCTCAATACAGGATCAGGATCAGGGACTACTTAATTCACAGTTTCACAGAAACCTCAAAATCCAGGACTGTCCACAAAGTCTGCAAAATGGAAAAAAAAACTTAATAAAAATAAATGCTGGCTCCCCAGTGGAAACCAGTGATCCAGGAGGGGAAGGCACTGGCTGGCAGGGTGGCACAAAGGGCAGCAGACAAGATGGTGGCTGCTCCCTTGTCTCTCCTCCCCCGACCAGGGCTGCTCCACCAATCAGCACCAAGGGATGGGGTGACATAAAGGGCAGCCAGCTATCAAGATGGCGGCTGCCCCCCTGATCCCTCCTCCCCCCTGGGGCCTCTCCACCAATCAGTCCTGAGGAGCAGGGCTGCTGCAAAATCAGCTCCACATGGTGAAAAGCCCTTTGTCTCACCGTGATTTAGGTAGGTTCCTATCACACAGATCTCTAAAAGGGGCTGTAAACTTCCAAAAGAGAAGACAATTTTTTGTGCCTGGTCATAAGTCCTAAGAGTAAATACAACTATTTCTGCAGTGCAAAGCTTCTTGAAAGCTTTTGAGTTAAAGCAGTGTATTTGGTAGAAAGCTTATGAGTCAGAGCGTTTTTTTAAGAGATATGACAAGCTACTAGTGTAGGGTATACTGTGCCATCTGAGAAACCTTAAGTGGTTTAAAAATGAAATCAAAAGCCAAGTAATGAAGTACATTTGACAAAGGAATGCACAAATGACTTATGGGTTTCCCCTTTAACAACACTGAGTGATGACAAATTCCTGTGAAATAAATGGCATGTTTGTTTTCAACAAGGAAGTTTCATACTGCTCATATCTCTCATGAAAACGCAGCACACTCCCTCCTTGAGGCTGCATTCTGTAGTTACCATTGGTTAAAAGAAATGAATTCACTCTTTATTTACAGTCTAGAATCCATTACCTATAATGCTCCCTCCATCTCACCAAACAATATTCACAAAGGCCCCAATCCCAGCCATTGCAGCCTGCCTGCTTAATCAATTTTTTTTAATGATTTTGACAACTTCTTCCTAGTAAACCTGTATAAAATGGAAGTCAAACTTCAAACTCAAATATCACGTAAATCAAGGCAAACATTGTTTGGGTCACAGCCCTCCAACTGGAATCACAGATAGACCCTCTCTCTTCTTGCAAAGTGCTACTGCATGACCATAAAAGCCTACCTGGCATGGATCACAGGCCTTAAGCACTTGCTCAGGAGCAGATCCACAAGGGGTGCAGTGGCACGACTGCACCCCCCCATTTTGATTGAACCACACCACAGGAGTCTCCCAGGACTACTGTAAGCCCTTAAAGGAAGTGAAAATCCTGCTCCCCTCCTTCCCCTCCATCCCAGGGCGGGGGAAGCACCAGAGTGTTTCTTTCCACTCCAGCTAGGCTGCATTTGGGCCGGGTTCAGCTAGGGACACAGAAAGCGGCAATGGCAATGGGGAAGGTGGGGCAGGGAGAATCCCCTTCCCTGCACCTGCTCCTGGTGGCAAGGGCAGTGAAGGGGGAAATCTACTCTCCTGACCTTCTGTTGTCACTGTTACCCTCCCCAAATCAGCCCTGCCCGGGTGCAGCCTGGCTGGGACAGGTGGGAACACCTCTGGTGCTCTCCCAGCCCCTAGATCAGTAGGAAAACCAATAGCAATGGGTTGGGGAAGGAGGAGGGGAAGGTAAGGAGAGGGGGGGATTTTCACCAGCTTCAAGGACTTAAAGTCATTGGAGGCTCTCAAGGGCAGTCTGCTCACACTGGTGGGGAAGGAATCAGGGAGCTAATGAAGCAGCTACCCCTGTAATGCAGGTTGCCTCTCCTGCACCCCCTCTTTGGGAAATCCTGAATCCACTCCTGCACTTGATGCATCATCATTATAAAAACCTATTTAAAAAAAAAAAAAAAATCACACTCCTACTGCTTATTGATGTAAAACATCTATTTAAATTTGACACACCTATTTAGAATATGTGGATAAAACTTCAAACAGGGAAGGAAAGAAAATGACCAAGTTTAATACAGATGAAGTGTTATTAACAGCAGCTTGCATGCAAGAACTTTTAATTGAAAGTCTGTAGTTTAATCAAAGCAAGCAGTGTATATACACTCTGTACAGGTCCATGGGATAAATGGCATTTCTTTGGAAACCACTGCCAAACACTTTTACCAAGTGACTTGCTGCATGCAGCAGAAGCTAATTAGCAAAGTTAAGTCTAGTCCAGTGGTTTTCAACCATGTTAGACTCAAATCACCCTTTAGAAAATGCCAGCTTAGCTTTCACTCATTTCTTGACTGTGGATAAATAATAAAGCAATTCTTCTGTTTGAGAGAACTCAGACCATAACAGGTCAAAATGTTTTGAATACTATGGATTCCTATTTGAAATCTCTGGATTTGTGAAATGTTTAGGTGTTTGCACACATAACTGCTAATATTGTGCAGCACCTTTAGAAGGCTCTCAAGGCACCTAAGAGTGTCATGATGGCTTAATTTAGAATCACTCATCTAGTCCAAGGTTTAAGAATCAACAGTGCTTGTTGCCTGCTCAAATGAATTTTGTGCTGCTGTGTATTGTTCCTATATTAATAAAAGAGCAAAAGTCTGTTACTTAATGTTGGTGACCAGACTTATTGAAGAAGCATATTGCTCTGCATCTTCCCTCATGTTCACTCCCATTAAGAAGCAGAACGTTTCATTTTTATGGGCATTAAAATCATCACCAGAGGACAGACAATCTGCTGTTTCCTTCTGAAAATGGATACTGAATTTTGATCTCATTAGTGCTGAATAAATAGCATAGGAATGCAGTGGCTGAACTTTATTGTTGTGTGCTGCACAGCAAAAATGGATCAAAATCTGAAGGCATGTCACCAAACAACTCATGAACTCCTATGCCTGAGCAATTACTTTTGCTACAGTATTGATTCAGAGTTGATGAGAGAGCTCAAGTGACTCCTAAGAAGAGACACTGTTCAAGTTTGGGAAACTGCATCTGTTCTTACTATCCAAAATGCAAATTATTGTTTCACTTGACAAAACACACTGACAAAATCAACATCTTCCTTCTAATTCAAAAGCCTGAACCAACCCCCCCCAAAAATCTAAAACAAATCAATATACATTAACAAAAGTATATTAACAATAGGTAAAAATCAGCAAAAAATGTTTACACCAATCAGCCTTTAAAAGAAGAAGAGCCACTGATCCCATGAATTCCAGCAGGGAATCTGCTATCAATTTTTTAAACACAAAAGGTGCTCAAATATTATAGTGATTGGCAGCAGTATATTTTTATTTGTATATATATAAACCCTAAATTAGATAAACAAATACAGTACATTTGCAACTTACGTGGGGGTTACATTCCCAGGTCAGTGCGTATAGTTGAAATCGCATACAGCTGAAATTGCTGGATTTGATGCCAAGCAGCTGCCGCCACCGCCGCCAGGCCCAGACAAGGTGGCTAGCTGAGTGTGAGCCCCCCAGCCATGCCGGCACATGCAGGCAATACCACGCAGCGCCACACAGCGCCACACTACGCACAGTTTCCCGGCCGGCACCCAGCGCCCAGCCCCAGCAGCTGAGCACGTAAAGCTGAATTTGCGTAAGTTAAATACGTGTACATTGCGACTGTACTGTAGTTCATTTCATTATGTCACTGCTTCAATACACATTCTAAACAAAAAATTCCCACATCAGATTCCCAAGCAATTATGACAAGGCCTTGCTGTTATTTTCTTTCCAAATTAAGATGGTTTCACATGTAGATAACCCCTCTGTAATCATCTCATCAAATATTAGAAGAAGAATGAACAGTATTCCAAGAACCTCCCTATTCATTCCTCCATAGTTATCTGCTTGTGGATGCTGCTATGCTGCAGTAAAACCACTGCATTCCTTCCTTCCTCAGCGGCCCTCAATTTACTACAGCCCAGTCTTTGCAGGGTAAGAATACAGCAAACTTTCAGACTGGCACACCAAAGACACTAGTGTCTAAAGCACACTTAAAAAAAAAAACTAAATGTACTAAAAGAGGTCTAGGAATTTCCAGTCTACCTTCACTCATGAGGGTTAGGGACAGGAATTACATATAAACTGGTGTAAGTGATCAGAAACTGGTTGAAATCAGTAACGCAACAGAAGTTCAGTGCACATAAACAACTTTCAAAATGGCCAAAACCAGTTCAAGATAAACCAGGATGGATGTAGTATCAGACTTAACTGATTTAGGTTAAATTGGGTTTTCTGTCCCAGATCCCCTCCAGACTCAAGTCAACTAACAGCCCCACATACACCAGGATGCTTTACACCTCCCCTACAAACCACTCCTCACAGGGTGTGTGGGTTAGCCTTGGCCCAAGCTGTCTGCTCCAATAGAGCCAGGAGGCATACTCTAGCACCCCAGAGCTTCTGGCCTGGGCCACTGCAGGCATGTGGCTGCATTTCCAGAATCAAAAGTGAATGTCTGTTCACTTGTTTATCAGTTCAATTTATGCAGCTTAGACTACCCTCCAAAGACTGAATCTATTCAGCCTTCAGGCCTTTTGATGGTCTGTACTTAACTGAGGAATAAAGCATTCATTGGAACACTGCCAAATGCAGGTTGTTCCCAGCAAACAACCAAAGGGCTGGTTCTGTAGCTGTCCCACGACTTCAGTAGGAGCTTCACATTAAAGAGTTGCAAAGACAGGCCCCCTAAGCTAAGAATATGCTATAACTTTAGTAACAAAAAATGAAACCTGGGCAGAGTCTTCACTTTGCAATCAAAGGCAACAACGCAGACCAAGCTCCTTCCATTAGCAATTCTCCAGGACAGCCTAGACAGAAGAGGACTCCGGTATGGTAGGAAACTATGGGCAACTCTCCTAGACAATTCCACAACTTTTTATTGTTTCCTTGCAGCCACACAGTATGAAGTACAAATAAAAGTATAAAGACAAATAAAAATGGAGGAGGGGATGGGAGGAGAAGGCACAGGAAGACAGAAGAAAAAAAAAAAAAAAAAACATTTTTCCTTCCTAGATCACCTTCAGAAACAGCTGAGCTCTAGGATCTCACCCCAGGATTTGGAAGCTAGTTACCTGCCTCAAAAAAGATTAATATAAGTATTTACAAGCCTATATTTGTAAATAATTAAATCCATTTAATTCTTCATCTGCTTAAGCAAAACTTCATTCCCAACCAGAATTCAGTTGTACACTGTTTCCTTTTAGTGCATAAACACAAGCCAGTTCTGAAAGATGACTCTGTCTAAACACGTATTAGTAGTAGGATATTCAAGACAAAGAACCAGGCCCGAGTCATTTGCAAAAAGTTACTCTTCCCCCAGGCACACAGTTTTTCCATTAATAGGGGCCTATACTTTATGTGGAAATATCAACAATTATATCTAAATTAAAACTACCTCAAAATAAGGTAAATATATAGAAAGGTAAACCAAGCTACCAGCATTTACAACTTGCCTGAAGACATGTAGCAATTCAGCAGGAAGCAAGGACAGAACCTAAGTCTCTCCTGACAATTCTCTACTTCAAACATAAGAACATAGTTACCTTGCGTGCATAAGTGAACACGACACCCATTGACTAGTCAACTTTACATGTGTTGAGATGAAGGAAGTCAAATAGCTTCATAACCCTTAAGATATAATGGATAAAGCTCTTAGTTGAGAGTCACCATGGCATTTTAATTTATGGTAAAAAATATTTGATATTTTATTTAGGAAGCTTAAAAGCAGACCTACCCACACTCACAGCAAGTGGCAGTCTCGTTAAAAAACACAATCTCTGTTGGTCTGTAAGGCTGGCTGATGCTATCACAGTTCCCCAGTACATTAGTAATACTAGAATTCTGTCTCATGCACCATTTAAATCCTGGAGACAACAGGATCTGCAGCTGAAATTAAGTCCAGGAGTTCAAACACTGCTAGCATCTCGCTATGGATTAAATTCCTCCACCACCCATTTTTTATTTAAAATAGAAACCTATCAATCAGATTAAGGAGTTCCCAACCTGCCACCGAAATCAGAACGAGGGACTAGTAGTTTCACATGAAATATACAAGGTCAAAGGCAGGCTCATGGTCAGGCAGAAACAGATGGGACCTAACTATGTGCTGTGAGGGTAAAGGAGAATGAGTGCTAGCACGCAGACTGAAGCAAAAAGAAGAGCGATAGATGCCAAAGATTCTCAGTAGAATTATTCATACAAAAAGCTGTACTCCTCAGTATATCATCAGATGATCTGTTACATATTCTTATTCCTGGCTGCTAAAAAAAAAAAAAAAAAGAGAGAAAGCTATTATAAATTACTGTACAAAATATGTATTAGATAGATGCTCTAGTAATTCTACGGTTAAGGTCATGTTGACATTTGCACTTAAAGCAGTATTAAAATACTCATATTTCACAATCTAATGACTAGATTGTGCCTCTCAGTTTAACACTGTAAAGGACAACTGCATTTTCTATGTATTTGGAATCAAGGACTTACGACTTTACCCTTTTTAATTTTTTTCCATGAATATTTAAAGCTTTTTCAGGCCTTCTTAGCTAAGGAAACTGTAATCATGACAATCATTAATTTTACACAAAAATATCCCTTCATCACATCCTGAACATTGGACACTTTGGTCCCATCCACACAAGTGTGGATGTTTAGTTG
The DNA here is from genome assembly GCF_001723915.1 of Gavialis gangeticus. NCBI lineage: Eukaryota > Metazoa > Chordata > Crocodylia > Gavialidae > Gavialis > Gavialis gangeticus. The sequence goes on along the minus strand of NW_017729030.1, from coordinate 6,210,264 downwards.
CCCGGGGGCAACTAGCAGCGGTGCACCTTGTGCTGCTGCTAGTTGTCCCCAGGGAATGCGTATGTCACAAGCTCTCTGGTGTGCTCTGGGTGGGGTAGGGGAGGCTGAGGCAAGCACTGGGCGGGCCCCAGCAGCCTTTCCTGGGGTCCTGGGGGACCCCATCTATATATTTACTTCCCTATCTAACCTGTGGAGCCCTATCTATATATTTACCTCCTGGGGCTGCAGAAGCAATAATCCTGCTGTTTGAAGCCTGGCCAGCAGCCGGCTCCAGTTTTGAGCAGCTTGAGCTGTCCCCACAGACACTGCTCCACTTTTTTTCCTGCAGGTTTTTTTTGACCCCTGGATATCCAGGGGTCAAAAAAAACCCTGCACTGCTCCCTTGCAGCAGGGAGAACAACTGAACATGTGGTACGTGGCACTGCAGACGTGTCTGCGACACCACATACTGCACAGCTACAGACTTTGTATTTAAACAAAGAAAAACAGACATTATGTTAATCTGTCATAGCTCTGCTTAGTTCTACCCAGAAGAGCAGATCCACCAGTTACTTCTGTTCTCTAATGCTGCTGCCTTACAATGCTACCCTTCCTGTTCTCACCTTCTTGCTTGGTCTTAATTTTTCAGTCCTACCCATGAACAATGGTGCCCCTGGTGGCTGAGGGGTCACGGTGGTGGCGGGGTCACAGTGGCGGCGGTAAGCTGGGGAGCTTCCACATATGCCACCAGCGGCAGGGGGTGGCAAGCACTTACCAAGGGTTGGCGACCACCTGCTGCTGCCACCAGGAATGTCAGTAGTGGCCAGCAGGGACTGTGGACTGCCCACAGACACCACCAGCAGTGTCAGCAGCAGGGTGGCAAGTGGTGACCACTCACAGGTACTGCTGACTGTTGGTGGAACCTTTCTGTAGGGGGTGCACTGCCATGCTCAGGGGGTGCACGTTGCCCCTGGTCCTACCTACAGCTTTGCCAGCACAGTATAGTTCCAGGTTTCAGTACATAATGAAACCACTATAAATCAGCAGGCCTGTTCCATATACTTTTGTATAAGATGAATACTTTCCAGCAGGGTTCACGTTCACTTTGTAAAAAGCTCAACCTCTTCTTCCCAGAAACTGGAAGTAATAAAGCAAGCAGCGTATCCTATCCATTTCAGTGTTGACACATCAAAATTATCTTTCGTGGCCACTACTAAATAATAAGATTAGGCCTCTGGCCACTAAGAGTCTGGTTTTGGGGGGGGGCGTTTAAATCCTGGGTTTGGTTATGTGGACAGAGTATTTCTAAAATAGTCACTATCAGGGAAACACTAAAATATGAGAGGAATATTTCTTAGTATGGAAGTGACGAACTAAGTTTTCTTAGATGCATTCCAATTCTGGAATTGGAAGTGATGGAGTGAATGGATGCAAAGGGCATTCCAAAACATTCAAGCACAAAAAAGATTTTACACTCAACTGTTTGCTTATTTTTCAGGATAGTTCCCTTGAAGCTCCAACTTGGTTAAGCCTCTTTTGTAGAAGTTCTTGTCCTACATGTCTAGAAACACCTCAGCTACTGTAGCCACCTCATTATCATCACTTGAACTCTTCCCACAAAGGTCTGCCTGTTTCTAAAACTGAAGCAGTCTGAATGAGCTAAATCTTATGAATAAGTTGGACAAGGAAGCCACATTTGGTCACAGAAGTCACTACAACCTGGGATGTGTGGCATGATGTTTTATTCTGTAGAAGCACCACTCCTCAACTCAGGCTAAAAACAGATGTTGGATTCATCCCGAGACAAACCATTTTATCCCAGGACAAAGTGCAATCATTTAGATGTCTATGTCCATTGCCCTGGGATAAATCCTAAAAAGGCTTTCGGGACAAGAATTACAAACAGTTTATGCCAGGACATTGCAAAATGCACCAGAATGGTTACGCTGGGGCTGCAACATCGAGTCAATGGTAGGAAAGCAGTGCAGCCACCTGCTCACTAAATCCTGATTAAAAGAGTGATATGTGTACCTGCCAATCCCAGAATATTTCTCTTCTGGGACAAACAAGTACAGCTTGTCCAGGGACAAGTGCAGTGTCTGTTCCTAGCTTCAGCTTTCTTCAGTTCTTGCTCTTAATGGCTTTTCACAAGACAAGCACAGCTGTTCACTAATATAATACTCCCCACTGTTGAGAGTCATGATCATCCATTTGGTGTCCTAAAAACTGTGACCATGACCTTGTTGGCTGATGCTATATTCTAGATTTTCATCTGGACATGAAGATAGTGTGCACTTCTACTGCACACTCTGCTGTTTGATATCAAGATCACAGATGTGAGCCCAGATCCCATCCTGAGTCACAATCCTACTCAGTATTCTTTTTGGGTTTGATTGACACTGCCCCAAATATTCCCTAGAAATGACAAGCTATGCTCTCTACTGATCAGCACTGAACACTGGGCATCCATCTGGCTGACACTTTTTTTCACACTCAAATCATTAGGATAGCATGAACTGACCAGTGCTAATGCCAACTGTCTCAGCTATGGCCCTGGTTACTGATTTCTGCCATTCACCACCATCCTGTGCATGGCTTTAAACAGTTCTGGTGCGGTGGCCTCTCTGGGGCAATCTGACTTTGGCTCATCACCACCCCTGATTCTCCCCCACTTAAATTCAGCCCCACAGTTTCTATGCATATGAAGGGTATCCTCCCTCACCATTGCCACCACATCCTCACATATTTCCTTTAGGACAAGTTGGTCATATGGAGGCAATTCATTGCCACAGGTTTCATTCTCCTGCATTTTTCAAATTTTCTGTGGCTGACTGACTTTGACATGCCTTCAAACATGTTCTGCCGGAAAAAAAAAGTTTCTAACAAGAAAACACACCTAAGTAGCAGTACTTTCATCTGTGAAATCATATCAGCGTATCTTGGAATAGGTCAAGCTAGATAGTTCACAAATACCCCTTGAAGCAATTAGGGATTAACTGGTCTCCATGCCAATTCATTTCCTGGCCACTTTGACAAAACCGTAGGTGAGCCTTTAAATCAGGGCAAGAGGCATAAGGCAGCAGGGGGGTGCCCAGGGAAACTGCCACACACACGAGCAGCAGCAACTTCTATTGGGGGCACAACTGCATGGCTGCATAACAGCCATTTTTTTCTGCCATGCCCCCAGCTGCCCTGTCCTAATTACTTCACTGATCAGGGCCAACTGGGTTTATGATGTGGAATTCATTTTATGCAAGCTGTTAGAAGAACACCTGTTGCAAGTGTCTGGCAATCTGAACTGGGACACTCAAAATGCACCCAACACCCAGTAGCCCAGAAACTAATATAAAATGCATAGAGCTTGACATTCCAAGAAAGAAACCTTGAAGCCTATGAACAGCTTGAAACTGGACAGAGATGGAACTGCTATCTAGTTACTCTAGGACCATGCTTGGCTTCCACCATTCTTAGCTTCCAATAGGAAGGGTGTCCTCTAACCAATGGGAACATCTATGTGCTTATTTGCTGGAAGACTGAAACACTGGGTACTGGCAGACATGACCCCCCCCCCCCC
>NW_017729030.1:6206044-6206405 GCF_001723915.1 Gavialis gangeticus | reverse complement strand
AAAAAAAAAACCCAAACAAACAAAAAACAAGTGCTTTACCGGAAGAGGAAGCAGGTTAGTTTGACCTGGGTCCCAGCCTCTATATAGACCAGGCACTTCAGCAAGTTTTTTTGGCACTTTTATCTAAGAGCTGATTGAATCAGCTCTTAGATAAAAGCGCCAAAAAGCTCAGCTGAAGCATGGGATCTATACAGACATTGGGCAAGCTGGGTCAAACTAACACGATGCCTCTTCTGGGCATCTAATGAACTCGATGAACAGGCACACCGAACTTAAAGCACTGTTGCTGGTTTTGGGGTTTTTTGTTTGTTTGGGGGTTTTGTTTTTTTGTTGGTTTTTTTTTTGGGGGGGGGGGGGGGGG
>NW_017729030.1:6202340-6205874 GCF_001723915.1 Gavialis gangeticus | reverse complement strand
GGGGTTCACATCTGTAAGCAGCCTTTGTTACTTTGCTTCTACCCTAGATTTTTGTAGCTTATCTCAGCAGCTTCTGTTCTGCCCCAAAGGTATGTCAAACAGGAGCACAGGAAAGCAGGGCACATTTATTCTAACCCTCTCCTACCTTCTACTGGGTCTTCTTCCCCAGCTGACAGCCATCTCTACAGTTCCCATACTTGAGCAATAAAGTATCTATTTTATTCTTATTCGTTTCACTTCTGCCCAATTGGATATAAATACCACTGGTGAAATTGACAAGACTGGTTAGCTTTCAGTTTGCTCTATCCTGAAAAAATATGAGCAGAAGCAGAGATACTGTAGCCAAGACAGTAAAATACTACTGCTGGAACTCAATTTCATTTCTTCATGTTAGCATGCTTCACATTCCATACATTTCCATAACTCTTTGTAGCCAATAATCTTCTAGCCAGGCCAGCACAACACCTTAAGTGTAACTGTTGAGCTTTTTAAACCATCCGGAACCAAGACTTAACCAAGTCTTCCACAAAGACTACATTCCCTCCAGTGCACTCCCAATATACATGGACTTAAAAGGCATAAATCCAGGAGCCAAATAATTCTCCCCTTGAAATGAAAGTCTCATCCAAATCCCAGGGGTTAGTCACACAAGCAAGGTGAGGAAATCGAAACCCAAGGGTGAGGAACTGATTCCAGCTTTTCTTCATCGCTGTGCAAGAATATCACTATATCAGCAGAATTGTTCAATATGCTCAGTAACAAGATGTTAGAATATAAGTGTTCTGGAGGCAAGGATATCATGTTATGACCACCTATAAAGCACTCAAACTGTGTCATTATATATAATGAAAAATTCTTACATTCCTATGCTAGTTAATTTCAGCAAAGCTTTAAAGGAGTTTGGATTGTCAGATCTGTTTCTAGAAGCTGTTAATTTCCTCCACTAATGAAGAAATTTCCAAACTGTGACTCTTGGAGAATTTCTTGATGAGCACAAGGAGCACATGGTGCTAGATCCTCCAAGATTTCTAAAAAAAAGATTTTAAAAAATTGAAAAATTCCAAATATTACCTTTTTCATTACTCCCACAGGGATAGTATGACATTGCAAATAGGATGGAAGTTGCCCTCAAGACAGTCTATTAAAAAGTCACCCTACTTAAGAGAGTTTGAGAACCCCTGTACTAATGTATTCCACAAGTATGTTATAACTTATATCAGGGATCTAAGTAAAGTTGAACATATGTAGATTAACAGGTATTAGCATTTTGTAAAGTCATTCTCAGGACCTTTTATAGTGTACACCACCACCCTATCTTCATTTTTACACAGTTTCATATACATTCCAAGATCAACAAGAATCCAGATTCTGCTGTGCTACCATAAACCTGAAAGTCCATTGTTAGTCTACCTGCCACTTTTTAATATGCCCCTTACAGTTTTGGTATGCATTGTATAACACTGCCTGGAAATATAATGGGGCCTAAAGTGAAAATATCACAGGCATTTCAAGAAAATTATTTTACTGTTTCAAACCAGGTCACCCATATAATTACAGATTTTGCACATACAAACACTATAACCCGATAGTGTAGAGATTCTTCATCAGTCTTCTTCTGTGCAAGTAACTTGGTTTAATAACTGAGCCACGTATGCTAGTTTAAAGATTACCTCACCTTGAGTGCCTAGTGCAACATACCTTCTTCTGTTTGCTTTGTAATAGCGAGAAACAAGACTGACAAGTTAATGGAGATAGTCCAAACACTGTCCCCTACATTTTTTAAACAAGGATTTCAGTTCTTTAGTCCTCATTAAAGAAAATGCAATCAAGCTCAAGGCTAAATGTGACTCAAACTGTTTCACTCGGCCTCAAATCAATAAATTAACACACAGGCACACACAAAGACATAATAATACTTCTGTTAATCCCTGTACAATGAGAGAGGTGCAAGCTGTAGGTACATATTCAAAAGAAAGCATAGTAGTAACTGGAGCAAAGGCTTACGTTTACTAGGAGACAAATATAAGATAAATACTGTTAAATATTTTCAAGACAAAGGATCCACCAAAAGGTGTCAAACTGTTTAGTGCTGCTTTCATTTTTAAATTAGCTTGCTCAAGAGGCAGTAACAGAGATAAGTGTCATCATAATTTTATTTCACCTTCTATTTGCTTTACTGAGGCATTTAGGCTTTCTTGTCATCTGCTTTGTACAACACAAATTAGGAGACAGATCTGGAACAAAACTAACTGGAGAAAAAAACCCCAAAACTTTGTTTCACCAATGCTAATAACCAGAAGTCAAAAACAGTCACCAAGCAACTGCAGAAGCCAGTATTTAAAGCAGGTGTAACAAATACCATTGCCCTGCGAACACATCGCCACACTGCTGGAATGTACAAATGCATGTAAGCTGTCGCACAGTGGACAGGAAACCGATTATCAGGTTTATAAGACAGTTAGTCCTAATAATGTATATGGTATATGTCAGGAAAGCAGGCCTGACCCTGCCTACCATACTGGTCAAAATTTTCACCACGCCACTGAAGAGCAGCACGGCTCTGACACCAGCAAGTTGCATCCCAAGGTGCCTTTTCTCATTTCATTAGGGAAACACAAGCCCAGACCTTCATGGATAATTCAGCCAGGCGCAAGCCATAAAGACATAATGTCATTTCTAAGTCACTGGGGGGGTTTATTTCTGTTTTGTGATGACCCGCTTTTAGGGACAACGCTGAAGCTTCCAAGACAACGGAAGCGAAAGAAATCCCTGTGGTAAACCCTGAGCTTTTCTGGGCCAGAGAAAGATGCCAATCTGTCCTCTCCCAGTCACAGAGAGAGGACAGGGTGTTAAAGCTGATGTCAGGAGACAGGAAAAGAAAAGCAAAGCCCTTTTGTAAAGCTGCAGGCAGTCTTTGGGGCTGAACGACTCGTTTCAGGTCCCTTTTGGGTTTGGACGAGTCTCCCCCGCCCCCAACACACGCACACAAAACTCCCCTGTCCTCCAGCCCGCCACCGGAGGGCTGTCTGGGGCCGGGGCAAGGAGAGTAACGAGGCGACCATCCCAGGCCCTGGAGGGGAGGCAGGGCTGAAAGCCGAGGCCTACCATCGCGGGCGAGGCCTGCGGGTCTCTCAGCCTCCCGGCGAGAAGTGAAAGCACCCCCCCCGCCTTGCCTCGCCCCCACCCAGCAGCTCCAGGCGGGAGCGCCCGGGCAGCCCCGCACCCGGGGGCGTCGCCTCGCTGTCCGCGGCCCGGGCCGGCCCCCACCTGTCGCGGGGGTCGATCCAGCTGGTGCGCCGGCTGTTGTGGTCGATGTAGAAGACCTTGCCGTCGTAGTCCCGCGCCTCCTCCCAGCCCTCGGGGAGGGGGAGCTGCCCATCCCCCGCGTGCCTAGGCATGGCCCGGCGCCGGCGGGGGCTGCTCCATGCGCACCGGGAGGACGCAGGCGGCGCGGGAACAGCCCCCGGGGCCGCTCGCTCGGGAAAGCCGCCTCCTCCCACGCCCCCCCTCCCCGCGGCTTCAGTCCACCATGGC
>NW_017729030.1:6198401-6202242 GCF_001723915.1 Gavialis gangeticus | reverse complement strand
GGCCGGGCCCAGCCCTGCCCGCCCGGGCCCGGGCACAGGCACAGGGAGCCAGCCGGCCGCGTCCCCGCGCGGGAGGGCGGCAGGGGCTAGCACCGCTCTCACAGGCACCCCCAGCCAGAGCCACAGCCCTCCCCCCGCCACAGCCATCCCCGGCTGCCCCTCTTTGCCATGGAGGCGCCTGGCTCGCTGCCCCTGCCCTCCCCACAACCAGGAGGGCCACAAACTCGCTCCTGTTTCCCGAGAGGACACAGAGATTTCTTCCCCTCGGGCTGGGCCCACGAGCTGCCCTCACCCAAACCAAGGAGTTTGCCACCTCTGTGAATGATGGTCAGGCCGGGACTGTGGCTGTGGGGGTTACACAGGGATGCCCGTGCCTGTCTCCAGAGACCGCTGGAGTTCAGCAGCGCCTGCTTTTCAGGGCTTGCCCTCAGCACCTGGGCTTTCTTTGCCTGTGTAAGGGTGGGCGGCAGTCCTGGGATGGGAGGATGATTTCTGCCAGGGCTCGTTGCCAGGTCTCGAGGTGACTGATGAGGCCAATCCTCGAGCCACAGACCTGTCTGCAGAAGTGGCAGGTCTTTCCACAGCAGAGAGCAGGCCATAGGCTGGGATTTCTCTCCTTTTCCATCCTCTAGTCCCTCTTCTGTGCTTCAAGGGCAAGACACTTTCCCTCAAAACTGGCTGCCACGTGGTTGAGGTTGCAGCGCCACTGGACTCAGTCAGCAGCGAGATCCTCGTAGCTCTCAACGTGGGCATGAGTTTTCTCAGAGTCTTTCTTCCATACGTCCTTGTAACATTTCTTCTGGCCACTGTGAGATCAAGTCATTGCTAAGCTGGGAGTAGGGCACTTGTTTTCATGAACGCCATGTGCCCCCAAAGGCTGGGGGGGCACAGCGAGCTGCTGTCAGCATCAGGAGAGAGGTGGCAGCAAGTGGTGAGCTCCCGCAGGTGGCCACAGTGCTGTCAGCAGTCGGGGTGGTGATGAGCACCAACCCATGGTCAGCGACCACCCACAGATGCTGCCTGCAGCAGCCAGCAGCATGGGTGTCTGATGCCTCTTGAGTTGGGGGCACATGCCCCCCCTGACACCAGTCAGCGACCGGGGAGGGTCCCCTGCAGCCAATCTCACTCACCATAAAAGTGGCCATGGTGCTTCTGGAACTCCTGCACCCATTTCTGGAAGCCGCATGGACGCTTTTGCTGGCGGTCCCGCTCCCTGCCCAGCACTGCCCCCCTGCCCGCCAGCTAAACAGGGAGCACGGCCTGACACCCTGAGGGGTGCACTGGTGCTCTCAAGGGGTGCACATGCACCCCCATGGACACTCTACGTATCGCCCCGGCCAGCAGTGATTGGGGACTGTCCACAATGCCACTGGCAGTGTCACCAGCAAGGGAGGGGGAGGGGTGGCAAGTGGCAACCACCTGCAGGAGCCACTGACAGTGTCAGCAGCGCCTTTTTGCCGGGGGTGCACCGCCCAGCTCAGGGGGTGCACATGCAGCCACCTGCAGCCCCTATGCATCGCCAATACTTGTTTTGGGAACCTACGCTTTTTACAGATTTTCCTGTAAAAGCAACCTTGCCAGTTACTTAAACCTTGCCCCACAGAGTTAATAGGGATTGTTTTCCCCCTCTTGCTATGCAACTATAAAGTACTTCATGCTCTCAAGACTTAGGTATGTGTTTGCTTTTCTGTTCTGTTCTGCAATCACCAAGCAGGATGGCAGAGAGTTAAAAACAGGGAATAGAGGCTTCCTTGACAATTCTACTTATGTCAGTGAATTTATGCCACGTTAATCATTTTCCTTCTGTTTCCCTGCAGATTGTTCCCTTGGTACCCAAAAACAGGCCTAAAAGCAAAACCTAGAAAAGATTTTGTTTTCATATCAATCCTGGCCAGTAATATGCAATGCAGTTCCAGAGGCTAAGCAAGATCTCCTTCAGTTGAAGAAGAGCAGGGAGTCAGCTGCGCAGTCTTAATGTCTTTAGCAGGGCTCCACACAAGCCCAGTAACCTGCCTGCTCACTGTCAGTTGTAGGATCAGACCCCATATAAGCGACAGGCAAATTTTGGTTTCAAATGTGATCTGTTTTATTAGCAAGATTTTTGATTACATAAATTAAAAAGACTAAAGAGACATTCTTCTCCTCTCTGAGACCAGCCACCAGCTATTTATTTGAGCAGCTATCGTGGAATTTGTATAAACGTATGGTCCTTAATTGTACTAAAAAAGCAGGCATATTACATAGCTGCTACTTCTAATCTAAGCAGTTCACCCAAAGGCAGGCATGTGATCAGAAAACATCTGCAATACTGAGCCCAAACTGAAATCGCATTTGTTTCATCCTTTCCCCATGCTAGATAATGATACCTGAGGTAATACGTATAATACTAGTCTCATGATACATGGCAGCTAATACATTTGAATTAAAGCCTTACTCATTGGTAATACAAGACCCATACTTAAATTTATAAGCAAGCATCCTTTTGGCCAAACTCTGCAAAAAATATTAAAAATCTCTTTCTTTGTATAAGTCAATGGAAGTGGGGGTTCTTGACTACTGGGAATGTATCTGCTGAGGCAAACTCATAATAGCCTTATCTTTTGTGTGTGTACCCACACAGGTATACTCACACTTAAATATGATTTAAGCTATACTTCTTGGTTTTGTTATTGTTTGATCTCCATGCTTTATTATATTTGTATTTATCATTGTAGACTATGGCAGACAATGCCAGCTGTTAGGATCCAGAACAGTATAGAGGGGCATTAGTAGAAATGAGATCTCAGGTCTATGATTTTATCAAGAACTACAGCGTTTTGAAGAAATATTACAGTTGTAGGCAGCAGTATCCAACCTGCTCCATTAAGTCTTTTTTTATCAGAAAAAACCAGAATCCCTGCTCATGAGGTTCAACAAGGACAAGTGAAAAGTCCTGGACTTAGGACAGATCAATCTCATGCACCAGTATAGAGTGGGGGCTGATTGGCCAGGCAGCAGGTCTGCAGAAAAAGGACCTGGGGGTTATAGTAGACAGTAAGTTGAATATGAACCAACAGTGTACCCTTGTTGCCAAGAAGGCTAACAGCATACTGGGCTGCATCGGTAGGAGTGTTGCTAGCAAGTCAAGGGAAGAGATTATTCCTCTCTAGTCAACACTGGTGAGGCCACATCTGGAGTACTGTGTTCAGTTTTGGGCCCCCCACTACAGAAAGGATGTAGACAAATTAGAGAAAGTCCAGTGGAGGGGGCTGGGGGACATGGCTTATGAGGACAGGCTGAGTGAACTGGGCTTATTTTGTCTAGAGAAGAGAAGACTGGGGATTTAATAGCAGCCTTCAACTGCCTGAAGTGGGGTTGGAAAGAGATGGAGCTAAACTGTTCTCAGTAGTGGCAGATGACAGAAGAAGGAGCTATGGTCTCAAGGGTTAGTTTAGGTTAGATATTAGGAAGAATTTCCTCACTAGGAGGGTAGCAAAACACTAGAACAGGTTACCCAGAGAGGTTGTAGAATCTCCATCCTTGGAAGCTTCCAAGACCCAGCTAAACAAAGCTTTGGCTGGGATGATCTAGTTGGGGATGTTCCTGCTTTGAGCAGGGGGTTGGACTAGATGACCTCTTTGAGGTCCCTTCCAACCCTAATTTTCTATGATTCTATGAATTCCTTGGCCTGTGCTCTATAGCAGGTCAGCTTAGTTGATCATAATCAGGGATCCTGGTTTTCTCTGGTAAAAAAAAAATCTCCAATTTTTAGATTAAAACAAGTAACCCAGAATCCACATTTTTCCATGATCAAACTGAAATGCCATGAATATATATATATATATATATATATATATATATA
>NW_017729030.1:6178113-6198060 GCF_001723915.1 Gavialis gangeticus | reverse complement strand
ATATATATATATATATATATATATAGTGGTGTTTCCAGAAAAATGTGGATTTGGGGTTACTTCTTTAAATCCAAAAGTTGGGTATTTATTTTTTTATCAGAGAAAACCAGGATCTCTGATCATAATAGTCCCTTCTAGTAAACTCTACAAAGCATTTTTGCAAGTACATCTCCTACATCTCAACTGATAGCATGCATGGCATATTGTGCTGACGCTGTGAACTGACAGCATGTCATAGATGGTTTGGCTTAATTGCACAATACAGCATAGTTCAGAAGAGTAAAATATGTTTTGTTAGAAACACAGGAGTATGAAAGTAGAGGAGTTGCCTCAAAGCACAGAACAACAGAGACAAGCTATTTTAATCTTTTATAAATAGGTTTTGGCCACTCCGGCCAACATAGGAAATTAGCTGTTCACTTGAACCTCCACTAAAGGGAATAGATCCTTGGTCTCTTATGGAAGCTGATGTAAGTTGGTATAGCTCTACTGATTTCAGATGAGCTATGCTGACTTACAGTAGCAGAGGATCAGAACCAGTGTTTGCACAATGCCTGGAACTATACAGCTATGACTTGATTGCAAAATCAAGTAGATACTACTATGGAAGGGAACAAGGCCACAACAATACATTCCAAATCAGCTCCTGTCCTCCTGTGGATTCTCAGCCCTAAAAAGATTAATTTCCTTTTGGCAAAGATCTACAGCCTGATCCCCCACACAGGTTCAACAGTCAATAATTAATAGTGATTACATGTGACACAGATGGAAAGGGTTTAACAACAATATTGTTCAGCAACAAACACAACAACAACAATCAATCAATACAATTAAATAGAACATCAATAATAACAATATCAATATGACACTAACCACGCTATATACAAAGGTTCCCAGAGGGAGCTAGAGATCAACAGGCTCTCTCCCACTCATCGCTGCTGACAGCCAGCCAGCCAGCCTCTCCCCTCTACGAAGATATTGTTCCCCCCAACCCTCACCTTGCACCATACACTCTGAGGGGATTGAGCACCCTGGTCCACACCCACTCAACTATACAACAGTTAATCAAACAAGTTCATGAACACGATTGAGCAGTACACTTACACACACACTGGGTGTGGTGACCCCTCCTTGGGTCGATGGCCCCGGACTGTCACACCACAGTATACTTGCCAGTCAATCGCAACAAGATCTTAACCACTCCAGTTCTCACTTGTACTGACCTGCTCAATCGCACACTGATCACTCGCCCTGCTATGGACACACACACAGGAAGTTGTCACTCACACACCCAGGAGTTAAGGACCAAGACCTTCACAGTCATGTCCCTTTTATACCTTCAGTGACAGACAGCTGTCACTCATTCTCTTAACTAATCATAGTGTTGGCACACATCACATTCACCTCTGCACTCCTCACTCTCATTCTGCATACAGCGCTCAATCCAGCAAGGAAAATTTTCCTCAGGGAAGCTTTCCCCGCCTAAACTATGTACGCTGCACATGCTCATATACTCAAAAGTAGGTCACTGAACCTGCAGGGTCAGAAGTTCAACACTCAGTGCAAGAGTTCTGAAACTTTTTGTTCAACACTACTATATACTGTAAATAACAATGTTAATACTAATGTTAGATAGGGCACGGTTTTTCCTGTACTTTGCAGTGTCATTCATTTATTATATCATAATGCTGGTGTTGCTAGTGTTAGTGGAATTGTAGATTACAAGTGATCTGGTAGAACCTGCCATGACCATGCTTCATTCATAGGTCTCACATGCAGACCCAACTTTGCACTGGACAGGTATGTAATTCGAAGTCTTCTTCGGTTCCCCAAAACTCTTGCCAGATAAAGAACTTCGTCAAATTGAATTTAAAGGTGTTTATAACTTTAAAGGGGCATTGTTGACTTGGGTGGGGGATTCATATGTAAATATTGCCCGTACTATAGCTACAAGTAACACATTGTCTGAACCTTCTTCTGTCATAATGCTTGCTCTATACACACTTGAATAAAATCCCTGAGGAAACTAGCACCACAGCTCCTGTTCAGCTCTAACTTAAGCTGGAACCTAGTGAAAAAGTTTGCAAGTATGCAATATTTGTTGGATGTTTTGTATGTTTAAAGTTCTGTATGGCAAATCTGTTTATCAACACAAATGTTATACAATGGTCTCCCTGGGGTACAGTCACTGTAAAATTCTGAAAGAATGTAAATATTAGTACAATAAGATCTTGTACACAAGATTCATAATAGTGAATTTAAATGAAGGGGATCACATTTTCAAAAGCAAGATTTTTTTGTGGCAGGGTTTTTTAATATATTGTGAAATAGTCATAAAATGTATATTTTGTTTATGTTCTCATTACTCTCAACTTCTGACTCAACATTGATGTTTCCTTATTTCTTGGAGTAGACAATTTTTAGTAACACTGAGCACATCTACACATGCAAGTAATGCTAAGCAATAAACTCTGATGCTTATCATACTGGATTTTATTGCTCCCAGGTGCCACATCTACATGTGCACCCAGGCCTGCAGCACATTGAGCCACGTCAGAGTTGCCAGAGGCTAAATGTGCTACAGAGGGGCTGGCTGGCCAGGGCACAAAGGTGGTCCAGTGCAGGCAGCCAGCAACCAGCCTTCACACGGTAGCAGCCTTGTGCCGCCGCCAGCCAGGATGGTGTCTACACGTGTGCTGCTCCAGAGCAAAAAATGCCACAGTAGGATAGTACTTGTATTTACAAGAACTACCCTGCTGTACATTTAATTAGTTTACTCCAGTCTACTAGGGGTGCATGCATAGATATGCGACAGTTACTGCAGAGCTAATTAGTCTACTCAGCAGTAAATGTCTCATGTAGATGCACCCACTGGGCACATCTACACATGAGCATTTACTGGGCAGTAACCAAAATTTCTGCACAGTATGGGCACCCCTCTACACATGCACACCCATACTGTGCAGTAAATATGGCTGTTTATGCTGATGTGAGCGTAAATTTGACACCTGCATCATGCCCGATTAGTTAATGCACAGTAACACGTGCAGACACATTATTGCGCAGTAACCTGGGAAGCCTCCCTGCTGGGTCTGCTCACCCACTACAAGGCCAACCTGAGCGCAGCCCCAGGGCTCCAGGCTGGTCACCTCTCCTGGCTTCAGTTTGGAACTAAAGTTAGTCCCAAGGGCTGGCAGCCATGTGGCCAGAGGCTGGAGCTCCCCCCAGTGGCCACAGGGGCACAGAGCAGGCTGCTCTGACCTGAGACTAAATTTAGTCCCAGATCCTCAGCATGGGTTGACACCAGCCTCTTCCCATTTACTGTGCAATAATTTACTGTGCAGTAAATTTAAGCCAGCATAAATACACATGTAGACATGCCCACTGTGTCCAAATTGAGTGTACCATGATAAACTGCAGAAGTGATGGAGCAAGAGAACAACTTCAGTTACATCCTCAAAAATTTACTTTGTTAGTCCAAACCTTTTTCCCATTTAAGTTCCACTGGACTATCTGCTTCTGGTAAATATGCAGCAAATTCTATTATAAAATTATACACTGAAGAAGCACTTTTGGCTGATAAAATGTATGACTGGGACACTTCAATCATCCCACAAAAGATTCCTGCAGCACCAGGATGTCATGTGAAAAAAGGCTGTCTGAGTACAAGTGAGCCTTAGTTTAATATGTATGCATGTGAAATTTCAAACTTTAACAATAAACTTGACTTCAGAAAAAATAGGGTGAAAAAAACATGATTTTTTTTTTGTCATTGGGAATGCCACAGATAGGTTTGTCAGGAAAACATAGAGCAATAGCTAGTTCAACTAAAAAGTTAGGTTGGGAAGGATAGGTGGAAGAAGGGATTAAATAAGGCCTACAATGGACCGTTGCCTGCAACCTTAATGAGAGTTCTGACCAGCATCTTCATGACAGAATATTCCCAAAGAACAGCAAAGGCACTTGTTACCTATTGATTCTAGGCTGTTAATATTTGTGATTCACACTGCTAGTATTTCTTTGGAACAAGAAAGAAGATACAGAATGTTTTTACTTGTCCCACAGACTGTAGGGTTGATCTTAGCTAAAGCAGCCTCCCAAAAGTGATAGCCCACAGACTCAGCAGGCCACCTTTGGTACATAGCTTTGATGTTACTGCTCTTTCAGAAATTATCCTGTTGTGCAATCTTTTGATACAAGATAGACTATTAGCTATGTAACAAGTCTCCACAAATCTGCCTTTCCTATGGCTATAGAGTGGTAGACACTACCTCCTTTTTCTGTTTGAAAATGGCTAAGGGAATTAACAGCATGTGTGGTTCCCAGGCCCCATGGAAGATAGAAGGCAGCAAAGGGCTTTTATTCACTTATCCTCTCAAGCAAGAAAGGACAGGAGAAAGTCTCTTGTTACAGCTCCCTGGTTGTCCAGAACTGATCATTTCTGTCAAGCCCACCAAATACCTGAGATATTCTACTGACTAACTGCTCTTGTTCCCTTATTGATTTTGAGCTCCCTACTCAAATAGAGTTATCTGCTCAGGGTGACCCACTTTCTCTAGATCAGAGCTGTCCACTGCAGGGCAGTATGAAGGCCACATACCACACCAGTCATATGCTGTTGGGGGGACCCTTGGGAACGCCCTTCCCCCCTGCTATGTGGGTTCTGCCCCTCCAAGCCCTTCCCTGCTGTGCAGCTATAGAAGAAGTAACTGCAGGGGCCCACAAACATTGTGCAATCTACGGACCTCCAGTTGGACATGTAGTATTACAAATATGTGCACAAACACAATAGTAATACATAAAAAGCCCTTACTTAGTGAAGACATAGAGAAAAATGGATCAAATTTAAATAGTAGCATATAAGCATAGGCTTTGTAAAGCACCTCTAAAATGGCATTGTAGAGTTCTGTGTTTATAGCTTATATTCAGAAAACAAAAGCACTCATTTTACAAGTAAAAAAAATATTATTTTGAACTGCAAACAGAAGGTAGAATCTGAATCAAAAAGGATTCTTTCCTTCTCATGAATCATCATCTGTACTAGAGGTTTTGGGAGCCAAATTGTGCCTCAAGTAAACATCTGCAACCCATTGTTTTCAAATTATTCCATAAGTGACACTTGTACAAACTCTTCTCAGTGGTGTGCCCAGGTGTAAATGACTGGACCAGTTAACTGGAACTTAGTAAATGATTCTGTGGATGATGGGCAAGAAATAATAGAATCCAGGTCTAGAATAGAATCCAGCTGAGTTGGCTCTGCAAGGGTAATGGGAATAAAAAGATCATTAAAAACTTAATTTGGTTGCTGAAATAAACATATATGACTTAACACACAGGGAGAAGGTTTGCTAAATGAGAGGATGTCTTTGTTAAATAGGCTCTTTTCACATTGGCACCAGATTTCAGCTAACTTCACTAGCTAGCAAACAGCTCTGTTAGACACCAAGGTTATGAATACCCAGATATGAGTGCTGAATGTCACATAGACTCATAGAGTCAGAGAAGTACGGCTGGAAGGGACCTCCAGAGGTCATCTTGTCCAACCTCCTGCCTGAGGCAGGATCATCCCTACTCCAACCATACCGTACAAACCGTAATCTAAACTCTACATAAGACCACCATCAATACTGACATAGCACAGACCTAACACCCTAAGCTGCCACAGGTAAAGCAGGGGAACCATGGCAGCCAGTGTCCGGCTTCTATAAAAGGTTGACAATTTACGCTCAAGAAATCACAGGTAGAGGACCATGCCCCCTGCTACAAAAGAAGGAATGCCCCCCTCCCCACCCCCACCCCACAATCCATACCAATCTGACTATGGGGTAAAATTCCTTCATGAGCCCAAAAATGGTGATTGGACTGACCCTGAGCAGAGGGGTAAAACCCTCTAGCCAGGAACCTCTGGCTTTGGTCCCAGCAGGAGCACAGGCATACCCCAGTCAAAGTCCCCAACTTCGGCTGTAACCAACACCCGATGTCTCTGGCAAGGCTTACAAACACCCTGACATATATAGCAGAAAAGTGGGGAAGGGGGCAACCATCAAAGACCAGAAGCATGGGAAATACCTGTGGTAGAATATAGGCATAGCTATACCTAGATCACCCCCAGCCAGCCCAACCTCTTCTTGAACACCTCCAGTGATGGAGAGTCCACAACTTCCCGAGGCAGTCTATTCCAGTGCCTCACTGTTCTAACAGTGAAGATTTTTTTTTTCTGGATATCCAATCTAAACTTCCTTTGCTGTAACTCCCAGCCATTGGTCCATGGTCTCCTCTCTGCAGCAAGAGAGAAAAAGTGCTTTCCCTCATCTTTATGGCAACCCTTCAAGTATTTTAAAACTGCTATCATGTCACCTCTTAAGTGCCTTTTTTGCATGCTGAACATGCCTAGCTCCTTCAGCCTCTCCTTGTATGACTTGCTTTCCAATCCCTTGATCATCTTTGTTGCCCACCTCTGAACCCTCTCTAACTTCTCCACATCCTTTTTAAAATGTGCAGTCCAGAACTGCACACAGTACTCCAGATAAATATATGTGTGATTCATTTTGCCAGGTGTCATTTGTAGTAGTAAAGATCAGGTTCAATTATGTCCAAGGGTCTCTTTCAGGAACTTAAATGATTCACTCCAGTCCCTCTCTTATAGTCTATGTAGCCCAAGCTTTAGGAATTAAAGTTAAATTCTGCTTTTCCTTCACACTCCTTGTCACCTTTACAAGTGTAGTTTTCCTGGTTACAAGTATTCAGGAATCTTTCAAAATTGTAAATTGCAATTACCTCTTATTTGGGGGAAAAAATAATCGTATGTATAGATAATAGAAAATTTGAAATGGTGGATGAGAGTAGAGCTGATTGTTCAATTGTTCAAATTATTAACAGCCTCATTTATTAAGACCCATAACACTTATTCTAAAAATAAACCTTACCCATTAATGACCTCTTGAACAAATCCAGCTTTATAAGACTCAGGGTCAAATGGGCATCAAGAAGCAAGTCTCCTAAGCTTGTCTGTCTGAGTCCAATAGGACTTGCAACAACTGCATGGTCTCCCATTAACCTGTAACTCCCCTGTCTGGTTTTATAAAACCACTTCTGCCAATGTCACCACTGCCTGATTAAAGTCAGAACCATTTAGGATTAAGTCTCCCCACAGGAACCTAGGACAAAACAGAACCATTGACTGACCAGTTGTGTTCCCTTGTTTATTCTGAGTTTCCTACTCAAATGGAGACCACAAGCTATCTTCTCAGCCACTTTCACTAGGTCAGGTCTGTCCAAATTGTTGCAGCCGAGGGCCACATGCAGTATGGGCATTTGGCTCTCAGGCCACACATCAGGCCAGCCATACACTGCAGGGATGGGCCCCTGGGAGTCACTCTCATCCACTGCTCAGATGGTACATGATCCCCAACCCCTTGGGCTCTACCTTGCCATGTGGCTGTGGGCTGCATGCAGCCTGTGGCCCTCCAGCTAGATACCTCTGCTCTAGGTTATTTTTGTGATTTCTTCTGACTTCCATATTTACATTCATTATGTTATATCACAGCAATTCCAAAAGCATAGCATAAACCCAAATTAATACAACATAAACATGTAAAGTACTCTGAGAAAGAAAAATAATTTATGCAAATTTAGGCTGGTAGAAGCCTGGCAACAGAGAAAAGGATCTTCTGAGTAGTATCTCTCAAGCCTCAGCTGGGGTGTCAAGGGGAGCCAGGCCAGGCCCACAAGGCAAGGGAGCTTTGCTCCACTTATCCCCACCTGTCCCTCCCCATCCCCCGCCCTGCTCGAACTTCAGCTCTGGCTACTGCAAAGCCCAGAAGGCAGCTTCTGTTGCCACCGTCAAGATGCCCAGGTGGGAGGTGGGGGAAGGGACCCCCCCTTAGTTTGTGGGCCCAGGCCAGCTCCTCCAAATATCCCAGCCGGGGTAGCTGGAGGGGGCCTGTGAAGCAACGGGGCTCCATTACATCCCACACCCTACCCCCAGCTGGCAGCTCTGTGCTGCTGCCTTTTCCCTGCCCTTCTCCCTCCCTCCCCTGCTGACAACCCAAGGGATAGGTCTGAGCTGGTGCTTGCCCAGCCCAGACCTGCCCCCATGTGAAAAATTAACCCTGGAGGGAACACAAGTTCCCTAAGATGCTCTGCTATACAGGGCCTTTATGTAATACCTGACTTGAAAAGTGTTAATTTTTCACACAATGGGCCATTTTAAGAGCACTCTGCAGCTGTGCATGTGTGTTATGTCATGGCTGTAGAGTGCTTTCAGGGGCCCAGTCACATGAAAACTGTAACTTGAGTAAGTGCACTAAGAGCTCTCCTCAACGTGGTAGAGAGACTGTTGATTTTTCTTTGGAAAGAATCTACCCCAAATTGTTCCCAGTCAGTTAGGTACAAGCCTGGGGACAAAAAGTCTTTGTACAGATTTGCAGTGGTAGAGGTTTGTAGAAAAGAATATACTATGTTGCAGGACATTGGTGGGGCATAGCGGGTGCACATGCACCCCCTGAGCGTGGTGGTGCACTCCCTGCGAAAAGGTGCCACTGACACTGCTGGCAGCACCTGTGGACAGTAACTGCTCACCACCCCCACTCCCCTGCTGCAGACAGCACCGTGGCCACCTGTGGGAGCTCCCCACTTGCCACCACCATGCTCCTGCTGCCAACAGCGCCACTGCTGCCTGCAGGAGCTCACTGTGCCCCTGCTAAGCCTCCAGCAGCACGTGGGGTTCATGTTGCAGGAGGTACCTAATGAATGTGGTTAATGCATGGTATATCCTTGCAAGATTTGCCATTAAGATTCCTGAGCTGAATGGAAATCATTATTAAAACTCAGGAACCTCTCCTGCAGGTCTCACTACCAGCACCAAGACCAAGACTGCGTTAGCAGAAACAGTTACTATTCAGTGGTGTTGCAAGTTTTGTGAATCAGTTTAATAGATTTCATAGATTTCATAGACATTAGGGCTAGAAGGGACCTCACAAGATCATCGGTCCAGCCCCCTGCCCAAGGGGCAGGAAGTCAGCTGAGGTCAAAGGATCCTAGCAAGACAGGCATCCAAATGTTTCTTGAAAGTGTCCAGAGTAGGTGCTTGCACCACTCCTGTGGAGAGTCTATTCCAGGCTCTGGGGACTCAGACAGTAAGAAAGCTTTTTCTTAGATCCAGCCTAAAATGGTCTTCCAGGAGTTTGTGACTGTTAGACCTTGTCTTCCCTTGGGGTGTCAAGGTGAACAGACATTCTCCCAGTTCCTGATGCACACCCCTTATATACTTATTCATAGAGATTTGGGCTGGAAGGGACCCCGGAGGATCATCCAGTCCAGCCCCCTGCCCCAGGGGCAGGAAGTCAGCAGGGATCATAGGATCCCAGCAAGATAAGCATCCAAATATGCCTTGAAGGCGTTCAAAGTGGGTGCTTGAACCGTCTCCGGCAGCAGTCTATTCCAAACCTTGGGGGCTCAGAGTTTGTGACTTTTCGATCTTGTCATCCCTTGGGGCGCTCTGGTGAACAGACATTCCCCCAGATTCGATGAGCACCCCTGATAAACTTACAGGTGGTCACCAGATCACCCCTGAGCCTACATTTTTCCAGGCTGAAGAGCCCCATGGCTCTCAGCTTCTCATCATAAGGTCTGTTTTCCTGATCTCTGATCATGCTCGTGGCTCTCCTCTGCACCCTTTCAAGCTTCTCCACATCCTTTTTGAGTTGTGGAGCCCTAAACTGGACGCAGTACTCCAGCTGCGGCCTCACCAAGGCCGAGCACAATGGGAGAATGACGTCCTGGGATTTGCTTGAGAAGCATCTATGGATGCAAGCCAGCGTTTTGTCGCTTTACTAGCCACAGCATCACACTGAAGGCTCATGTTCATCTTGTGGTCAACCATGACCCCCAAGTGCCTTTCATCTGTAGTGCTAACCAGCGTAGCACTACTGAGCCTGTAAGCATGCTGTGGGTTTTTCCTCCCAAGGTGGAGAACTTTGCATGTTTTAGTGTTGGACACTATCAGGTTCTCGTCCGCCCATTTCATGAGCCTGTCAAGATCACCCTCCTGTCCTCAGGTGTGGATGCTTTACCCCAGAGTTTGGTGTTGTCGGCAAACTTGGCCAGTCTGCTTCTGCCACCAAGTCCCCCCTGAGCCTTTGCTTCTCCAGGCTGAAAAGTCCCATGCTTTTCAGCCTCTCCTCATAAGGCCTGTTCTCTTTTCCTCTAATTATGCACCTGGCTCTCCTCTAGACTCTCTCAAGCTTCTCCACATCATTTCTAAAGTGCGGAGCCCAAAACTGGATGCAGTATTCCACCTGTGGCCTCCCCAAGGCCAGGTAAAGCAGGAGGATGCCTTCCTGGGTCTTGCTTGAGATACATCAGTAGACACAAGCCAGGGTTTTGTTTGTTTTGCCACTTGCAGCATCACATTGGTGGTTCATGTTTGTCTTGTGGTCGGTCTTGACCCCCAAGTCTCTTTCAGTCATGGTGCTAGTGAGTGTAGCACTGCTGAGCCTATAAATATGATGTGGATTTTTTTCCCCGGAGGTGGAGCACCTTGCATTTCTCCATGTTGAGTGCCATCAGGTTTTGATCTGCCCACCTTGCAAGCTTGTCCAGGTCGGCCTGAATCACCAGCCTATCCACTAATGTGACCACACTTCTCCATAATTATACTTGTTCTGACTTACTTGACCCTTTAGTAGTGTAGTATGTGCCAGACTTACCTCCTCAAGCACCAGTGCATCCTGGGCTCAAGAATTCTCAATGCCAATTGGTGGAGCCCATCCACCAAGGGGGGAAGAGTGGGGAGGAACCGGCATCTCCCCTTTCCCGCAGGGAGGAGGCGAGGAGCCCCAGACCGAGTTCAGATCTGCAAGCTACAGGTCCGCTGGACTTCAGGGGAAGGAGCCCCTTGAGGGTATAAAAGGAGGAGCATAAGCTGCACAGGACACCGTGGTGAGGAACACTGGAAAGGGAAGAGCCTCCCCCAAGATCCCTTCTTCACCCCAGCGGTGCGCAGATCAGCACATGGGGCTGAGGCTGTGGGAGCCACGTCAAGGCAGCTTGAGCCTGCATCCCCAGCAGGGGGCCAGATGGAGCCGCAGACTGGCACATGGAGAGCCGGCCTTGGGAGCAGCTTGAGGCTGCTCAGGCCCCACACAGTATGCACACAGAGAGCTGGCCCTGGGGGCAGCCTGAGGCTGCTTGGGCCCCACATGGTGTGCAGACTAGCACATGGAGAGTTGGTCTTGGAAGCAGCTGGAGGCTGCTCGGGCCCCATGTGGCGTGCTGACCGGCATACGGAGAGCTGGGCCTGGGAGCAGCTCAAGATGTAAGCCAGATAGCCGGAGCCCTGCATTGTGGCCTGGCTCAAAAAACTAAAAGAGCCCCAGAGCCTAGAGCAGGGCCTGGGAAATAGGAGGCCCAGGTGTAAGGCTAGGTAAACCCAGCCAGCAGTGGCTAGGTTCCCCTCTGAGAACTGGAAGAACCCTTGGTGCCCAAAGTGGGGCACGGGACCCGGAGGGGAGGTCTCGGCATGAAGCAAACAGCACCAGGGCGGCCTCTGATTAAGCGGATGACCCTGAGGCCCGGTCGACCACTAGTCGAACAGAACTGTAAGTTGCTGATGGAGTCAGGTACCACAGGGGAGGCATTCCTGAAATAAGGCCCTCCCCCTCTCCCCCCCAGAGGGAAGCGCCGGGTGAAAGGTTCTCTCCTAGCTAGACCCATAGGAGGGGAAGCACCCCTTGCTAGCTGGGATCCAGGGGTAGACACGCCTTATATCGTGTAAAACTGCACCTTATATTTTGTAAGATTGTTATCATAATTATGGATATGTTGTATAATATGTGATGGGATTGGTTTAGTTTGTATAACTGGTTCCTCATTGGTGGGGTGCCTGTTCACACTGTCCCCTCCCCACCTCCTTCCTTTTCTACCTGGTTGTACTCTGCCAATGGTTCCTCTGGGTTCCCTGTAAACTATCCATTGATCCCAATTTACATGGTTCACCCATCTGGATATTCACCCCTCCTCCTCACACAGGCATCCTGAGGACTCTCACCAGTTGCACCAGGCCTCTGTAGAGCACAGGGTTGAGAAGGCCATCCCTGAGCAGGTTGCTAATTGGGACAAGCAGTCCCAGGACGTGGTTCCTGGCTTACCATATGGTAAATATTTATATGTATACCTTTGGTGTTGTTGAATGATATCATTGGGGATACTTACGGGAAGTTTTCCTTTGATACCTATTAAGATATTTACCTATATATATATATAGATATAGATATAGATAAAAATAATATGTATATTATAATTCAATAAACTGTAAATAGTTAAGAGCATTGGTGTGGAGTTGACTGTATAGAGGAAAGAGGAACCCAAGCTCAAATCATCAGTGTCCCTCTCACAGCACTGTCACGTGCCTCATCTATCCCTTCCAACAGAGGGCAGGCACACCCTTGGGTGTTCCCGGACTACAAGTACAAGAACCTTACAGAAAAGAACTATTTACACTATTTAGATCATT
This sequence comes from Gavialis gangeticus, assembly GCF_001723915.1. Classification (NCBI taxonomy): domain Eukaryota; kingdom Metazoa; phylum Chordata; order Crocodylia; family Gavialidae; genus Gavialis; species Gavialis gangeticus. The sequence continues at coordinate 6,185,546 of NW_017729030.1, read as the reverse complement.
ACCCATAACTAATCACGGTAAAGGATAAATGAGGAGGGTAGCTTTGCTTTAAGCAAGTCTAATCCAAAGCATAGTAGTAACACCTATATGGTGGCATGAGGATTTGTGTACATATGAAATGTGTTAAAGGTATGTAGGAAGAACCACACACTGGTTAGCATGTCAAACTTCTCTAATTTAGATAGGACTATAAAAAGGGCTTAATGAAACAAGTAAAAACACTGCTTTAAAATGAAAGGACTCAGCTTCTTGAGAAAATAAGATAACCTTGCTTCAAAATATGAAGAAAAGAAGAAATAATACCTCTCTAAATACAACAAAGAAAAGAAAGAACCTAATTTGAATTATAAAAGTGAGTTATGGAAGCCTATTTTAACAGACAAAAGAATCCTATTTTGAAATACAAAACAGGTGCGTACAAAGAACCAGGGTTTAATACAAGAAAGAAAATGTTTCTTTGCATAGACTGTCATCTTTGTCCTGAAAAAAGAGAGATGCAGTTTCCTAGGCGGAACACAAAATATTTTACAACTTCTATGCCAGCTAGCAATAAGGCTTTATGCTTACATTACGGTGCCACCTGGATATGAAAACAATGCTACAGAAATAAAATCTCCACAACAGCCACACAAGTATTACCAAAATGGAAGTGATGCATTTCTGGCATGAATGACGTGTGCCCCTGGCAGCTGCGGAAACACAGCTGTGCTGGTGGTGGCAGGAGCGTGGTGACAGTAAGCACAGAGCTCCCACAGATGCCGTCATTGGTGAGGGGGTGGGGAGTGGCGAGCACCAACCAGGGGTCGGCAACCACCCACAGGCACCTCTGTCAGGTTGGCAGTGGCCAGCAGTGATTGTGGACTGCCTGCAGACACTGCCGGCGGTGCTGGCAATGGCGTGGTGAGCAGTGACTGCCTGCAGGTGCTGCCGACAGTGTCAGTGACGCCTTTTTGTAGGGAGTGCACTGCCATGCTCAGGGGGTGCATGTGCACCTGCATGCACCCCCTACGCATCGCCCCTGATTTCTGGCTAACTATGCTACACTAAACCATCAAAAAATTGGGAGGTGTGGTTGAATTGCATTGATAATTTCCAATTCTTCTGACCTCTGTGCTGAGTCTTAGACTGCACTGAGTTCTATTGTTTCACTCTGCTTCCTCAGAAGTGCATGGAAAAAGCTTTCTCATTTCCAGGAATAGATCCCAGGTTGTGTTAAAAAACTTTCTTGAATGTTCCAGACCCATTTAAAATGCAGAACTGTGTACTCTGTACTGCCATGTGTATACAATAAGATCCCTACTGTCCATGGAGATACCTGACACTGTTGTATGTATTCACCCTTGTGAGTTTCTTGGCAGAACTGGTTAAATAAAGGTGAACATTTTAGGTGTATGCATTTGTGTGTTTAAACCAGAAACTAGAACTCTGGGTTCCAAAATGATACCTCTTATTAGACCAACTGGAAAATAGCAAGAAAACTGTCCTTTTCTGCAAGCTTTCGGGATCAAAGTCCCTTCGTCAGACTCTGGGGAAAGTGTAGATGGTACAAGATGGTAAAAAGTCCCAATAGGTAGGAAATAAACTTCATTTTTGCACAGAGGGAGCTGAAGATGGAAGTCTGTCCCTCTGGGTCCATGAGTGTCTTTGTGAGCTGTGTTGAGTAGCTCTTTGATGTGTTGATCAGGTAGAATTCCTTCCCTGGAGGTGTCAGATGGCAGGCAGGGAGGCAAAAAAACCTCCTTATTGTTCTGCAATGAAGTTTAAAATCCAAAATAGGCTGACATTTGGCATCTTCCATGTTTCAGGGGTGTACTTGGTAGCCGTGCTGGTCTGAGACAAAAAGACGTACAAAAAACTAGAACTAGGTTTTTTTGCCTCCCTGCCTGCCATCTGACACCTCTAGGGAAGGAATTCTACCTGATCAACACATCAAAGAGCTACTCAACACAGCTCACAAAGACACTCATGGACCCAGAGGGACAGACTTCCATCTTCAGCTCCCTCTGTGCAAAAATGAAGTTTATTTCCTACCTATGGGGACTTTTTACCATCTTGTACCATCTACACTTTTCCCAGAGTCTGACGAAGGGACTTTGATCCCGAAAGCTTGCAGAAAAGGACAGTTTTCTTGCTATTTTCCAGTTGGTCTAATAAGAGGTATCATTTTGGAACCCAGAGTTCTAGTTTTTTGTATGTCTTTAAACCAGAAAACCACTTCTGAATAAAACATCATTGGATTGGATGATCTGTTAATTATAGATCACAAGCTGGTGTTCTTTGACAAACATGCATGATACATGATGTAAATATTCAGGCAAAGTTTGTAAAATTCAAGTATCCTTGAATCAATCTACAAATTTTCAGAAATCTTTCTAAGTGAAGCACAATATTCTTGCTCATGTAAGGTATGGCTATTACATAATCATCTGGCACCTTTCACAAAGTCGCCTTCCTTCACACTAAATACTAGTCCCCTAAAACAGTCATATATTTCAAATGTGTGCAGAGTTAGATAATATTGCCTAGTAAACTAGCTACAGTGCACTCTAGTTTAAAACACACATGCAACAAAAAAATCTCAACAGATCAGTGTTTGGAATCACTGCCTTTTTTTGCACTTGTCTAGTTGGACATGTGGTACAAGAGGTACAGATTCCATCTACTGTAGACTTTGGAGCAACACAGACTTTGTGCACATCCTTTCACAGCATCTGATAAAGTGAGCTTCAGCTCACAAAAGCTGAAGCTATGTATATATATTTACTTTGGTTAATTTATAAGGTGCAACTCTACTCTTCCTTCTACCTGACTTCACAGTAATATGGCTACCTACATTTTGCAACACAGAAGCCTTCTCACCTGTAAAAAACAACTCTTCCTTCAAATCCAAAATATCACCCTCAGTAATCTTCAGCATCAAAGAAAAATACATTTGGTGACTGTCCTATAGCTAGTTCAAAAAAATTAAGTTTCTGAGTTCCCTAACATGGGGATGACTTGGTGCCTTCAGGATTAATTAGTTATTCTGTGGAACATCACAGAATAATTTCTTTTATCTTGAAGAAACAAATTGAGGGATTGCTGCAGAATGTAGAGGAACAGAGCACTGTGGAGCTGGAAAGTGATCCTACAGATTCCAGCTAAGCCAGAGATTCCAATAGTTTTGCCCTTGAAGGGCTATTTAAAAAAAGTAGTCCTCAGTGGTAGACCAAATCAAAAGGGCGCTCAGGCCATATTTTGTTCCATGGGCCCAACTTAGGCAACTCCTAATCTAAATAGTTCAAACAATTTGTTTTGATATGAGACTCATTCATTGCTATCTGCCAACTGCTAGTTATATTACTCATCTGTTGAATAATAACACTGCAGTCTTAATGATAATCTCAGCAGAAGATGTTGTTGCCTACAATTTAGTATTTTACAGCTGCAATACTCCAGCTTTTAATTGCACAAACCACTTTGTAAGAGGGGCATCATCTTGTGGACTACCTCTTTTCTCAGTATTTATACTGTGACTACCCAGAAAGGCTAATTCCACAGTTAGCATGAAAGCCTGAGACCCACTGTATTACAACATTCTTAACACATTGGTCTGAAACAATACAAAAAGCTAAATTTTGGAACATGTTCAGCTCAGAAATATTTCAAGACACTTGTTGAAAATGAGTCCTCTAAATCTTCAGCTACTGAGATGAAATCTTGGTATATAGAAAATCCCATTTGAGACATGCTATACACAATTCTTTCCAGTAGCTTGCTGAGGATAACACTTGGAAAAAATGTAAGACCAATTTCAGTATATCTGCCTGTCAGTTTTCTCCACCAAAGGAATATAGTCTGTTTTAAGAAGGTCATAGAAAAGGTCATGACAAGCAAATCAGCAGTGTCCACAAAGCCTGATGGAGTTCACTCCTTTTTTTGGCATAACAAGCTACTGTATATACCATACTGTCAAAGATCCTAATCAGTAATTATACTTTTTATAAGAATTTACTAAAACAAAAAAAAGTCATTTAATTGTCAGCATATGCCAGAAATGTTTAGAAAAAAGCACACAAAAATTGATCTTTTCTGACATGACAAAGACCTAGATCTGGGTCCAAATATATTGGTTGAGAATAATTCCATTATGAAAGATGCTGTTCATAATGAAAACAGACAAGGAACTAAGAAGGGTTGTGATGAAAACAAGTGGACCAACAGAAAATAAATTTGCACCTGCTCCAAAGGAGAATGTAGCAGTGATAGGGATAGTTGGGTATTAAGTTGTATGTGGAGCTCTGATCCCTGTGGAATGGAAGCATGTATGTATTCAAGACCATGACACCAATATAATATAAAAACATGGAAAAAAATGTATGTTGTCCACAAACCTTCCCTGATTCACCTTACCTGTGTACGGAGGAAGACATCATCTTTGTGGCCTTGTCCATGTAAACAGCACTTACTGTGGATGACCTATGACAGGTCTCCAGAGAAGGCAAAGATATATCACATATCGTTAGTTATCTGCATCAAGTGGCTGAAAGAGAAGGCATTCAATTGAACTATGAGTATGGTTCAGCACTGAAACAGGTGATTGTAGTATCTCCATCATTAGAAACTTTTAAAAGTACATTAGGCAAATACTTGAATGAGATAGTTTACACAGGGATTAGTTAGCATTGATCAGGGGATTGGACTAAATGACCCTCCTCGGGCGGTACAGGGCTTGGGGCATATCAGATCGTTTGGGGACCCATCTGCTACTGGCCCAGGTGGCAGCACCAGCCTCCTGTGATCTGGGAGGCAGATCAGGGGCCCGCACCCCTGGGAGCAGTCTGCCACAGCCCCCACAGCCCTCCCGGGGTTGTAGGTGGGCCCCAATCTGTCTGCTGGATGACAGAAGCCTGATGCTGCTGGCTGGGGCCAACAGCAGCACTGATCTTCCCAGCACTGGGTGAGGGCTGCACCCAGTGCTGTCCCTGGCTGCAGGAGCAGCTTCCTATGATTCAGCAGGCCAATTGGGGCTCCCCACACCCCTGAGAGGGCTGCGGGGCACTGCTGACTCTTCCGGGGGGTGCAGGGGATCCTGATCTGTGTGCCGGATCATAGGAGGCTGGTGCTACCAGCAGCCCGTGCCAGGAAGATTGGTGCTGCTGCTGGCCCCGGGTGGCAGCACCAGCCTCCTGTCATCTGGCAGGCAGATCAGGAGCTTGTTGTGAGGGCTGTGCCAGACTCCCGGGGGTGCGGGCCCCTGATCCTGGATGACAGGAGGCTGGTGCTGCAGCCTGGGGCCAGCGGCATCACTGATCTTCCCGGTGCTGGGTGCAGACTGCGCCCAGGGTTGACCCCAATTATCATCAGCAGCCTCCTGTCTTCCTTTTAAGGTCCCTACCAACTTTATTTTTCTATGTTTATCATTTTTTCTGTTCAGCTATCTCCTTGATCCAAACATTAGGTAGTCTAAGAATTAGTATCAATTCCTTATTAAGTGGAGAAAGAGGAGTTGAAACTATGAAACTATGAAACTATGAGTTGTGTTACAGTTTTATATGACACGACCATTTACGTACTACAAAGATCTTGCAAGCAGAGTAGGAGAAATAATGGTACAGCAAATTATCAGAGGTAATTTGAAGATATCTGAGGTTATTTCTGTAGATCATGAATGGGCCAGTGCATTTTTTTGCTTCACAATACACTTTTAAAAGAAAACAGAAAAGATGGAGAATTGTAGAATGCCTGCATTGATTGGAGTATTTTTTATTAAGAAAAACATGATGCTTGAAGGAGGCCTAGTTTTTAATAAGCTCAAAAGAACATTTACAAATAATAAAAAATAGTAATACAAAAATGAGGGTGGCTACTTACCATATAAGTGTTAAAACATTTTCTACGTGTATCGTTAAGAGCCTTTTTAAATATTTTGTTAATATTGGATTCAAGTAAAAGAGGAAAAACTGCAAAAATAGAAAGTTAGTAATTTTTAGACTACTACCTCATAAGGCAGATATATGTCCAATTATCCTTCAAGTAACAACATGTGTTCACTGCCTTCTCATACATTACTGGCTCACTCCAAAGCATCTTTCTGGTTTTATGAAGAGAAACTTGAGATTATACTAACTTTTGTGGGAAGCCCTTTTTTGTTTTTTGTTTTTAAAAAGCTCAAAATAATTGAAATATAATAAAAATGAACTATAAAACAACAGTCCTGCAAAAAAAAGAAAGAAGACAAAGCACCAAATATAAATTATACTAATTGATACATGCATTAATTCAGAACTTTAAATAAGCTTGTTGTAAAACTAATACAAAAGGCATTTTATAATATTAGAAATTCATTTGAAATCACTAATTTGCCATATCAGAGAAACAAAATCCTGTGGCTATCTGATTTTAAAGCATACATTTGAAAGCTACTTTGTTAAGCTTTCACTAAACCATGACTCTTCCTCATCAAAGTGAAACCAAAGGCCTTAAACCAAATCAGAGAACTAGAATTGTTTTCTATAGTTTTTAACTTTATTTACTATACAGTTGTATATTTCACATATGAGATCACCCATTGGTATAGCATGAAAATTGACTATGATTTACAGTGTCATATTTAAAAAATAATAATATTAAAGTAAGGGTCTGGGAATAGCAAGGAATTGAGTCAAATGAGGACAAATACAAATTAGTACTTAATAAGTATGTCAGAAACCTTTATTTGTTTTGATTCACTGGATAATTAATCTCTTTTAGTATCAAAGAAAGTCCTGACTTCTAATGATTTTAAATTTAGTATGACTTTACATATTTTAGTATGACCTTTGCCTCCATATTTCTGAACAGGGACCAGGACATTTCCCCCACTAGGATTACGGACAGACCCAGGAGAGGTACCGCCATGCCTAGGATCAGGAGACAACCTAGTAAGGGAACTTTTGGAGGGGCTGGATGTGTTTAAATCAGCAGGTCCAGATGCTCTTCACCCAAGGGTGCCGAGGGAATTGGCGGGCGTCATAGCAGGGCCCCTGGCACGGCTTTATGAGCACTTGTGGGGCTCTGGCCAGGTACCAGAGGATTGGAAAAGGGCCAATGTGGTCCCCATTTACAAGAAGGGGAGAAAGGAGGACCCAGGTAACTATAGGCCAGTCAGTCTCACCTCGGTCCTAGGGAAGACCTTTGAGAAAATTATCAAGGAGCACATCTGCAAGGGCCCAGCAGGGGAGGTAATGCTCAGGGGCAACCAACATGGGTTCATGGAGGGCAGATCCTGCCTGACTAACCTGGTTTCCTTTTCTAATCAGGTCACAAAGTCCCTGGACAAGGGTGTCAATGTGGATATCATCTTCCTGGAATTTAAGAAGGCCTTTGACACTGTTTCTCACCACATTCTCTTTAAAAAACTGGGTGACTCCGGCATTGATGCCTACACAGTCAGATAGGTGGCAAATTGGCTA
>NW_017729030.1:6176976-6178102 GCF_001723915.1 Gavialis gangeticus | reverse complement strand
GGCCACAGTTGGAGTACTGCGTCCAGTTCTGGGCGCTGCACATCAAGAGGGAGGAGTGTGGCACAGGCCCCACAGCCCTCCTGGGGTGCAGGCAAGCCCCTGATCTGCCTGCTGGCTGGGGCCAGCAGCAGCACCGATCTCCCTGGCACTGGGTGCAGGCTGCACCCAGCGCCAGTCCCAACTGAAAGCACCAGCCTCCTGTGATCTGGCAGGCAGATCAGGGCCCCCTGTACTCCTGGGAGGAGTCAGCAGAGCCCCACAGCCATCCTGGGGGTGCGGGGGTACCCCAATTGGCTTGCCAGATCCCAGAGATGGGGCTGGGTGCAGCCCGCACCCAGCACCAGCAAGATCGGTGCACCTATACCAGACTGCCTCCTGGTACCAGATCTGGCCTGAGGAGGGCTGCGGAGTCTGTGCCAGACTGCTCCCAGGGGTATGGGCCCCCAATCTGCCTCCCGGATCACAGAAGACTGGTGCTGCGACCTGGGGCCAGTGGCAGGTGGGTCCCCACGCAAGCTGATTCACCCCAGGCCCCACACCCTCCTCAGGCCAGATCTGGTACAGGGCCTGCTCATGTGGAGACCCACCTGCCAGTGGCCCCAGGCAGCAGCACCAGCCTCCTGTGATCTGGGAAGCAGATCAGGGACTCATATCCCCAGGAGCAGTCTGGCACAGCCCCCGCAGCCCTTCTGGGGGTGTGGGTGGGCCCCGATCTGCCTGCTGGATGGCAGGAGGCTAGTGCTGCCGGCTGGGGTCAGCAGCAGCACCGATCTCCTTGGTGGCAGAAGCAGCCTCCTGTGATCCAGCAGGGCAATCAGGCCCCCCGGAACCCCTGGGAAGGCTGCGGGGCCCTACTGACTCCTCCCAGGGGTGCGGGGAGCCCTGATCTGTGTGCCGGATCACAGGAGCCTGGTGCTGCCGGCTGAGGCCGGTGGCAGCACTGATCTTCCCAGTACTGGGTGTGGGCTGTGCCCAGCGCTGGCTCCAGCTGGCAGCAGCAGCCTTCTGTCATCCAGCAGACATCCCATGAGGAGTCTGACACAGCCCCCGCAACCCTCCCGGAGATGCGGTTGGACCCCTGATCTGCCTGCCATATGACAGGAAGATGCTGCTGCTGACTGGGACC
>NW_017729030.1:6169766-6171976 GCF_001723915.1 Gavialis gangeticus | reverse complement strand
AGCGCTGGCTCCAGCTGGCAGCAGCAGCCTTCTGTCATCCAGCAGACATCCCATGAGGAGTCTGACACAGCCCCCGCAACCCTCCCGGAGATGCGGTTGGACCCCTGATCTGCCTGCCATATGACAGGAAGATGCTGCTGCTGACTGGGACCGGCACTGAAGCCAAGTAAGCCTGGCTTCGAAACTCAAAATGTTTCAAAACTTTCAAAACATTTTGAGTATCCTTGTTTCATTTTGAAGCGGTTTCAAAGTGCTTTGTTTTGTTTCAATTCTGCTGTTTTGAGCTCAAAACACATTGAAACAGCTTTGAAATGAAACACCAGTCAAAATTTCACACAAGCCTAGTTCTCAACCTTTTTAGATTCAAGGCATCTCTTGTTAGACCTCAGGCACCCTTCAGAAAACCCCCGTTCTTTTTTCACTCATTTGTTGACTACAGAAAAAAAATAGAGCATTTTTTTTGTTGCAAAGAACTCAGAAAGACCAAAACAGGTCAGACTGTATTTAGTAGTATGGACTCCAGTTTGAAATCTCTGGGTTTACCTTCTGAATCATATTTACACAGTTAACATTTCCACAGCACTCTTGAAAGGACCTCAAGGTACCTCACAGTGCCATGACACCGTGGTTGAGAATCACTGGTCTAGCCGAATATAGGGGAACCATTGTATGGTTCCAAAGTATGACAAAGCTACTTAGCCTTTTCTGAACTTTTATTTTCCTGAGCAGCAAGAGGCTATAACCTAATTAGATCCCTCTGCAAGATTCTTGATATTGAGATTGTTTCAGAGCCTGGCTGCCATTAATCTTATTTTTAACCTATGCACTTGCACAAGTGATCTAAATTATTTGGGAACTAATGATAGAAGTTGAGTTTCTGGAGACCAGACATCTGGCAGCTAGGAAGGAAACTGAAGTTGCTGAACCAGGCAGGGTTAACAGATCATCTAACCATTTTGCAACAAAACATTTCCAGCTTATTTTCAAATCCCTTCAGGAGACATAGTTAGCAGCAGCCAGGTGACTTTTATTTTATACTCCAACAAATCTATTTTTGTTTGAAAGCAAGCTAGACAAATGGATGTTTTATCCTCCCAAAATACCGGGTTTTATTCACTAACTTTTTGCACCTAATTTAATTAAATGCACCTTAAAATACTATCAAATAAGAATTTTCCACTAACACATTCTAATGTGTTTTATATCCATTTTGCTAAGTGGAAATGTCTGCAAAAATGCAAGGCGGTAGATATTTAGGCCCAAAACAGTTACAGAGCTGGCATTAAAAAAATCTACCTTCACCATTTTTAAAGATATTTTTCCTATGATTTGTGTCATTTTTAGGAATTTTTCCACCTTTAAAGCCTATTGTGTTTTGTCCAAAGTTATGGCAAGCTGACCTTTCAATCTAGCAACCTTCCTCTTCCTTCAAAAATTAATGGAACTGAAACTTGGGGAAGTTACATTGCTACTTTTGGAACCTGTTCTGCAAAAGAAAAAAAAGGAACAGCATTTAGAAAATACTGGCTAGATTTTCAAAAGCACTTAGTTCCTGTTTAGGTATGGACCTTAATTTATGGACGCTAAACATGTTTGAAAATCTGACATTAAATCTTCAGATACAGAAAACTTTTTAAAACTTTTTGTATTTTTAGATAATGGTAGAGGACTAGGAGGGAAATGCTCAAAGCTTTGCAAGACTATTAAAGGTGTTTTTAGATACAGAATTCATAGGCTATAGGCCTAAGACAGGCATTATGATAATCTATTCTTGAATTAACAAAGGCCATAGGATTTCACTGAATTAATTTCTATTTGAACTAGAGCTTATTACTTGAAAAAAAAATCCATCTTGATTTTAAATTGTCCAGTGATGAAGAATCAAACACAAGCTTTGATAAATTGTTTAAAAGTTTAATTACATCACTGTAAAAAAACAACCTGAATTTGTCTGGCTTTAGTACCTATTAGATCTAGATATACCTTTACTTAAGAGGTCTCTTATCAAATTTCTGTTCCCAATGTCAGTACTTATAGTTTCATAGTTTCTAGGGTCGGAAGGGACCTGAGCAGATCATCTAGTCCGACCCCCTGCCATGGCAGGAAGAGCACTGGGGTCAAATGACCCCAATAAGGTGGTCATCCAACCTCCTCTTAAAAACCCCCAGGGTGGGAGCCTGCACCACCTCACATGGAAGCTGGTTCCAGAC
>NW_017729030.1:6168693-6169228 GCF_001723915.1 Gavialis gangeticus | reverse complement strand
TCTGGTCCTTACTGAGGAAGACAGAGGCAAAGAAGTTATTAAATATGTTGGCTTTGTCGTCTGGCGTGACAACCAGATTCCCCGTCTTGTCCTGCAAGGGCCCCACATTTCCTGGGGCCTTCTTTCTACTCCCTATGTATTTAAAAAAGGACTTCTTGTTGTCCTTAATCCGGGAAGCCAGCTCCTGTTCCATCTCTGCCTTGGCCTTCCTAACCATCCCCCTACATCCCTGAGCAACTGCTGAATAGTCCTCCTTAGTGATGACCCCTCCTTTCCATTGGGAGTAAGCCTCCTTTTTGGCAAGGAGACATTCCCGGATGTTTTTAGTGAGCCATGGAGGCTTATATGCTCTCCTGCCCCCTTTGACCCTCCTGGGGATTACCTTCCCCTGGGCTTGGAGGATCGTCTCCTTAGGGAGCGTCCACTCCCCTTGGACACCTGGCTCCCCTCCCGTCTGAGTCTTCAGACCTTCTCCAACTATCCTTCTTAGCTCGTTGAAATTTTCCCTCCTAAAATCTAGGGCCACCACCTGACT
>NW_017729030.1:6156392-6168179 GCF_001723915.1 Gavialis gangeticus | reverse complement strand
CAGGCCTCCTGGAGATGTGGTTAATGACCCCCTAGTCCCAGGCAACTATCGATCCTTTGCATCATGGTGTATGTGTGAGAGGTCTAGTCAAGTGCCTGATGAATCAGTTTGTATGGAGTCCATGACACCAAGAATTTTGACATTCAGGGATTCATAGATGTTTGGGTCAGAATGGACCTCAGTAGAGCATTGAGTCCAACCCCTGCCCTGGGCAGGAAAGAGCGCTGGGGTTAGATGACCACAGCCAGGTGCATGTCCAGCCTCCTCTTCAACGCTCCCAAGGTAGGGAGAGCACCACCTCCCTTGGAAGCCCATTCCAGATTCTGGCAAGCCTTACTGTAAAAGTATGCCTAGGCAAGAGTATGGAGGAGTGGAGGCTGCCTAAGACCTACCATCCCCCCGTTAGACCGCTGAGATGGAATCCAAAGTCCAGACTGAGTCCAGATGTGTATTGCCTTGATGGTTGTAGCTTCTGCCAGAGAGCAAAGGATAAGAACTGCTGCTGACTGCCTAATGCCTCAGTGAGGGCACATTTCTGTCAGGGTACTTATAGATTGTGATCAAATCACATCTTAATCTTCTCTTTAATAAGATTGACAGATTGTGCTCCTAAAAGCATCTTTTCCTATCCTTTACTGTTACTCATGGTTCTTCTCTGAACGGTCTCTAATTTAACAACATCCTTCTTTAACTATGGACAGCGGAACTGATGTCACGTTCCACAAGTGGTTGCACCAGGGCCAACTACAGAGGCAAATTAACTTCTCTACTGATATTTAATATTCTTCTGTTTATGCATCCAAGGTTTGTATTAGTCCATTTGGGAGTTCATGTTCAACTGATTATCCACAATAACTCCAAGCTTTTTTTTCAGGCTAATTGCTTAGCCAGATAGCAGATACAGGCACTCGTCCTGTGACTATGGTCTGCATTTTTAGGTCTAGGCGTATGACTTTGAATTTGGCCATACTTAAATTTATATTGGTTGCCTACTAAGCAATCCAGATTGCTCTATTTCAGTGACCCCTCTTAGTAGCTGCTGTTTAACAGCCTTCTGAGTTTCTGCTGGAGTGGAATGTATTGCATCCCCATCATATGATAATGCTATAAATACATCATTTGGCTTTTCCCCAGATCATAAGAGAAATATTTATTGAACACTTCTGCCTTTTCTGCATGATTATTGACAGTTCTACCATTTTCATCTACTAATGCACCCATAGCATAGGAGTTGTCAGCACTTTGAAAAAGCCAATCTAAGCAGCTAAACAGACTAAAAATAAATGGTGGGGAAGGTAGAACTCAAATAAATATGCCTGCCTTTACCAAAATATCAATTTTTTTAAAGTTGACATTTTGTTTTCATGTTTTCCAAACTAAAGATAAATGTACCTGCTTAGCATACTATAAAATCCCGTGATTTACTGAAGAATTAACAATCAAAGGGAGTGAGGAATGATATTTTCTCAGTCACAAGCATTTTTATCTAGTCTTTTACTACATCCTTTAAATTAAACTCAAAATCAATAAGCTTGTCAAAAGTACTGTGAAATTTTCTACAACTATACAAGAAAAATCTTGGTGGTACTAGTAATGGTAATAATAACCTAGGCTTTATTCACCAGTGTTACTCTTTTATTATATCATAGTGTCTCTTTTCCTGTCCATAAGGGAGTTGTCCTTATACAAAATTAGAGTAGTGCAATGATCATTTAGATTATAGATGTATTTTTTATCTGTCTGGATATTTTTAGAGAAATATAGTAAATTTTATAGCCTTCTTATCAACATAGCTTATTTGTTTTGAAATCAGTGGAGTTATACTGGCACAAATTTAGTGCCATGTTATGGCAATCTAGTTCTTGAGGTAAATCATAATATGAGGCAGCAGCAGAGGTCCTTCTCATGTCAGAAATGAGAAGTAGATGTTCCTTTCACAAGCCATAGGAATAGTGGAAGCAGCAGATGGCCCCTCCATTCTCATCCCAGCAGTTAGTGTGCATCTCTGAATAAATGTGCAGGGCCTATTGTGCCTGCCAAACGTATGTCACGCGCGCATGTGCGCGCGCGCGCACGCACACACACACACAAACACACACACACACACACCTGCTTCCTCTTCCAGACTAGCACACATCAGGCACAGAAGAAGATGCTGTGCTGCCGCCACCCAGCACAGCGCTGCAGAGCTCGGTGCCTGCTTTCCTTTGTCCCATGGCAGTCACTGCTCCCTCTTCCCCTTCCTTCTCCACCCTCCTCCCCCAGCAAGGAAACCTTCAACTGCTACAGCATCATCTGTCTCTTGCAGCCAACAGCTTGCTCTGCCCACCAGCTCCTGCCTGAATTTGCGAGGGAGGGCCTGGCTGGTTGTCACCTTACAGGCACCAAGCTGGGGAGGCAGAGGACAGGGACAGATACACACACAGACACACAGTGCCCAGCCTGTCCCCCTGCCTCTGCCGCTGCTTAGCAGGCGCCTGCCCAAATACTGTGCCAACAGTCTAGTCTTTATGTCCCCTTTCTATAAATTGCACTTATTAACAATGGAAACATTTTTTCACCAGTCTATGACTCTGAGGTGACATCACCATTAATCTATCTTTACCAATAAAAATCGAATTCTGCCACGCCTACATGTAACTTAGATGTTACGTGGGTGTACAGCTTCTGCATGGAGGAAGACAGTCTGAACATGCAATCTTTTTCATTATTTGGTGGTATCAGAGTCAAGTATAACCACATACTGAGATTCTGGGATGGCTTTCTGGTTAACATGTCAGGTATGTACATGATGTTCAAGGCCCTTGTAGAAACTGTAACTAGGGGAACTCTATAAATTAAAGTAGATCTAACAGCCTCTATTAAAAAATGCAACACTAACTTTAAATATGAGAAAATAATTTAATATGTAAACTGGTAGAACACTTTAGATTCTTCTGTTCTTTAATAAGAATGATACCTTTAATCTTGGACTGCCTATGAACATTTATTTGACAAGTGTAATCAAGGTTTTTTCATCAACATTACAAAACAAGAGCATCAAATGAAAATACTATTGTCAAGGGACAAAACTTTAGGTAATACATCCAGAAGTTATAGTTGCATCCACGAGTTCATATTTTGTAACTGTTTTCATTAGGGAAAACCTTTAATGATACTTGGCATTTTTTTCATCAGTGAAGCACTTTCAAAACATTCACTAATTAAAACCTTTATATCTTTTAGACAGTAAAAGTGGCTTTTCAAACCTGTAACTGCTATGTAACTTATTTTATTAGTGGTTCAGTAATAAAGTTAGATAAACCTTTGATTCAATAATGAGCACTTATAGAGTACTTTCTGCCTTCAAAGCACTTTGAAAACATTAACTAATTAATCCTTACAACACCCCTGAAATGTAGGGGCGAAAAGTATGTTCCCCTACATTTCCCTGTAGTGTAGGTAAATAAGTATTATAGAGTATCATGCATTTGACAGGGAAGAGAATGAAGGTGGATTTACTGAAGTGCACACATACACACATAAAGCACATATTTGTGCTGTCAAATATCTTTTATTTGCTAAGTTTGCATGAGGAAATCTAACCAACCTGCTAAAAGAGGGTCTAGGCCCAAGGGTCATTGCAAAGTCCCGGTTTTTCTTAACTCTATTATAAATTCCTTTCCATCTATTCCAATAAATACTATTCCCCTTGCCATCACTACTATTACTAAGATACAAAAAGAAACAAAACAAAGCAGTCCTGTTCCACTTGCTATACTCCTTATTTTTGCCTTTGTTTTTAGATACCACTTGAACTCATTAGACAGCACCAGGCTCCTCACCCTATCTTCCCAATACGTAATGCTGTAGTGGAGAAATAATATTCATACCTTTTTTTTTGTTTCTGCATCTAGCACTACAGAATTGCCAGTGTTTATTAATCTAATCCAATCTAGCTAGCTATCTGGGGTTTTATACTGCATCTATCTCCAGAGTATCTGACAGCTTTTTCTTTCTCTGCCCATGCTAGTCATACAAGCAAGAAAGAAGCACTAATCACAGAAAGGCTGGGTAATGATCCTGGTAATATCTAAGGAATATGAACATGTGCAGCTGCTGTGGCCATCCGTCAACATGACCATCCATTTTAGAGCTCTAATTCAGCAAAGCATGGAAGCATGTTCATTAGTCCTTGTGGATACGTACAGACATTCAAAAAACCCAAAGCGGAATTGATCAAACCTACGCAGGTTTCTCTAAGCTGCATAGATTGGATTGGGAGCAAATGAAACAGATGTTTGCCTTTCAATGGGTACCCTTCACTGCACCGGCTGAGGCCAGAAGGCAGGGGGCACTCCCACATGTGTCCTAATGCGGTGTCTCTCCCCAGGCCTGCCACACTAGCGGCCAGCTCCCAGTGGTAGCGGTGGGGGCATCTGCTCCCACCCTGCACCTGCCCAAATCAGCTGACACAGGCAAGCAGGAGCCAGGGCTGAGAGCCACATGAAGCTGTCATCCGAGCCGGGCAGTGCAGAGTGGGGCGGGAGAGTGGAGGCTCCCCAATGTGGAAGGCTAGCATGCCACCTTGTGAGGGTGGGTAATGGGGATCCAACAAAGGTGCCTGGGATGCTGGCAGACTGCAAACTAAGTTGAGTTGGGAGGGGATTTGATACAGAAGTTTGATAGACTGGTGTAACCTAAACTGATTACGTCTGATACTACATCCATCCAGGTCTATCTTAGACCAGGTTTTGCCATTTTTAAACCAGTCTATCTGTGCTGAAATTCTGTTCTGTTACAGGTTTAGACTGGTTTCCGATTGCTTATACCAGTTTATGTGTAATGTTTGTACCTAGCCCGTGGCCCGTTGGAGCTCCCCCCCGCCAACGTGGGGGGGCTTCAATGCGCCCAACCCACCCTTCAGCACCATCTGGGGAGCCCCAAGAATGAGTTCCCTCAATGGTTCTCAACCTTTTTCCTACCAGGACCCATTTGCCAAGATCAATGGCTTGTCCCAAACTGCACCTCCCTGGCCCTGCCAGTGCACAACCCACAGCCCCATGTTCCTCTTGCCCTGCTGTAACCTCAGCACCTGGCCACACAACCACCTTCCCCCAGTGCTGGCAGGCACCTGTCCCCCCCCATACTCTTCCCCTGTACATACACATACACATACATGCACACACTGCCCCCCCACCAACAGTCCCCAAGCCCTGGCCCTCCAAACTCCCTGTTCTCCATACACTTACCTTCATCTGGCATCTGGGGTTGCTCCCACGCCCCTGCCTGGCTGCATGCTGGCCACGACCCCAGCAGCTACTTGCAGGCTGGAACGCTGCAAAAGCGCGGGTTTCCCCTTGGAGGCTGGTACGCTGCCAGCCTGAAAGGAGAAACCTGCACTTTCATGCGTTTGCCTGGCACAGGTTTGTGGCCCTTAGAAATATTCTTGTGACCCACTTTTGGGTCATGACCCATGGATTGAGAAATGTTGAAAGTATTTTGCTGAATCTGGGGCCAGGTAAAGATAGGATGCTTACTATAGACTGCAAGGTTGTTCATAAAGGGTGCAGACAGAAGTGCAGGTTCCAGCTGTAACTCAGAAGGATTTTTGCAAGACGTTCTGACTTACGTTACCTAGACCAAACAGAAGTTCACTGTTGGTTCCAGGGAGGGGAATCTAGCTGGGCCTGGGAGCTTCCAGCCAGGTTCCCCTAGCAATGGCCAGGGCTCTCCGCCAGTGCTCACTGGTTTCAGAGTGGGAGGGGGGAAAGGCAGTAGAGGGAGCTCATTCTTGGGGCTCCCCAGCAGGTGTTGAAGGGTGGAGTGGGTACATTGGAGCCCCCCCACCTCAGGAGGGGGCTGAAAACCCCCCAGACTGAGCCTCCTCTACTCCCTTTCTCCCCTCCCATTTTGAAAACAGAGACAGGCTGGGAGCTCCATAGACACAAGTTACTGTGTAGATGAAATGGAGGCTCTAAATTGAAGTGGTGGGTTTTAAAAAACACCACTTCAATTTAGGGCCTTTTAAACTCCCGTGTTGTGCACACACCCCACTGACTTACTTGCCTCTCTGGCAGGGAGGGGAGGGTGGGTGACCTGCTGGCAGGCGGAGCAGTCCCTGAGCTGTTGGGGTGGGCTGGTGCTTCCCTCCGCAGCAGCTGCAGCTGCCCCCCTAGGCAGCACCCATCCACAAGCACCCAGCTCGGGCAGTCCCAGGGGGCACTGCAGCTGCAGAAGGAAGCACTGGCCCCCACACAGCTCAGGTAGGCAGGCAGGCTCCAGGGAGAGGGGGGAAAAAAGATCAGGTTTGCCACTTTTCTTGGGTGGAGCTGCATTCCCATGCTGCTGTGAGGCTGCCTGCAGAGCTTCCTGCAGAGTTGTGGAGCTGCTCCTTGAAGGAGTTTTAGTTTGCTGCACCCCAAGTCATTTAAGGTGCATTACACCACTGAATTTCCTACAGTGGCTGGAATTGATGCACAATAGACCATCGAGGTGTGCAAACACCAACACCATTAAAGCAGTGCAAAACCATTTAGCCCACTTTAAAGTGTCATGCACACACGGCTCTCATTTCGTCTACATAGAGTCAAAGACACCACATTTTGAAACGTCTTTATCTGATACCTAATGCAAGGAGGGGTCCGATTTTCACCTGATCTGCCATTTTTTTCAGTTGTCTGCAACTGTGCACTTGTGTTTGGTCACAACTATAAACTGCTTTCTGTGGCCAGATCAGGTGACAATTGTCACTTTTGTCTGCAAGTTTTTAATTACTGTGATATCTTTCTCTAAATATTGAGACTGTTACTGTCTAAGATATTATTTTGCTTGCTTGATGGAACAGCAGTAACAGAAAGTTGTGTATCCCAGTGCTGCGTATATTTATCTTTATGCAACATTTAAAAAAAAACAAACCCAAGCAGTTTTAGGATATTTTTAATAGACTAAATGAGCTTACCTTTCAGGTATTACAATCAGGCAACAGAAAACAGTGAAACAGAACAACAGATACAGTGGCAGTGTGCCAGTTCACACCTTATAATTAAATTCAGGAGTACAATACATTCAAATGACACAGGAGGTTTTCAAAGATTAGATGGTTAGGGGCAAAGTAATCCTTGGTGATTAGCTATTAGTTAAATACTAAACAGTAACTTTCTATGGTTTGGTTTGTGTAATCAGAATGTGACAAGGGAAGACTACTAGAAAACAGAACAGTATTACATTTAATATTTGGTTTATCAAGTCCTATTTCTCTGTGGAGATGAACAGATTTTTTTAATGTTGTTGTTTTATTGTATTTATAATCAGCCTTTGGCAAAAAAAAAGTTATCTTTTAGCATCTGCAGTGATGTATTGACTCTTTCATTGCAGCAAATACTCATGACCCCTAGTGTTCCACTGTAAACAATAACAGTTACTGGCCTCATTAGGAAACTAGCAGATGGCTTAGAAGTTCTCATTGTAGTTTTTATCCATTTGTGGCTTGCACTGTGCAAATGTTTGTCTTTTAAATAGCAAAAACCATGTCAAGGGGGGCTCTCTATTCTTTTTATATTAGTATTAGTCAATCTGACCATAGATCTGAAAAACATCTTTTGAGAGCACAGTCTGTCTGCTCTTGGCTCTAGGTGAAAACTTGCTAGGCCCTGTCTCTGCATTACTGGCATTCCATATTCAAAAGGAAGTGAGATTAAGTTTCACATTTGGCTTTTTGATAGTCATATTATCTATAGGAGAACCCATTCTCAAGCCTCCTCTTTTTTTCCCTTTTTTAAAAATGAAGTGGTGCCCCCTTCTGCAGAGATGAAATACTGCCTCCCATTTCACTTTAGGTCCAATGGCAATTAAAGCCTAGACATTATTAATAACACTTCATCATTCTGTTGCTGCTACCTCTTTTTATGCATTTTTTACTATAGCTTTGGTTAATAGGATGAACTGTTTATTTGCACTAGTTACCCAACCGGCCAAAGAGTGAAGTGAATTTTAGGATGCTTGTCTGATGGGCTTCAGGCAGACATAAGGCACATCACACTCCAGAAAAGGAGTGTTATGGTGCCTTTATTTCCTCTTGATAGACAACAAAGGCAAATGACAAAGCAAGCTTTCCTGTGCTACCCAACCGCTGTGTTTCAAATTGGATCTGAACAGGTTTGAGCCAATAAGTAATTCTTTACATCCTTTCAGTCTCTGTCCCTTCATACTAGCAGCTTCTTTTATTAGAGAGTACAAATTTGAGTGATTGTTTTTACAGTTTACAGTGTATTGAGAACTAAATTGAGACCAACCAGTCCCTCCCAAAAGATCACCAAGCAGCCATTGAAAGATAATTATCATTTCAACCAGTATGAAATTATCTAAATTCAAATAGAAAATATGGGAATACAAATTCTGTATCAATCACTGTACCAACCTTCTGGGCCAACTGGTCTCTGTGACGATATGCATAATTGATAATACAATATTTTGAAAATTTGCTGTCAGGATGCACTATTGTTTTATTTTTATTTCATATTGTCAATATATCTGCACGAGGTCAAGAGAAGACTTATGTCCCACTTGTATTCTATTTTAAGGGATTAAGTGAGATCTAATTATCAGCACTTGCACTATCTAATTATTAGCACTTGCACTATCCCTCTACATTGCAATTAATTTAACTGTTTGTAAAATATTAGTTTATCTCCATCATCGTTATTCCTTTCATATGAAGCTAATAGCAATCTCTGAGGATTGTATTGTCTCTTTCATCTCTACGTTATATTGTATTCCTATAATTTTATATTCAGCATTCAAGTTTTACATTCTTAATTGTTTACTGCTTTCAATGTCTACAAAAAAAAGTTTTGGGTTTTGTTTTCAGAGCAGTTTTTTTATCTTTACTTTCTTATGTTAGAAACGTTATTTGCATAAAAAAAGTTGTTTCTTAAAAGCACATCTGCTCTTGCTGCTTATTCCTCACCTGAAGATATAACACTCTACATGTGACATCTTCAATGAGGAATAAGCAACAGGAGCAGATGAGCTCTTAAGAAACTAAGATCCTGTTTTCATGCAAATGTACTAGTAATTAAAAAGAACGAGAGGAAAAACATCTAAAAATGTGATACCTGAAGATTTAATTTTAAGCAGAATGATTTTCAAAGTTTTCCATGAGCATTCAGTACGTCTTTAAGTCTTTTAGACCTTAAAACAATAATAATTGCCATTAAAATGAATGAGGGAGTTTTCTTGCCACAAACTTCTAGAACAAGTTCATGTGTGATAGTGAAATGAGCATTGTGAAATTAGATTAGATTGCAATGGGATTATGTTACTGAGTAGAACAATTTCTGTTGAGGTATAGGTGAAGTATACTTCTGTTCAGAGAACCCGCACAAGACCTACACATCACTTATGGCCCACAGGACTTTCTTTCAGAGAGGGAAACAAAATTTATTTTGTAATATCTTTTATTAAACTAAGTATGTAGCTGGCATAGGTGTTAGACAAGTGTTCAGGCACAATATGCCCTTCCTCATGTCTGGGGAAAAAAACCCATATAGCCTAAGCTAAATACTAGGTAAAATAATGACTTTCATTTACCTTCATTATATAAATTAAAATAATTTTCATTTTCATTTAAAATCTTGCTTCTTGCATATTCCCTGGATCTTCATGGCTACAGCAATATTACAATGTTAGTGCTTTCATACAGGGCTCATAGGACTTGATCCTTAATAACTATGGCTGCCTAGAGTATTGTAGCAGTGATGGTCCAGGAAATGTATGAGAAGCAAGGGTTTTTTTCATGATAACTTTATTCAACAAACTGTATAGTTGGAAGTGTTGTTGAACAAATGTTTTATACATAAAGTGCATGTCTACATGTGCCAATTAAATGCACTTTAGCCTGATTTAAGATGCATTAAGGGTGCACATCTACAAGTGCATACCCTTAATGCACCTTAAAAATGGTGATTTTAGGCTATTTGCACCTAAATTTGATACCTGCAAAAGCAGGCGTCAAATTTAAGTGTGAATAGCTAAAGCGCATTAATGCACATGTAGATGTGTTAGGCGCATTAACACTGTGTATGAACTGACTTGGGACTAACTTCAGTCCCATGTCAGTCTGCGCACATGGCATTAATTCACTTTAACGTGTGCATGTGTAGACATGAGCCTAAATTGCCTTAATGAGTATTAAACTAATGTGTATTAAATGTAGGCACGCCTAAATGCACATGTAGATACGCTGACATTGTCCGCCTTTATGTCTGAGAAATAAGTTAAACTAAACAGATTTGTGTTCAATTCCGTGTAAAGAAAAAACACTTAGGGAATTGGGTTTTACATTTTCTGAAGTCACATAACCCTTTCATATCATTTCTTCTATTGCAGAATCCCAAACTCTATCCTAAAGACTGTATAGCAATGACTGCAATGCAGCCCCACAATGGCAGGACACTGCCTCTTGTCTCACTCCACCATTACCACCCAATCTCTTTGTAGAACTCCTGACAACCTAGCACAGAACCTCAGTGTTCTGTGAAACAGTTTGAAAACTACTGACTTAAGAAATGGAGAATGGCCATGAAGTGGGAGCAGACAGAGATGAATAGAAGAAGTTTCAAAACAAGGATTGTTTCAGAGAAATATCTTTTATTGAACCAAACGCATGGTTGAAATAAAGCTAGATAAGCTTTCAAATGCACTCCAACACTTTCAAAACAAAGGAAACGCAGCTGAAAAAATAGCATAATTATGTAAAAGAATAACGACCTTTCAAAAGGGATGGGGCCCTTATTTCCTGTGGAATGTAGAGAGGTTGTCAGTGATAGTAGGTAGGTTGTATAAACTGTGTTTAGTTCATTGGTTTTAGTGTCAACTAAGGTTATGACTTTTTATTCCCAGGCCCATTTTTCAAAGATGCTTTGTAGATTTCCCTTGAGGGAAAGTTGGGGGGTTGGGAACATTTCTCTAAAGAACTGATCCTCTTCAAATATAGGCTACAACTGTTTGATGTTCCAATGTGGGATGTTATATGACAGCCAGGGATTTGTAGTCAATGAGGGTTTTATTTTCATATCGCTGTAGGTTAATGTGGAGTTGTTTGGATGGCTCATACAAAAGTGCAGTTCACCTCTTTGCTAGAGTGTCCTTGCTAAGGTAAAGTTAATTTTTCAGGTCAGTGATGTGGGTATCACAAGTATTCACCTCAGAGCAGATGCTGTGGTATCTGAGGGCCTGACTATACATTACAGCTTTCTTAGTGTGTTTGGGATGATGGTTGATTTTGTGGACATAAGTATGATGATTCATGGGGGGTTTGTTTATAGTGGTTCATAGGGTGCTATCCCAGATGTGGATCATGGTACCTAAAAAGTTGATGTTTGTGTAGGAGCATTCCAGAGAGAATTTGACAGGAGGGCAGTAGTTGCTGAACCTATGGTGGAAGTCAACAAGTGAGTCCAGGTGTTTGTTCCAGATGATGTAAATATCATCTGTGTAATGCAAGTGTACTAGATGACCTCCTGAGGTCATTTCCAACCCTCATTTTCTATGATTCTAGGATTCCACAGTTTTCTAAAATTTCCTCTTCCAGGTGGCTGATGAAGAGGCTAGCATATTTGGGGGCTATGTTCATGAACGCTGCATGCCCCTGGATGATGGGGGGGAATGGCGAGCTCCACAGGTGGTGGCAGCGCTGTTGGTGGTGGGGGGCTGGAAGTGGCAGCCAGCAGTGATCAGGGACTGCCTGCAGATGCCACCAGTGGTGTTGGAGGTGAGAGCGGGGGTGGGGGGAAGGGCAAGTACTAT
>NW_017729030.1:6145366-6156288 GCF_001723915.1 Gavialis gangeticus | reverse complement strand
GGGACTGCCTGCAGATGCCACCAGTGGTGTTGGAGGTGAGAGCGGGGGTGGGGGGAAGGGTGGTGAGTGGCGACCACCCGCAGGTGCTGCTGGCAGTGTTGGCAGTGCTTTTTGCAGGGGGTGCACCGCCAATCTCAAGAGGTGCACGTGCACCCACATGCACCCCCTACACATTGCCAATGGCTTGGGGGTAGGGAGGGAGGGACAAAAAAATAGCAATTGCATGCTGCTGCCATGTGCACTGCTGCTGCCCAGGGCACAGAACTGCTCAGTTATACCTCTGGCTGTGCCCATAGTTTGGATAGAGATGTAGAGAGCTTCTTCATTGCCCATGGCAGGACAGGATGGGGGCAGGCTGACCACTGGAGATGGGATGTCGTTGTGAGGGGAAGGGGAGGGGGAACAAAGTCTTACCTGCCTGGGCTCTCCATGCAGTGAAGGCAGCTGCTATTGCTACCACTGCTTCCATAGCAGTGTTGGCTGGAGCTGCAACAGCCCTATGACAGGCTGTCTGGGAGCCACCTGTGGTGCCCTTTTCATTCACCACAACTCCCTGAGGTACATTATTGGGTACAGGCTTGTGTCTGGAGGGTGCCATTCCTCTCACCTCCACTCATCTCATCCTGACCCCCAGATACACTGCTAAGTGCAAGGCTGTGCCTGCCCAGCTCTTATGGCTTGGCAATGCATGGCTTCCCCTGCTATGGCAAAGATCCCTGGGGTGGGTATTCTTGTACCCCACAGTAGTCGGCTCCCAGGGCTGCTGCCCTGCTTGCCCTCCTTGCCCCCGGTTACTTTAGAGGAAGTGTCAGTTGTTGACAATAAAATTGCTGTGGGGATGAAGTGGATAATGAATTAATTAACCAGTTAATAACTATTATTATTTTATGTTATTGTTGTGTGCTGGAATTTCTCTTTTGAGGTTACCGTTCTGAAACCTGAAATGGAGATTTAGAGTTTACTTTGTTTCATTTAATGACATGCTTAATGAAAAATTTGGAAGCTTTACCAAGACAATTCATTCCAGCAATTTATTTTGAACTGCAATGGTACTTGATATCTGAGAGTTTATTTCTGCAAGTGCTTGCATGGAATCTTGTCTGCTTCAGAGAGACCCCAGTCAGATACAGTCTCAATTTTGTTCAGGTTGTTGAACATCCTCAATTCTCACTGCAGTCCAGGGGAGTTAAGAACATTGTAAATCTTTCAGAAAAAGCTTAGCACCATGCAGATTTGAAGCTATAGAGTACTTCTGTCATTGGGTCTTATGTAATTTAAACCTTTTCCTCAGTATGTGGCAGTATTCATAGATCCCAGATGGTAAATACACCCTTATCTGTAAAAAAAATGTATCCATACTTCATATTTCTGCCTGTACCTGCAGTTAGTGTTACTCTTCTCTGCCTGCATTTAGTGTGTTTTTTGCTGGGGAAGAAGGATGGAATTGTGGGGAAATAAACTTGAAGGCAAAACATCAGTGACATACTGTGGGTCCCTGGCACCTGGGGACCAATGCTTACATTTGCGTTCCCCCTCCCTGTCCTTCTCATAGCAATACTTAAAGTTACATAGCACGATAAGAACTCTGAAGGGCCCAGCTGGTGCCCCCCTCTCCGCCCCTCAGCCTGGTGCCCGGGGGTCATGGCCCCCCCCCTTTGGTCTGCCACTGCATAACTTGGGTCACATGAAAAAGAACATATAAGGAAAATAAAGTCTACTTTATTGTCAATATATTTATTGGATTTGATAAGATAGGCACCAAGGCTTATCTAGTTTTAGGATAGTGAGGATGAGAAGGCTGAATGATGTAATAACAGAATAAGGCTCTTTTATATGGTGATTTTGTAGGTGGGACATCATTGTATTTTTATTCATTTTTCATGTATATACTGATTTTTTTTAAATGTATCTAATGCTATGGAGTTGTAATTATAAATAAATATATCCACAGTCCTACTGTGGTTATTAATTTTAGCTGAGTTGTTGTTTTTTGAGGGTGCTGGAGGGGCTGACTGCTGGGTATGTCAGGGAGTAATCGAAAGCTGGTTAAATCACAAGAAGGAAGGGGGAAGGAAAAATGCATGGTTATTAGCTGAAGTTTAGAGTTTGACTGGAAGATGCGGGAGTTGCTAAAATATCAACAGTCACAGACTTGGTAAACAGTAACCTGAAAGGAAACTATTATGTTACCTACAGTTGCATTTGAAAATACCTCACTAATTCAAATCTCTGGAATTTTATGCAATGCAGGCCTGCCCCACCACTCACTGGACCCACTGGCTTGGGTCACTCTCAGCCTGTAGCATTCACTTCTTTCCTTTGCATTAGTGTTTTTTGGGAAAATCATGGGAATGAATGTGGGCAGCCAGAAGGATTAAAAAGTAGTTTACAGCTAATTATTATTGCCATAAAAGATGCTTTATCTCTATCTGGAAACACCAAGACGATAAGTCACTCTGTAGGACTCGGACCTGACGCTGAATTCAAATGGACACATTAAGGAGTTGGCTGCATTTGCAATGCCTTAAAAATTCAGTGACAAGCAGGAAAATAAGGAAGAAAAATATTGTTGATTATTATCATTAATTTCAATATCAAGCAAAACTATAGGAACTTTATCCAAGATCTATTTGCCTAAAGCTTAAGGCATCTAAGTGTTGGAGGGTCTTATAACAATAAGCAATAAAGGTTAACTGAAAGAGACTATATTTTTATATTTGATTTAACACTTGATTGTCTCTCAAGATTCATGATTTCTCTTCCCCCAAGCCTCACTCAGACAATATTGTCAGTTGATGCCTCAAACTATATTGATTTTTATTACTAACATCACAGTTGGAACATCATTTTTGACAATTATGCTATTAGAGAACAAAACATAAATGTAGAAA
The DNA here is from genome assembly GCF_001723915.1 of Gavialis gangeticus. Lineage (NCBI taxonomy): Eukaryota > Metazoa > Chordata > Crocodylia > Gavialidae > Gavialis > Gavialis gangeticus. The sequence continues at coordinate 6,153,397 of NW_017729030.1, read as the reverse complement.
ATTTAAAACACTATGTTTACAATCTTCATAAAGGCCACTTATGGTGACCAAAGGCTGGCTCCAAATGATGTACCAGTAGATATGCTGGATATATTAATTCATCTTTTTGTAAAGAAGGGCTTACTATATAGCTGTTTTATAGTGCATATTGACAGATTACCTCTGTTTCTGCTCTTACCTTTACTCATTTCTTATTGCAGTTTCATTATTCACCACTACATGGTGGATGTAGTCTTTCTGGACTTTAGGAAGGCCTTCAACACTGTCTCTCACCCCATTCTCATTAAAACATTAGGAGATTGTGGTGTCGATGCCTACACAGCGAGATGGGTCACCAATTGGCTGGAGGGCTGCACCCAGAGTGGTGGTGGACTGATCATTTTCAACCTGGAGGGATGTGGGCAGTGGGGTCCCCCAGGGCTTGGTCCTTGGGCCCGCACTGTTCAACATCTTCATCAGCGACTTGGACAAGGGGGTGAAAAGCACCTTGTTCAAGTTTGCAGATGACACTAAGATGTGGGGAGAAGTGGGCATGCTAGAAAGGAGGGACAGGCTGCAATTGGATCTGGACAGGTTACAGGGGTGGGCGGATGAGAATAAGATGGGATTCAATGCTGACGAGTGCAGGGTACTGTACCTAGGGAAAAAGAACCAGCAACATACCTATAGGCTGGGGAATTCCCTTCTCATCAGCACAGAGGCAGAAAAAGATCCTGGAGTCATTATAGACTCCAGGATGAACATGGGCTGCCAGTGTGGGGACGCAGTCAGGAAGGCCAACCGCACCTTGTCATGCATCCACAGATGCATCATGAGCAGGTCCAAGGAGGTGATCCTCCCCCTCTATGTGGCACTGGTCAGGCTGCAGTTGGAGTACTGCATCCAGTTCTGGGTGCTGCACTTCAAGAGGGATGTGGACAACATGGAGAGGGTCCAGAGGAGGGCCACTTGCATGATCAGGGGGCAGCAGGGCAGGCCCTACAAGGAGAGGTTACCATAAGTGACAGGTGGGAGTCAGCCTATTTTGTATATTTCACACCAAAAACTACATTAAGTGAATATTAACACTGCAAATATTAGGGAAAATATAAGAAAATCAAACAGGCATGAAGTGAGAACATCAAGAAAGGTAAGGCATGATTTGAGGTGCAACTGGCAAGGGATGTTAAAAGGCAATACAAAGGATTCTACAAACATGTCAGAAGTAAAAGGAAAACCAAGGAAAATGTATGTCCCATACTAAATGCAGATAAAAACCTAGTTATAGACAATGCAGAGAAGGCTAAAGTATTTAAAGCCTTTTTTACCTCAGTCTTCACAAATAAGATTAGCTACCATATGATGAGCACATTTAGAACAAAGGTAAGGAAGGAGACAAAGGCTGAGTTCACACATGCAGGCACGTGAGGTTTGTGGCACAACAAAGAGGTTCATAGCACCACAAACTGCAAACCTTGCACATTAAACCATGTGCCATGCTGATAATTTGCAGCATGGTGGCAAAATCTGCTACCAGGATTTCTCAGTGGCAAAAAAAAACAAACCTGAAAAAAAAATGGGGCAAAGCACATGAAAGTAGCGTGTGCCGGAACAAACATGAAGATGGGGGAGCAAGCAGCCTTGCTGCCTGCTCCTCTGTCTCTGCATGTTGTGGCGCCCCTGTGCTGAGGCACCCGGTACCCCAGCCAGCCACAGAGTGCAGAGAGGCTGGCTGCTGGAGTGCAGTGTACCTCCAGCTAGGGAAGCAGGCAGCCCTGTGCCACTCACCATGTGTCCCAGCCAGCCCTACCCACAGCACATAAAGCCCAGCCCCAGGTCAGGGCATGGGCAGTCTTCCCAAAGCAGGACAATTTGTCTCTCAACAAAGCACATGTGCAGGGGCATGAGCTGCAGCAGAGTAGCAGCACAAATTTATGCTGCTACTATTTGTGCTGCTCCAAGCACACACTCCTGCTCATCTGGATGTGGTCAAATAGGCCAGAGTAGTAAAAGAACAGGTTAGGGATTATTTAGAGAATATCTAATACTTTCATTTATCTAGATACTTTTGAGTCAGCAGGGCCAGCTGAGATGCACCCTAGAGTACTGAAGGAATTGACTGAGGTAATTTAGGTTATTCTCTTTGAAGACTCATGGAGCTTGGTGATGTCCCAGATGATCAAAAAGGGCAAATATAGTGCTCGTCTTTAAGAAATGGAAGAAGGTTGATCTGGGGAGCTACAGACCAGTCAGCCTGATCTTGATACCTGGAAAGATCATGGAGCAGGTCCTCAAGGAATCCATTGTGAAGCATCTGGAGGAGAAGAATACGATCAGGCATGGATTTGCCAAGAGCTAGTCATGCCTGACTAACCTGATTTCTTTCTCTGATAAGATGACAGTCTGTGGTTGGGGGAAAGCAGTGAATTTGATATACCTTGAATTTAGCAAGGCGTTTTAAACACTTTCTGCTCCTTGGTTCATATGCTTCAGCAGGGTCAGGACTCCCTCTCTGAGCTGCCTGCCTTAAAGTAGAGCTTCGTCTCTTTTTTCCCCTCTTAGTAATGGGGCTAGGAGTCTCCCATTACAAGTAGTGAAAACTCAGAAATTGCAAATATGAAGACTGAAATCATAAAGAGAGATCTGTGGGGAGAAGGGAATTATTTCTGTCTTAACATATGAATTTGAAAGATGGAAATTGATCAAAGGTATAAACATCTTCATGACTTTGAAAGAAAATGACTGAGAAAAACAATAGGTATGAAATGGAACATAATTATAATCAATTAAGAAACATCAGTTAAGATGTATAAATCATCAACATAATAAATTAAGAAATATCAGAGAGGACAATAATCCATTATCTCTAGAATTATTTAGAAAAGATGAAAATATCTGGAACCTAGTAACAAAAATAAACTAGAGCCACTGCTATAGTAAGCATGACATCTGTTAACCAGAGGAACATGCAAAAAGAGTCTAGTAGTAAGGTATAAATTGACCAATAAGGTCTCTAGATTTTGCTGTTGTAGGCAAATCATTGCCACAAACAACATCAGGACAGGGGTGGTCTATCCATTTCAGAAAAGCCACATTGCTAATCTGGCAAGTAGTGCGTGTAGCTGCCATATTGGAATCCAAGATGGCTGCCATGAAGTCACATTTTGGTCAATATTTCAGCTGCCACTAGGGTTAGAAAATTAATTCCAATGACAAAAAAAACAGCATTGTACGAACTGAGGAGATCAATTGTAACATTTCTGTCATGGTAGCTATATTGGATTTCAAGATGGCTGATATATTAGCATGTATGTATTGACTCAATATAATTAAAAAACCTAGTAAACAATATTCTAATACTAAATCCTCACAAGTTCTATCACTACAAATTTCATAGCAGGCCTACAGTACTGAAAGCATTATAACTCAGGTTAGCCTACTTGTTCAAGTTATATTGAATAAGACAATACAATTTTTTAAAATTCCAGAATATGGGTAAGTCAGATATTAATAAAATACAACTCAATGGGAATGAAACACATAGACATATGTTCAGCTCAAGGCAATAGGAAAATGTAATAGTTTAATCCAATGGTAATATAATAGTAATACAATGGTGTATATAACACTAATACAATGGGTAATTGCAGTTTTTTCAGATTACATCATTGTAATCTCCATGTCCTTTGTCTTTCATTATGATTGAAAGATGTTGTTCTATTGATCCAAACATTTGATTTACCATCTTTGTTAGGTCATCTCTTTCATTGTATTTCAGCTCCCATCATTGTCTAACTGATTTGTTGTGTGTTATGTTTACTACGCCACTGGCAATTCTGGAAACCTCGTTAATGTGCTCTATTGTCTGGTCAGTTGAAATGTTTACAAATGGGAGATAAGCTGTATTAACCCCTAATCAAATGTTCACCATACACCAAAATGTTCAGCATCCTTCCAAATGTTCAGCATACACCAAAAGCTCAGCATGCACCATAGGAGCAAAACTTGCCAAATCCTTCATACATTCAAGATACACTGGACCCCATCTTGTGTAACTGGTATCGTGTGCAGCTATCAGCAGAAGCATTTCTTCAAAGGCATGTAAACACTCATGCCAGTCTCTTTCACATTCAGCCCTGAGGAAACACAAGAGTGTATTGACCACTTCCAAATAGTTCATCCAGTACTTGAACATATCTCAATGGAAGTGTTCTTCCATAAATTCTTGAAGTAGAGTACTCCAGGAGATGAAGGAAAAGGGGCAGGAGACCCCTCCCGTGGCATGGGCTAAGGCGGGGACAGCCCGCCATGACAAGAAGCCGAAAAGCCTGGAAAACAGGGCAAACTTACCCAGTGTAGAGATGGCTGAGCCAGACGAGCTGCCGAGGGAAGGAACTCATGCACAGTTCATCAGTTGCTTTTATCTGCAGCTAAAACCAGCACGGCAAGATGATGTCATTGAAAAACATTGCCTGGCAAATGTAAAAGCCAGAAGTGGGGAAACAACTCAGGGGACACTGCAGAGAGCAAGCTGCAGGGTAGTTTCCTGGGATGGGCAAGGCCCCCCCTGGGAAAGGGGAGGAGGAGTTGAAGAGGAACCCAACTGAGGTCTGATATGTAATTAAAGGAGATTCCACCCCAGACAATGAGGGAGGCAGGCCAAGGGGAAGGTGCTGAGGGAAGGCAAGGGAAGCATGAGTGGGGGCAGGCTGAGGTTCACCCCAGGATTTTAGGTAAGTATTTTTCCTTTTGAGTTGTTTGGAGCCTAGGACAAAGGAAGGAGAGCCACAAGCGATGCTCAAAGGGCAAAGTGAGCCTGAGTGGCAAAGAGGTTACAGGAGGTGACGCTATAGGGGACCCGGCAGACCATCTATCAGCCATCCCAAAAGGCTGGTGCATGGCTAGGGTATAGGGGAGATAGAACCCCTAGAGCATCTGCTGTTGACAACGCCTGACACAGACACCACTACAAGCCCCACCACTAAATGAAAGATCCAAGATGTGGCAAGTGAGTATCGGGGCATCCCTTGGGCAGCCCTCACAGCTAACCCTGGGCACCTGCTCCGGGGCTGCCAGAGAAAGACTCCATGAGGCCAGGTGGGTACATAGAGTGACAGCCGTTGGCAGATGCACTAATACTTCTTTCACTGCATTGTTTTCTGCTTCACAGTCATAATTTCTGAAAGCAACATTATACTACTGGAAAGTTGGTCAATGACATCACAATCTAATCCTTTGCTTGAACTGGACAACCACACAGTGAATTTATTTATCAAAATATGCCATATTGCTTTGAATGTTATCTTCTATTCTCTGATAGTACACGGTTATAAAATTTTCATTATGTTGGTGGCAGTGTGGGAGATTGGGAGAGGGCCATGAAGATCAAAGAACACTACTGGGAACAGCAGTAGAGTGGCCCCACACTTACTCATTATGAGATTCAACAAGCTGAACCACACCAGAGATGCAGCGTCTAAAAGCAGTGTCTCACTCCAGATTGGAAGAGAGGTGTCCAGCAGGATTACTTCTGGCCCCGGTAAGGGGCAGGTTGAGGAGGACAACACCGGATCCCAATACTGTCTCACTTTCAGGGTAGTCGGAAACTGGCAGTGAACTGGTCCTCCAGGAGGCAGGAGCTGCATGCCTGTGAGCAGATAGTGGAGGAGCAATCCTGAGAATAAAAGGCGGGTTCCCAGTGTGTATTAAGGAGAGACTGGAGTTTCCAGCTGCAGACCTGGGACAAATGGACTGCGATGGCTACTAGCAGCAACCCTGTGCCTGCTGAAGAAGCAAGGATCACAGATGAGTTATTGGAGTAGTTTTTTCTTTCTTACATGTTTGTTTCTTTTTTTTTTTATTTGTTGTTAATTATTTGTCATGTCTATTTGGGAGGAAGTATTCCTTCAAAGGTGGCATTACAGACTCAGTTATAGCCCCTGATTAATCTGTGTCAAAGGGGAGAAGAGCTGAAGAATTATAGGGATGGGATCATCATCCCCAAAGTGCCAGGGGGCTATGAACTGTGTTTTATTAGTCTGCTATTTATCCTTTTTCTCATCTTGGGTCAAGGTTATGCCCAAGCACCAGGCATTATTGAAAGTCTTGTGAGCAGTTGTCCCTTTGTAGACAGCCTGTACCTAAGCTTAGAGCTGTATGGAGCTCAGAGAAATTGAGGAGAGACTGGAACACTGAATATTCCTGCTGAAGTACATCTGATGTGGTTAGGATGGGGTAAAGGGGAGGTTGAAGCCCCATAAGAAGATTGGCCTACAGCTATTGGGATTACCGTCAGTCCATTTCCTCCAGCTCCCAAGAATGTATGTGATAACATCAAGTTGTGGCAGGAAAAAGCACTCCATCTGAGCAAATTGGACTATGGTGCTTCTAGACCAAATTCAGAGTGGCGCAGGCATGCCATATCCTGGACATACAGGGTTTCAGCCTCTTGAAGGAGAGCACACAGACATGGTGTTTTCTGGAAATAATCCAATTTCTGTCCAACAATTTTGAAATCCTGAAATCATAAAATGCTGAGCAATTGCTGTTAGGTAAACCATAATGACATGGAAACCTCTCAGTCAAATGATTACTCCTTCAGTCTCTTCTGGCTGAGCCCATACAAGTTCAGTTGCTTTGCAATCCAATGCCTGATCAAATGTTATGACTGTGTGTTGCTGTCCCAGATATCCTGCAATTGTTTTACATGACATTGTGACAATCCAAATGGTATCATACTCAGATGCTGGTGCAGGAAATATGGGACAAAATCCAACAAACAATGGTGGTGAATTATCATCAGAAAGAAACTGGTTAAACAATGTCCACACTGGTATGGCTATGTTCTCCTGGTTGTCAGCTGATATTCTACCCAGTATCCATGGTAGCTCTGCTGACATCTGTTGAACAGCTGTTTGTCCAGCTTTTCATTCATATTACTACCCATACTATGGACGGGTGGTTTCAATGACTTGTTATGGGTCATCATCACCAGACTGACTTCATTACATTCAGGTGGTATATTTTTCAGGGTTCTTTTCCTACTTATTATGTCAGTGCTTTTTTCAATTTCAACTGGTTTCTATGGTCCTCTTTGAAACGTTACAATTGTGTTGCATGAAATGTTTGTTTTATGTCCAATGTCTCCTACAAGATGTCTATGCCGTCCAATTAAAACTGAACAAAATGACCAGGAATTAAATTCCTTGGGATAACAACTCCATTTTCCCAAAATTCCTTTAAGTTTTTCTTAGCAATGGTGGTCTTGATCTGATGAATTGTGTTATATGGTATGCTGCACCCAGCAGTGTGGAGACTTTGTACCAGCTTCTTAGATCTAGTTGCATGATGTATCAGCAAGCCTAACCCAACATGTTTTAATGTTAGCTTTTTGCCCCTTGATTGCAGGTAAACCAAATTCTGACATATTCTGTAAATTTCTGTCTAGATTCTTAACTTACACATGACTTTCAACATCTAAGTTGTCCTTGACATCTTCCAAAATCAAATGGATCAGTGTGTAACAGCTATCAGGGACACATTTTTGGGCTTCCTCTTCATTCAAGTTGCTATATCCCTTCATGCTGGCTATAACTTTCAAATCTGCTTTGATCTTGAGAGCAGCATAATACAAGCTTTGTGTATCTGAGAACTCTCTCTGAACTGCAGTTCAATGGCTTCCTCATCATTTGTATGGCTTTTCCAGCTGTCACAGTTTGGAAGACAAGGAGTGGAAGATTTTCATTTCTTTGGTGCTGAAACTGAATAGCTGTCTTGTAGCAAGTCTGAAGTTCTTGCTTCATTTGCTTCAGTGTGGTCAGAGGACATTCACCACATTCATCTCTACTAAATTGCAATATCTTTCAAGTATATCTTTCAGACTGTACACATTTTTCTGTGCAGAACCAACATCTAGTTCATAGAATCATAGAATCATAGAAGTAGGGTCAGAAGAGACCTTGTAGATCTTCAAGTCCGACCCCCTGCCTGGGCGGGAGAAAAACTGGACTCATATGAGTCCAGCCAGGTAGGCATCAAGCCTCTTCTTAAAGA
>NW_017729030.1:6139849-6140366 GCF_001723915.1 Gavialis gangeticus | reverse complement strand
CACAAGAAAACGGAGGTGAAGAATGATGATATGCTCTTGCTTTAAGAGAAAGAATATCTTCTTGAGCAATCTCCACAGGCAAATGGGAACAAGAGACTTGTTGCTTACGTTGCTCCTCCTGCCTGGAGAGTAATGTGCCTCACCAGCTATTAGATCTTCAGCACCAATGCAACACTTCACTCTTCTTTGCCAGCTTGTGTATTGCATTGGCTGACTCAAACAGCAACACTTGACTCAGTCTCTTCTTATTAGAATGTTTCTGGCAGAATATGCACATCCTACAGTGAACTGCTGGAGTAGATGATCTGTTTGATGTCCTCTTGTGTTCTTCACTTGATGTTGTTGGTAGGGTTTCCCTTTCATCTTCTACCTTGCATGACTTCCTTAATAGTCTCTCAATATGTCCTTTGTGTGTAAAAGAACTGTAGCAAGAATAGTGCCAGATGAGGCTTTTGAAATGTTGTAGCAAAGGATCAACACAACATGATAGTCTCTGAAGAATACTGCCATAATAAGT
>NW_017729030.1:6134323-6134849 GCF_001723915.1 Gavialis gangeticus | reverse complement strand
TAGTGCCAGATGAGGCTTTTGAAATGTTGTAGCAAAGGATCAACACAACATGATAGTCTCTGAAGAATACTGCCATAATAAGTTGAATTCAGCAACTATCCTAGGTTGAATGAGTTTTTGTTTATTTGCATAATTCCAGCAGGTGTACTTTGGCTAATTGTTGACTGTGAATCTTTTTTGAGACATGTGATGCATCTTGTAGATGCTGAGTTGTACCTCATGTGCTTTGGTGAACTCAGTGACACTATTGGCTCCATGGTAGTGTTTGTTTAAGGGCAATAAGGTCGAGTATCTTGTCAACAGTATCCATCAGAGGTTTTCAGGTAGGGTAATCTGAAACAGGACAGAGTTGATATTGCAATTTTGCAAACCTTTTGGGTATTTATTAATGAACATAACTGTAAACTCATGGCAGCCGTCTTAGAATCCAATACGGCTACCAGGATGAAAAAGTTATGATTGATCTCCTTAGTTCATGCAATGTTGGTTTTGTCATTGGAATTAATTTTCTAACCCTAGTGGCAGC
>NW_017729030.1:6131520-6134312 GCF_001723915.1 Gavialis gangeticus | reverse complement strand
TGTATTGTCTTATTCAATATAACTTGAACAAGTAGGCTAACCTGAGTTATAATGCTTTCAGTACTGTAGGCCTGCTATGAAATTTGTAGTGATAGAACTTGTGAGGATTTAGTATTAGAATATTGTTTACTAGGTTTTTTAATTATATTGAGTCAATACATACATGCTAATATATCAGCCATCTTGAAATCCAATATAGCTACCATGACAGAAATGTTACAATTGATCTCCTCAGTTCGTACAATGCTGTTTTTTTTGTCATTGGAATTAATTTTCTAACCCTAGTGGCAGCTGAAATATTGACCCAACTGTGAATCCATGAAAGCCACCTTGGATTCCAATATGGCAGCTACACACAGTACTTGCCAGACTGGCAACATGACCTTTCTGACACGGGCAGGCCACTTCTACCTGAAACATACTGCTGCCACTTGTTCCTACAGGATGACACCTTTACCCTTCTTTTTTACCTTACTATAGAAAGAATCTCTCTACCAAATACTACTCAAGGAGAGAGAGAGATTGAGAATTTATGGGGCTTAATAACATAAAGGATCTAAAAGCAGGAGTCAATAATGTTGAAAGGATTCAGACATGGAGGAAAGGGTTTTTCATTCCTTAATTCCCCAGTACAGAGACCAATGTGAAATCATGAAATTCTCTGGTCCTCCACTGCATTTGCTTTTAGTTCTCTCTCCACACACACAGCTGCATATCTCAAGCCAGTAGAAAGTGAAGTCTGCTCTTCCAGATTATGGAGTGCATAATTTCTAGAGGAAAAATTTAAAAAATCCCACCTACTCCATTCTAGTTAGGGTCTTATGCTTCACTCATCACCGGGATCTGAGTTTTCCATTTCCTTGGAAAAATGGAGTAAAACGTGGAATCCCCTCCTTACCAGAGTAAAACACGGATTTCTTATTTTAGCAGAGAAACCCATGGATTTTGCAGTTTTGCAATGAGTCCTCTGCAGACTGGCAGAGTTCCAGCCTGCAGGGGACTGGGAGAGAGCAGGAGGAGGGTGGCCAGACAGCCTGAAGAGCAGCTCCCACAGGTAAGGGGGGCTGGAGGATTGAGGCCCCTATAGGGAGGGAGGGAAGGAGTTGGGCAGGGTTGGGACTGCTGCTCAGCCAGACAGTGTGTGGGACTTGGGGCCTTGGGTCACGATGTGCAGCCACAGGGCCCAGGCAGAGAGTGGGACAGGGTCGCAGGTGGCTCATTGCGGGCCGGGGGTGATGCTGGCTCCCTGCCACTGTGCGCACTTCTGGGAAAGCAGGGGGGATTTGTGCCCCCCAGATCTGTGCATGGGGTGGGGACACACTGCCCACTGTGAGTTCAGGTTGCCACCCTGGCTGCCCTCTCCTGGGGCCTCCAGAGCCCAGCAGGTGCAACCCAGTACTGCAAGGCAGAGCCAGGCAGTGCAGGAAAGCTGCTTGCTGCTGTGAGCTCCATGCTGCCTTGGTGATGTGTCCCCTGTGCATGCAGCTGCAGCAAGGGGCACAACCACACACCACTGACCCTGGGAGTGTACACAGCCATGGGGAGCCGGTCCCCCTGCCCAAACCTGCAGCAGGCAGGCAGTAGTGTGGGGAGCTGGGCTCTGCTCTACTGCAGCAGCCATTACCTCTTGCTGGGGGCAGGGAGCTGCAGACCTGGGTCCCTGGCCCCATCGTCCTGGCAGCCGGGGGTCCCCTCTAGCAGGGCTGGGGTAACAGGGGTTGTGGGTGGGGGGCGAGGGGCACCAGCAGGGTTGGGGGGCTGTGGGGGGAGTGAAGGGCATGAGCAGGGACAGGGTGCTGTGGCTGGGGACTGAGGGGCACCAGCAGGGCTGGGAGGGCTGCATGGACTGGGGGAGGGTTGGACTGAGGGGCATGAGCAAGCCCAGGGAGGCTGTGGGGGGCCTTTAGTTTTAATCACAGCTTTGGGAATTTTTATCAGAGAATTTGCAAATTTTTATCAGGGAAAACCAGGATCCCTGCTCATCACCAGGTACTTGGAAATACCTGAGCACTTTCCACTAGTATATTAAAAAGTCCATTACATGTCTTTTGTTCTTTCAAACTCTTCCCAAGGAGAGTGACAAGCATAATGGAGCAATTTGTTTCAGTGGGGCTCTTTTATGTTGTTGTTTGTTTTCTTGGTTTATCAGGGCAGCTGTTAAACATACATATTGTAATGTATTTGAGTTAAGAAAGGCAAAGTAAAAAAAAATGGAGCAGAAGGTGATGAGCAGGGATCCTAGTTTTCTCTGATAAAAAAATATCCCTAGTTTTTGGATTTAAAAATGTAACCCAAAATTGACATTTTTCCATGATCAAAATGAAATGCCACATATATATGTGTTTCATTATAATCACGGAAAACTGTGGATTTTGGGTTACTTTTTTAACCCAAAAATTGGGGATTATTTTTATCAGAGAAAACCAGGATCCCTAATGATGAGCTTTTTGATGGTCCTTAGTTCCCTGGAATGTTTATTCCACTGAAAGTTTTCTCTCTTCTTCAGACACCAACCTTCTTGCTCCTCTGACACCCTTCTGAAGGTGGATAACTGACATTCCAATTTAAAAAGATTTAAAAGAACATGATTTCCCAAATTTTATAGAAGGGGTGCTCTACCCACAGCCCCTGGAGCAGATCTGACCCATGGAACCTGTCACAGCCCCGGAGCTGGCGAGCCAAGCTCACGGTCGTGGTCACGATGGGGCGGCCAGGTGGTGGCAATTGGAGCGGACAGGCGGGAGTTTTTGGCAATGGAGTACTGAGCGGCACGGAAGCGTGATGGTTTCTTA
>NW_017729030.1:6103576-6126520 GCF_001723915.1 Gavialis gangeticus | reverse complement strand
AGCAGCGAGAGCCCATGCTGGAGGAGACCTAACTGAGGGACAGTCCCTAAGAAGTAGCCTCTCTCCTCAGTTGAACGGATCTCCCCCTGAGGGAGGGGCTCCTTAATCTTTTATAACAATTTGGTGGCCAATTAGAATGTGTCCCTCAAAGAACTTTCTAGCCGAATGACATCATGCTCTTAGCTGACTGAGCATGTGTGAGTTTGAGCTCTTCACTGTTACCAAGCATGCGCAGGGCTGAAAAGTAGGTCAGCCTGACTGACAGCTCTTGGGGTCGCCCAGGGGACACATGCTGGGTGAGCCCAATGGAAAATTCCATGAGCCTGTCTTGCGCATGTCAGCTTTAATTCTCTCTGCACTGGCAGCATTCAATCAAAATGTTCCTTGACAGAACCATGTCATCTGCTCATGGGCTTCTCCACAGGTCTGGAAATTTGGGGGTAGGGGAGTGGTTGTAGAGTTATCGCCAAATTTCTGGACCCATAGGAAGGCCTCTGGGTCAGATAAGTTGGTTTGCACAATAGTTTGTGCCAAGAGTCAGGCCAATGCACAGTGTTGTTCCATGACTAGATCCCACATGTGGAGCTGGGGAAGTGCATGGGGTCACATGAATGGACCTACTCCGCATGGAATTTGGTCTACAGACCAATCCTGTGCCATTCATTTGACTCTCATGACTACACGGTTGAGCAACACTACTTTAAAATATTTGTATGTAAACTTAAGTAAAACAATTTTGATTTTGATGGCTGCTATTTTTTAACAAAAGTGATTTTAAAAGGTTTTTTACTTTTTACAAAAAACAGATACCTACTTTTAATGTTAACTTCTTAATATGGGGCACTTGTACACATAACGGGTAAATTGAAACAGTGGCTTTTAGTTGTGATGATTAAAAACCCACCTACCGTTTCAATTTAGAGGCTTCTGTCACCATTATGGCAAGGGGCCCAGTCCTTTTTTTTTTCATGGAGTGTACCTGCATCTCCTGTGGCCAGGGGGCGAGCTGCTGGTGGGCCAAGCTGTCCCTGAGCCTCAGTGATCCCCGGTCCTTCCCTCCGCAGCAGCAGCACCCCTGGGGCCATCCCGGCAAGGTGCTAGTGGGCCAGAGGCTGCCCCAGCTCAGAGGTAGCACCCCAATGGATTCAACTGTTCCCCAAACCTTCCCACTGGAAGCCTGCTGGGTGCTGCTTCCTGGGCAGGCTTGGGGAAGAGTTGGATCTGGCCAGGTGTGCCTCTGAGCTTGGGTAGCACCTGCCTGCTAGCACCCCACCTGGTGGGGGGGTGCTGCCACTGCAGAGGGAAGGACCAGAGCCCCACACAGCTCAGGAGCTGCTTAGCACACCAGCAGCTTGCATAGGCAGGTTCTGCCAGGAAAAAAAAAAAGCAGCGAGGGGCCTGATCCCTTTTTTTTTCCCAGAGCCCAAATGCTTCTCCCATGGCCTGGGGGCCAGCTGCTGTCAGACCCTGAGTTGTGGGGGGCCCTGGTCTTCCCCTCTGCAGCGGTGGTACCCCCAGGGCCACCCAGGCAGGTGGCTAGTGGCATCCAGCTCAGAGGCAGCGCCCAGCCCGATCCAGCTGTTCTCCAAGCCCAACCTGGGGCAGTATCCGGCCTACTAGCAGCCTGCCTGGGCAGCCCCATGGGGCACCGCTGCCATGGAGAGAAGGACCAGGGACCCCTACTTGGCTCACCAACAGCTTTCCCCCTGGCTGCAGGAGACGTGGGAAGGCTCTGTGAAAAGAAAAAAAAAAAAGGATCAGGCCCCTTGCTGCTTCTGTCTTCAGCTCGCCTCTCCCATGGCTGACAGGGGTGTTAGCTGTCAAAAGACTGCAATGTTACAAATAGCTATGTTTCAAACTAAACTACATGCATATTTGGTTTAGTTTGCAATGTAACAAACTCATCTAAATAAAAAAAACCCTGTATGTGTACAGCATGACACAATTAAACAGAAAAAATGGGTAGTTTTCGTCATGTGTACAAACACGCATGCATCTGAAATATTTGAAACTAGGTAAATTTTGTATTGTTTTAGAAATTAGTTTACTCCTTATAAGAGAAAACTGGTTGCAAAAAGCAGAGACTGTAATCACTGTTTATCCCCAGAAGAAGCAGTGCAAGCTTCCCACAAATACTGGTCTTATTATTGCACCTTACATCAACTTTCTGGGAATAACACTAAGGTGTGAGAAAGATTCAGTCTCAATCACATCAATTTATTTGGCAGCCAAGAAGAAATCCAAGGGTGACTACTTTTAATCTCTATTCCACTGCAATAGGTTCAAATCTATGGTATAAATTCTGCATCCATTCACATTTCCTTTTAACAAGCCAGGGTGTATTTGCACTATTCATCAATTTCTATGTTGCATTTTTGTCCTTTCCAACTTCTGCCAGACACTGAACTGCTAATTGCACTTATATAGTATTTAACATCTTTCCAGAGCTGTGAAAACATTAATTAATTTAATCATTCATCTAATTAACTGATGTTTACGTCTAGTATCACTGCCAGATCCTTTACTTATTTGGTGTAGTACATAATGTAGGTCATAATTTCTTTTGCCATTTTTAACTTTATCCTCATTATTTTTATTAATTTTACAATTACAAATACAAAAGCTGTTTGTTAGCTCAAGGAGCCCCATGTTTTTCTAGCCTCTGAATTCAAACTCATTCTTTACTAGTACTGGTCAGTTGTCCCACATCCATGACATCCACCAGCACCTCAGCAGTCAGTGGGCGTGTCTACACGAGATGTTCACTGCAAAGTAGACTAATTACCTCTGTAGTAAATGTCTTGCATCTATACATGTGCCCCTATTAGGTTGGAGCAAACTAATTAGCTCCACAGCAGGGTACTACTTGTAAATACAAGTAGTACCCTGCTGTGGAGTTTTTTACTCTGCAGCAGTGCATGTGTAAACACTGATATAGCTGGCTGGGGCACAAGGGTGCTTCAGAGTAGAGACTGCCTGCTGGCTAGCCCTACACTACAGCACCCTCATACCCCAGCTGGCCCCTCCACAGAATGTTGAGCTGGGTTGAAGCAACCCCAGGCTGGCAAGCTGACCCCGAGCCCCCTGCCAGCTGGAGATGATCGAACCAGGCTCAACACGTGCAGTCCCAGGCACAGGTTCATTCAAACAGCACGTCCGAAAGCAATACATTCCAGCATGATACACACCAGAATTTATTGCTGCATGCTAATACCATGTGTAGACACACCCTGTCAGTTTTCGCGTTCACAGATATTTGCTGCGAGCAAGAATGGATTCACTATTGATCTGTGTGGCACTGCATTTATCACCTCTCTCCTATGCAATCTGTAAGCATTTACCATCATTCTCTGACTGTAAGCAAGACACTTTTTTTTATCCAGTTAGTATTACATCCTTAGTATAGTACTTTCTAACCTTATTCATTAATAATTGATATGGTGCTGTATTAAAAGCCTTCTTGGAATCCAAGTAAATTATGTATACTTCTTCACCTTTGCCTGCTTTCATTGTCACTTCCTCAAAGAAATTAAGCAAGTGCATTATGTATGGCTTCCCTTTTGGTAATCTTTGCATAGAAATATTTAAAATCCTATTTACAGGGAAGCACTGAGCACTTTACTAAAAGAGGCATTTTTCTTGCATTTTTATGTACCTATGGTAATGCCTTGAGCAGCATTTAATATTTTACTGAGATACAAGTAAAATACAGAAAACAGTGTATTTGTGACACTCCCCAGTGTAAAAATGAGATTTCACATAATAGAAGTGAACTACAGCCTAATAGAGAACAAAATAGATTCCATAAAGAAATACTTTAAAATGCCATGAAACACATTTTACACACAGAAATCTGCCAATCAAATCTTTACAACAGTTGCAGTTTCATAAGGTACCCGGGGGGTGTAAGCTCTACAGCAATATTCAGACAACAAAGGAAATATGAGTCTGCAAAAGTGTCACAAACACATTAAATCTAAAGAGTACCCATTAAATTTGATGTGGAAAGAATTATTACAATTTTAACCTGTTTGACAGTTACATACTTAGAGTCTGATCCTGCATGCCTGGCCATTTAAACCCCTGTGGGAATTTCTAAGTGTATAACGACTCCAGTTTGGGCCTCTTTTCAACATATGGCTCTTAACCCACAAGTTCTCTTGACTTTTTTAAGCATCCGACATGTAGATCGTGGGCATCTAGATTCTTGAGTGGGGCAAATTTTTCCTATATTATACATTAATCATATAAGCACATACAAGAATGTACTTTATATATTCAGATTCATTTCCTAATAAAAAATACCATAATGAATTCAGAGATAGAGCTGTTGTTTTTCTGGTATTTATACATGGTGCTAAATGAACAGCCCTGGAGACTGAAGTATTTTGTTGAACCAAAAAATAGGTGGTGTACATCTGTTTTTCAGTGCCCTCTTGACTGGACTTTCTGCCAAGAGGGGTGACCAGAATGATGATGTTGTGCTATAAGAATTGCAGTGATACCACCAAATAATTTCTGTGAGGTTACAGAACTGTTAGTATCAGTCTGGAATATTACAAACTTAGAATCTGGATCACTGAACTGAAGATGAAGGGTTTAATTATCCCTAATATCGATTCCTCAATAGAAGTATTCCTAACTCTTTGTTTAAATATTATGATTGAATCCAAAATCATGAGTTTGGTTTAAAATAAAATAGCGGTGCTCAATCTTCTGGCCTCATGGGCCGAATCAGTGGTGCAGAGTCAGTCTATGGGTTCTGTTTGGCACACTGGATCTGGTTGCAGATTGACCTCCTGCACTGGCCTGGCTCTGTGTACCAGATCTAGCCACAAAGCAACCCTGTGTGCCAGCTTCTAGAGCTGTGCCGATTAACACTACCACACTGCTCGCCCACTGCCAAATTTCTGGAGCCATGGGGAGCTTTTCAGGCTGGATAATGCAGCCTTGTGGGCCAGATTTGGCTTGCAGGACAGAGGCTGAGCACAACTGGTTTAAAATAGATACATTTAAAAATGACAAAACTGAGAATTTTGTCATTTGTCTTTTTTTCTCTTAGAGCCTTTAAGGTTTGTGTTTTAACAAAAGCTGAGATTCTCTTGGAACCACATGAATCCAGAAGCTGGGGCTTTATGAAGAACACCAGCATTGTGATACCTGCAGTACAGTCATAGACATGAAACACCTCTAATAAAATTAGTTATAAGATGAAGCACTATTTTAATAAAGGAAACCTAATGAAATGTGAAAATAAGCATTTAGAATACCTCCTAAAAATGCCAAATGCAAAGCACCAAGCTCTTTCAAGGTTCCTGAGGGAGCAAAGGAAAAGGACTCCTGACACTTCAGTAGCTCTTGCCATCACTGGTGGTTCAGTGGTATCTATGTTGTAGTGCAGGGGAGGCCAATCTAGAGCATACATGCCACAAGTGGCATGGGAAGCTTCTTTGTTTGGCACATGGCAGACCAGAGAAGGGCTAGGCAGTTCAGTGACAGACAGGGCAAGGAACAAAAAGCAGAGCAGCAGACCGGACAGGTATTGCAGGGCAGGGAATAGATAGCAGAGCAGCAGATTGAGTAGGGCTAATTTGTGGCACAGCTGACAAAAGGGTTGGCCCCCCATTATTGTAGTGAATCCAGTCGGTTCTTCTAGCTTGCAAGGAGCTCTGCTTCGCACAATGTAAGGGGTCCATGGCTCTTGTACAGGATCATAGACCCAGCTCTTTGTGTAACATAACTATTGATTTTGGTTAATATGTCTGCTACCTGCACTGCAAAGATAGTAGAAGCAAAATTCACTGCTTTACCATACAATATATTGTATCTCATTCCTTCAACACCATTCATTTGGAGATGCAGCAGTCCATCTCTTCCAGCTATGCTTTATGTTTTTTTCTATAATAAAGTAGTAGCTGCCAGTCCACAGTTAGGAGAATTCTTCTCAAGCAGTTGGTACCTCAGACAGAATATTCTTAGTACTACTGTTATAGGATTATCAGATGAAAAGAGAAGCTATTTTAAAGACCTGTGCTTGGTGCCAGTTGGAAGCAAAATATTACTTTTATCAAAAAGCTTCCTTGTGTTACTGGATACCTGTTATACTACAACTACTGAAAACATAAATAGCTTTATTAATATTCTTTATAGCTGCAGGCTTTGAGAATATAAACATGAGCTCACATGAGCCATAGTAGTTTTCATATAATTTGTAACTCATTTCAGTGGATATCATCTTTCATTTGTCAGCTCAGAAAATTGACAAACTCTATGCAGTGTCTATTATTGACTGCAAAAGCTCATACTTTCCTAGTAATTATCTCAGTTTGTGCCACAGGTCTGAATTTAAATGCATAATTTAAATTCTTTTGAAGTTATATGAGTCTTACCTGACTCATCCCTCTGCTTCATACTTGTTAAAATTAGCCGCTAGTTAACATTTATAATTACATCTTTTCTATGTGAAGAAAGTACACATGTCAATCTTTTCCATAAATATAGATTTTTGATTAAATATTTTGCTCTTACAAGCAGTATTGTCATTCTGAAGTGGTAAAAAATGGATCAGCCCCACAAAAGTCATGAGATTTAAAAAATTAAAATACATTGAGGGTTACATTTATTTGGGGTCACTTTTGATTTAAAAAAAAAACTTTTAGTATGTATGGAGCTTATGTGATGCGTTTTTTCTACAACTATGAGTATTAGGAATTTGAAGATTTTTTCTAAATGATAGCTAAGGTTTTCATGTAAACATCTGTCTCCAGAATTTCAGGTTTTAAGTAAAAACATCAACTATCCTAAGATTCATGATAAAATTACCTGAGATCTCAACACTGAGAAAATATCCTGGAAAACAGGGGGGAAAGCAACTGTGTAGTAAATAGTGGAATGAACACAGAGAGAACTGAGCATAGTTTTAAAAGTTGAAAGTTAGTGTTTGAAAGCCCTCCATCTAATACGATTTTCCAGTTGCAGTCTGTGCAAAAGTGAAAAGGAAAAAATGTTTACCTGTGGAACATGGTGATTAATAAATTTCCCAATTAACAGAATGTAAACTAGTTACTTTAGATGTATAAAATCTTTTTGTTTAGACTTTATACAATCCCTGTAACTAGCATCATACAAATTCCAAAGACAGTATCTATTCCATGAGTTAAATTACACTGGGAAAGAGATATCTTCTTGAATTTAAAATGCAGATACATTGATATTGTCTGAATATTATTGTGAACAAGTTAATTAGATGACATGATGTGAATGGTGATTTAGCTGTCAGTGTATATACCAGAGTGCCTCTGTTACAAATAATGGGTGGTAATATGTGAATGATAGATTACAAGTTAATGATCATTAATATTCTATTTAAAATCATTACAAATATTTAACAAGACTTAAGTCAATAAAGCTGGGCCTTGCTACTGCAGTTTCTATATTACTTTAATCCAGAATACTTAAAAAAATTGAAATTAGGTCACAAAGTTCTTAGCCAAATATTGGCAATGCCATAAAAAGATTAAAATCTGTGAGTCCTCCAGCATATAAAACCTACCTGTCCCTAGGGATGCCCATCCTGGTCTAAAACAACTGTATTAGACAAACATGCATTAGAATTTTGCTGAGGTAAGTTTCTTTCTAAATCCTGATGAAACATGTCTTGCATTCAAAAAGTTTGTCTAATTTTATTCCAACCATGCAGTTGGTCCAATAAAAGATATCACCCCAAAAAGAATCCTTGCCTCTTACACCCTTTCTAATGCCACAGAGTTAGTGTTTGCCTTACATCCTAACAATGAGGGATTATATTCTGTATACATCATAATCCTATTTCATTTAATTCTTAGCATACCTTTTATTCATATAATTACCTAATCCTTTTTGAGTATTATTGTATCTGCTTCTTTCCCAGACCTGAAGGGCATTTTGTGCCTGAAAACTTATATAACTTTACAAGCTATATAGTTGATCCAATAAAAAGATATTATCAAACTAATATTTTTTGTTGATAAACCTTTTTCAATTCTACTAAGTTCTTTGCCTCAGTTATATCTTTAAAGAATGAGTTTCATTAGGCATTGTGGAAAGACTTTTTAATCAGGATTACATTTTTACCTATTAATTTGAGTTGGTGTCTCTGTCCTTGTATTCTGGAAAAAAAGGAGTAACTAATTTACCTTTGCAATATCATTCATTATTTCATATATCCCTAGTATGTCATGTTCTATTAATCTCCTTCTTATATTAAATAGTTCTGATAATTTTAGGACTATTCCCATTATATGAAAGCCTCTAAACATCTGTGTTGGACTCTTAAATTCTATTAAATCCTTCTATTAAATCCTTTAGACTAAATGTAGCACTTATGGGGAGAAAATTCCTTCAGTACCTGTCATTAGGGTTTTGTAGAACATAGAAAACCCAGGCCTCTACTCCCATATTAATTTTTAGGAGTATTGCTCAGAAACTGCAAATTTCCCCAGCAGCTTGGCCAATGCATCGAATTCTTGAAATTTTTTCTCTCAGGAGTATTGCTCAGAAACTGCAGATTTCCCCAGCAGCCATTGTATAGCTTCATGTATGTGCAGTTGTCCACTAGAGAGCAGGCCTAGACCAACAAACCCATTTAATTTGTGTCTTAATCCAAATTTGAACCCAGGTGTCTCCATGTAAATTGCTAGCTCGTTATAGTACTGAAACTTCTAGCTTCTATTGTTAGTATACATACATTGCTATCAAAGTTGACGGATATAGCTTGTGAAGCTTAGTGACCTGTGGTGGTGGTGATAAAGTATTCTGGAACCTAGATAACATTTTATTCTGTCAGTACAGTTTTCCTGCTCTGGTGACATAAACTAATTTGTGCTGCTTTACAGGGAATTTCAATATTCAGCTTTTTAGCCAGGGTCTTGGTTTCCTTACATTGCTCTTACTCTTTTCTGTCGGACTGAATTTCTTCCAGAGAGAAAATATTGCTTGATATTGATTCCAGTGCACTAGATAATTTCAGGTTCTCATACTGCAGTTCATCTGAACCATTGTTCAGAATCTTGAAGATGTTTTCCAAGGGCTAAAAGCCTTAATAAAGAAGAACAGTTCTTCAATCCATTTTTAAAGTCTCTTTTGGAGTTAGTTGGCTTCTCTATAAGAAGAACATCTCAATTGTTTGTAATTGACTCACTAGATTAAGTGGCTAAATGTAATATTACTTATTGACATCTATACAAATGTGCTTGCAATAAGCTGTGCTCAAAGCTCTTACTTATGAAATAAGAAAAGAAAACTCAGCAGGAACATCTAACCTCCCACTTCATATAAAAGGTTTTCTGAAATACTTCAGTCTTCTTCACCCCTTCTCTGGAACAAAAGAAGAATGATGAAAATGTTTAAATATCAGATATAAAGGCAGAAAAAAGCGGGGGGTGATGTAGGTCCTTGAGAGTAATTTTTCAGAGCTCATGCATGCTTTAAAGGTGACTTAAAGTACCTAATTCCATGACATTACAAATAAGAATTGGATGTCCCCAGTAAGGGTGAAGGGTTCAACTATGTTTCTAGAGTATAGGGTGAACTATACTTAATAGAGAAGGAGGATACATACTGCCAGTAGAGCTTGGAAATTTTCTGCCTTTGTAAGGCAGGCAGCCTCGAGAGGAACTATGGGAAGTACATTGGGCTGTGGGATCTGCTACACTCACCCCAGGAAGAGAATTACTCAATGGAGCTTTGCTGGCATGCAAGGTTAAAACACAGAAAAAAGCAATCACTTTCAACTTATTCTCTGAGCATTTAGGGTGCAGACAGAAGGGCAGCTCCCTGCTGTAGCTCAGAATGCTTCCTGTGAAGCATTCTGAGTTATAATGATCTCCTAGACCAAACAGAAGTTCACTATTGGTTCCAGAAGGGTGGGGAATCTAGCAGCTGGCTGCGACCTGCAGCTGGTTTCCCCAAGCAACAGCCCCTCCTCCATCCCAGCCTGTCTGTTTTCAGAATGGGAAGCAGGAAAGGGAGCAGAGGGAGCTCATTCTAAGGGTTTCCCAGCCAGCGCTGGAGGGTGTGGTGGGTAAATTGGAGTCCCCTCACCTTGTGTGGGGGGGTCTCCAATATGCCTACCCTACCCTCCAGCAGGGACTGGAAAAACCCCCAGACTGAGCTCCCTCCACTCACTTTCCCCCCTCCCATTCTGAAAACAGCAACAGGCTGGCAGGCAGTGCAGACAGAACTTACAGAAGATGCTATGTTTTGAAACATCTCTGGGTTCAGATTTTTGACCAATTGGCCATTTTTTAAGCTGCCTGTAGCTGTGCGCTTGTGTCATGGCTATAGACCACCATGGCTACAGACCACTTTCTGTGGCCAGATTGGGCAAAAATTGTCACTTCTGCCTATGCCCTTACAGTCAATTAAATGTCCCAACAGAAAATGTTCTTTGTATATGCTCTCCTCCTTAGCACATCCTAACCATCAAAGCCTTAATGTGACCCTATGAGGAATTCTGAACAAATTATTATCTAAAAATTAAGGGTGGTGGAGAGGAAGTACAGGTAGGTTTTAGGTTAATGTGTGGTTCAGCCTGGCTGTTGGATAATGGTTCCACTGTGTTCTCTTCCACAGTTCAGATCTGTTGTAGTATTATAAGAGTTCAAGAATCTCTACAGCACATTTAAAAGGTAAGATCTTCCTCTGTTCAGAGCTTCCTTTGTATGTTTTCATTAAGTAGCCCACACACAAATCTGTCTCTGAGGGCCTTATTAAGTCCATCCTTAAAATTGCAATGTTTTGACAATTTCTGTAACTCTGTCGCAAAAAAGGAAATAGTTTCATCTTCAAGTTCCTTTCCCTTACAAAACCTGAATCTTTCTGTAGTATTTAATGGTTAGGGTGCCAGAGACAGTTTTCACTTAATGCTTTAAAAGTTTTTGCTTGCTAGCTTTACTGGGATGAGCAGGCTGCACTGCAAACTATATGCTTTTCCTCCCATTAAACACAGTGATGCCACTATATGTCTTCATGAGGGAATCTTATTTACTTGAACAAAAAAACTGCCCCAGTCACTCTCTCTCTATATATTCACCAGTATTTCAATGCATTATCATATTATGGAATCAGGACTTGTGGTAGAGGTGATATATTTTATTAGTCCAACTAGATTTTTGCCAAAAAATTTCTTTAATTGCAAAAATCAAATTGGTCTAATAAAAGATAACACCTGTACCATGAGTCCTGATTGCTTTTGACACTAGACCAATACAGCTACAACCTGGATATCTATTAGGGCTCTGCAAACTTTTGACGACTGTTTCGTTTCGACACTGTTTTGACATAATAGTTTGTGCGTGAAGTTCATTGACATCCATTATGATCTCCTCTCTTTGTCAGGCCAGCTCACCACAGTTGACTTACCCGTATTGACATGGCCAGCAGCACTTGTTCCACACAATCATAGATAGGATCCAAAATGAGAGTAAAAACTGGTTCTCTCCTGCACCATGCAACTAACAAACTTCTTGCCCTAAATATGACTTCTCATGGAAGTCAATGATCAGTCCCATTACTTCACTGGCAGCAGAAATGGACACTAACAGCATCAAAATCTCATTGCTTAAAAATGCTTTCATTTAGACTACTGAATCAGCAGCCTATTGGGAACAATTACTAACCTACAAAGGAGACAAATGTTTCATTCCATCCATATATCTATTTATTTGTAAAATAGAAAAGTCAAACAATGCAGTAGCAGGGCCTACTTCAAGGGACTAGGTTTTCTGTCCTTTACTTTAAGGACTGAATACCTGATGAAAAGGTCTGTAGACTATTAATTTTAAATGGACAGAAAATGTTCCAGCAAAGTTATAGTTGATTAATTAAAAACAACAACATTTAGAAAGGAAAAGAAATATAATGAAAAAACTGTTTGCAGGGTAAGCAGAAACCTGTAGGTGAAATGCAACACCTGATTATGTTTGGACATGAACAAAGTTAAAGAACATTCATTTAATAAATCTTATTCCCTAGAGAATGCAACATAATTCAGTTAAACAAGGTTTTTTGGTATTTGTGTGTATGTGCCTTTCTCAAGCATGAAACAAAATTAATAGTACTACAGTTACCCATTCCAAATTAGTTTCCTTTTTCCCCACTTATTTTTCTTATTCACAAAGTTTATAGTTTTGAGGATAGACCATAAAAATATTAACATTTTAAAAGCAATTTCTTTATGCTGAAGACATGCAACACATTATATGATTTCTCTTCTGTGCCCTGAAGAAAGAGTAGATTTCAGTAAAGTTATAAGATTTTTTTTGTTTTAGTAAGTTTTTCTTTTTAAAGGCAAAACCTGACAGTGTTCCTTCTTGCACCTGTCAACTTTTCAGAATTTAAAACAGACAATGATTAGGAGCCTTCATAAACAATTCCCTCTTTCCACATCCACTGCGTCTTCCACCCAGTGAATAATATATACAATTCAACCAAAAACCACATGCAGAATAATCTAACCTTCCACTTGCAAAAAATATCATTTTGAAAAAGCAAAGAAATAAGCATATATTATAAACTAAATGAACAGACTATTTAGTGATAGTCTTTAAATTTTTATATAAAACCTGGTATTTCAGCAACAATAAATGACCAATTACTTTGGAAAATACAGTAATCAAATTTCTCTAGAATTGTTTTCAGAAGCTTTCTTAATAGATTGATACAACTCAATAGATTGATACTTCAGTGAGATCCACAAACATTTTGGTTCTTTTGCTCCTTTCATCTTATGCTTGTTCAAAACCAATACATTGTACCCTGGTTGAGAGCTGCTGGTCTAAATGATCTCAGAAAAATGTTTGTCTAACTTTCTCTTTAAAACTTTGAAGGATGGAGATTCTACAATGTAAGAGGTCGGTGGTGTATCGCTTGAAGCTGAGTCGTCTCTCCACTGGGATTGTAGTATTTTGCCCTTCAGAAAATTTCTTGCTACGCCTTTGATGTTTGAGAGAGAGAGGTGCCAAAACACTCTTGAGAGACAAAAGGGTTGATTATAGGCTCAAGATATTGACTTTTTGTCGCAGGGCTCTACCATCCCCATACCCTGCCCTAGCCACACCACATGTTCCGAGCGTGTTGTTGCTCACCTCTAATGCTGATGATACGGTTTCAGTCTTATAGACCTCTTGGCTGGGGTCCTCCTCGTACGTTGGCTGCCTGCCTTGTTCTCCCTTGCATGGGTCCCAAGACAGCTACTTCTTAATTCTAATTCCATCCTTATCTTTGGGGTCAGGACTCACCCCCTCTTTGAGTATAATTTCGTCCACTTCTTCGTTCTCCTCCAGGTTCCTGGGGTGGTTACATTCATCCCCCTGGGCTGGACTCACTGGCGAAGCAGTCTCCTCCATTCCAGCACTGGCTCTCACTGACAGAGCAGCCTCTTCGCTGGCTCTCACCAGGTATGTCAGGGGACCTGCGCTTTCCTCTAAGCCCTGGGGTCGGTTCTCTCTCTCCTCAGTCTCCACCGTCTTCTTTCTTTTTGCCTCATCTCCCCCTCTTTCGGTCCAACCCCCAATACTTCCTTGGCATCCGTTTAAATTTCCTTTCTGCCCAGCTGGGTCTCCCATGGCAGTGGCTGATTTGTTGCCTTCCTGACCCAGCTGTTTTCTCAACTTTTTGGTGCAGCCTTCTCTCTCTTCTTTGGCCATGCCGCTTTTCTTAGTGGGCAAGTACTTTCTAAACAACCAAACAAAAATTTCCCATGTTGCAATTTTATACTACTACTCCTTATCCTGTCCACTGCAGTCCCAAGGAATATTTCAGTAATCTCTTTATAACTACCCATCAACTGGACTGTTAATAAATCCCTCTTCAGTCTTTTCTTCTGTAAACTAAATAATCCCAGGTCTTCCAAGCTTTACTTATGTTTCCTATCCTTCTAATAATTTTTGTTGCTCTGCCCTGGATCCTTTCTAATTTATCCATGGCTTCAAACAGGACACAGAACTCCAGATGAGTCCTTACCAAGTGCTGAATGGAGTGGAAATATCACTTTCTATGATTTGCAAGTGACACTTCTGTTTATACAACCCAGTATGCTATTAGTGGCCTTTTTTGCAACAAAAGCAGACAGACAACTCATATTCATCTTATAGTCTACTAACCCCCATGTCCTGGTCTGCAGTGCTGAAGCATACATAGCCAGTGGTTCCTTCATCTCTATGTGTGCATGTGATTATCCTGTCCTAAATGCAGGACACTTTGCACTGGTCCTTACTGCATTTCCTTTGATTAATTCTGGACCAATTTTCCAGTTTGTCAAGGTTATTTTGAACCCTAATCCTATCCTCTGAGATGCACACAGCTCCACCCAATTGGTGTCATCTGAACATTTGTTAAACATGTACTCAGTCCCACCCCTGAAATCATGAATGATTATCCAAATCCTGTCCTCACATCTGCACTCTCCGCTCTATCGCTACGTGTGTGCACTAGAGATCAGAATTTGTCTCTGAAAGTGTTTTAATCGCTTGGTAATCAAACTTGTGGGGTCAGAGGTATCCCTTTGTCCAACAGGCAGCTGTTTTGCCCATGTCCCCCGCATTTCCTGCCTGCATAGGACCTGGCCCTTGGGCCCCACGCTTGACACCCCTGCTCAGGGCTTAGGCCAAGAGGCAGCTTCTTCCCGGTAGAGAAGGCACAGCTCCTACTGCACCTAATGGGCAATTGCCCCCGCATCAACAAGGGACCCAGCAGCCGATGAGAACTAGAGCTCCCAGCACACCTTGCCGCCAGGCTCCAGGACCGCGCAGGCCTAGCTGGCGCACGGCATTCTGGGAGATGAAGTCCACAGGGAGGGATGGCTGCGCAGGAAACTCTCTTCACCAGGCCCCCGCCCCCGCTCTTAAAGGGCCACGCGCGGCCAGCTGGCCCCGTCAGCCGCTCGGCGTGCAGGCCGGCCTTTTTCCCCTGCGGCTCCGCCCCTTCCTTCCCAGTCATCGTTTTGGCGCCAAAGCGCGGAGCGTGGCTGGAGCCGAAGCAGGATGAGCGGGCAGAAGCACCCCACAATCAACGGGTAGGGCCCGGGGGGCCTGCTCCCCCAGAGGCAGCCGCGGGGGCGGGCACGTGACTGGCGGCCGCTGCCAACAGCCTGAGTCGGGCACAGCAAATACACCCGCCGCTGTGCGGGGTGGTCTCGCCCTCTATATAACGACCTCGATGGGGGAGGGGTGGTGCCTGGCACCGTGAGGCTCGGTGTTGCGGCCACGTGTGGGGTCATTATCGTATTTGTATCATAACTTCAGCCCTCGTATGATGCACTATCAATAATAGTAAGCGTGGTCAAAATGTCCCACATTTTTTCAGGTAGCTCATTGGGGCAGCATATGCAAAGCCCGAATCACAATCAGAGGGGCTGAACCGACTTTTGGTCTTGCCATGGGCATTTTTTTAATGACTGCTGGCCTCTAAATAAAGCAGTGCTTCAGCTTTGACCCAGTTCTCGCTCACTGATGACTTATAGTGAGCCATGTAAAATAATTAAAACTTATTTGCATGGGCATTTGCATAACTTTCCAGCGTGCAATAGGTTTTCAGTCAATACGAGAATTTTGAGCGTCCAGTACGATCGTTTCAGATTGAAGACCTGGTGACGTTGGTGAGGCACGGCGCCTACTGACGTGCCTTAGTCCAGCTGGAAACAGAGGCTCCTCCAGAGCAGGAGGAGGAGGAGGGTGCCCTGCTGCAATGAGTAGGTGACAAGTTAACACTACCAAGAGAAAGCCCCCTTTACTTTAAATTGCGCAACACAGAGTTGGCTTGTGGCATTGCATTTGTTGCCCCAAGCGGGTGGATGCTGACCAGTGAAACTCTGAGCCTGGGAGTGGGGAAGATGGCCCCATGCTCACCTGAGTTTCTTCTGGTTAGAGCATCCTTGGTGTGGTTAGATGTCCATATGTCCAGAGCCAGGAGGATATTGAGTGGGAGGTCCTGGGACTTGGTGGGACCACAGATGGGGAGTGCACAATCAAAAAAGGGGCAGGGAGAGGTGCAGGCAGAACCTCAGCAGATGGAAGAGGGGCTGCAACCTGGCACACTCAAGGTAGGTGTGCACTAGGGTTTCCCTCTTGGCAGAAGGGGCAGGTATTGTGGGCATCTGTCAGAGTGCACCAGATGTGTGCCCATAGCAATGGCTTCGTACAGAAGCCGCTAGTTAAGTCCCTGGTCACTCAGAGTACAGATTTGTCCACTGGGAACCCTCACTCCCAGCCTTGCAGCAGGATATCCTGCCATTTGGTGTCTGTGTGGGATGGGATGGAGTATGTGGATCACAAGCATGTAGACCCGGCAGCAGTGGGCTGTTTGGAGGCAGACCAGTTTGGTATCCTCTAGCCTGCTGAGATGGTGGGGCAGGGAGCTCCCTGGGGCCTGCCAAGGCAACAGGTCTATAATGAGGATACGGGGCTAGAGGAATCATTGGCCTGACCCAGTATGGCACTTTCATGCTTGTGAGGTCACGTCTGTCCCTCCTGCAAAGTGAAACATCATGGAAGATCAGAGTCTGAGTAAAAGAAAGCACACGCTTAATCCTTAGCCCAATGGTTCTCAAATCTTTTTTAATTTGAGCAAATTGCATACCCTCTTACACAGGGGCTGGGCCAGAGGAATTGCCAGGGGGATTATCTGCTTATCTCCTCCTGCCCTGGCATCCTGGCTGAGAATTGCTGCCCTAGGGCTTAACAACAAGAGTCTGGAATAGATGCCCCACCCAGAAGTGGTGCAAGCACTTACTTTGGACACCTTCAAGAAATGCCTGGATGCTTATCTTGCTGGGGTCATCTGACCCCAGCTGACTTCCTGACCTTTGGGCAGGGGGCTGGATCTCATGAGGTCCATTCCAGCCCTAATGTCTGAAATCTATGAACAACAAAATGTTGGTGGGTGGAAAATAGGGATGGAAGGGACCTCATTAGGTCATCTAGTCCAACCCTAGGTATCTGTCTTCGGTAACATGCTTTATGGTATAGATCAAAGATCAAAATGAGTATGACTGTGAGATACAAGATCAGATAGTGAAGGCAGAAAGGCTACAAAAATTAAGCATTTACAATGTCTGGGGTCCAAGACATGATTTTCTTTTCCGATTGTACCTTACAGCTGTGGAGTTCTACTGAAGACTGCCTGTGCTGGTTTGCAGTGGGGATTAGACTCAGTCTCTCATGTTTTCCAACCAAATCTTTCATTAGTGCACTCTTCTGTTGTTTGCTAAATGACGTATTGTGTGTTCAGGTGTTCTAGATCTGTATACATGATGATATAACATACTTGAAGCCTACCTGGATGAAAACAGCTGATTAGTGAAGCAGCTGTCTTAATGGAGGATTTTTGTTGTTGTTCTTAGCCAGGGTAGAGGTGTAATTTGAAAAAAAGTAGATTGTCATATTAATTCCACTTTTTCTTTCTTTTCTGATTTCATTGTACCATTTTGGACAGATACTTCTACGTAACAGAGATAGATCTAGAACAATGATTCTCATCCAAGGTGCCATGGGCCTCTAGGGCGCCTTGAGATCCTTTCGAGAGTGCCATGGGGTGCAGCACAATGTTGGCATTATTAGGAGTAAAACAAGATAAACCCAGAGATTTCAACTAGGAATCCATAGTGTCCAAAACATTCTGACTTGTGGTCTTTACAATAAACGAATTGCTGTATTATTTTTGTATGCTCAAAAATGAGTGAAAACAGAGTTGACATTGTCTGAGAGATGCCTCGGGTCTAAAAAGGTAGAAAACCTCTGGGTTAGAATCTGAGGAAAGGACATCTTTTGTTTGTTTGTTTAAAATTGGGCATCTTTTTTAGCAGAGTTCAACATTACAGTTAAAAGCCTGCTATCTATCTGCTCTCAACTTCTTTCACTTTGGGGAAATTACCCTCCCATTTTTATTAGGTAAATGTACTAATTCTTGGAAAGTATTAAAATGGTTAAGACTTATTAAAATGTTATAACACCTTGTAAAATCATCTGAAGTAGGTTCTGATCAGTTTTGAGTTTTATGCTGAGTCCCTAATCTCTTAAAATGTTCTTTGCAGCCTGAAGACCAGGCTTCTTGGTTAATGCTAAGTAAGAATTATAGTATTTTACACCTACTTTGCTCTCACTCACACCTGTCAGCAAAATACATAAAATTGAAGAACCTGGCTAAAAGCATCTCTGGGTAGATGTCAATAGGTCTTGACTAAAAATCAAATTGTTTCCAAAATAATAACAGAGCTTTTTGCTTCTACTGCTCTGCACAAGCCTTGAATTCATCTTGCAAATATGTCACTTTCTGGGAAGCTGGCACTTTGAGAAATGTCCAGTGGCATGTTATGTAGAGTTGGCATACAAGAATAATAAATATAACATCTAAATTCTTTGTTTTATACAAATGGGGTTTCCATGGAGTAGTTTAGAACTTTTCTCTGGAAAAATGGTGATCTCCTTTGTTCAAATTAACATTAACATTAGCTGTTTTGAGAGCTTTTATTTTTTTTTAATTTTATGTGGCATAATTCCACAGCATCTGTAATATGCCTCTCCAGTCATGTACCTCTAACATTTTATTGTGAGTCTTCTGTTTTAATTCCTGTTAAGATATCATTTGAAGAGTCTCTTCCTTCTTATATTTTTGTTGTTGTATGTTCCAATGAAACATTTAAAATCTCTCTCAAATCTGCTGATATTCATTAATTCAGATTGCTCAGTGCTTGACTGCCCTGAAGCAGTAATTGTGTGTGGGTTTAGGGTGAATCTTTGTGACAGATTTCCAGTTTCTCTTCTTTTTGTCTCACTCCTTCCTTCTCAGAAAATTTGTTTCTGCCTAGTCCTGTCTTGTTCCAGCACTCCATTAGGAATGTCCTCAGGCCAGCCCTGACCTCAGCAAATTCTTTTA
The DNA here is from genome assembly GCF_001723915.1 of Gavialis gangeticus. Lineage (NCBI taxonomy): Eukaryota > Metazoa > Chordata > Crocodylia > Gavialidae > Gavialis > Gavialis gangeticus. Next base: position 6,107,611 of record NW_017729030.1, on the reverse strand, counting down.
TTTGTTTTGCGCGTTCAGGATATAGGGATGACTGCTATGTTCTGCGTACCTGGCATTATCTCATGCATTTTTATCCCCTGCATTTTCAACCCAGTAGTAGGAAGAATCACAAAGGTGGTTCTCTCGACCCCTGCCTGGAGCAAGCCAAAATTCCTATATTTACAGCTTGCATTGTAGTAGATAATGCAACTAGTAGCCTCCGGCCTTGCCTCCACAGCTAACTTAAAAAATGAATTAACGGAACAAAAACACTTGCCCCAAATCATTTGTTGGGCCTGGGTATGCTGAGTGCACCTGTCCCTTGTGTTGCTATTGGGGATCAGCTGCTTGGCTGTCATTTTGAGTGGCCATCTCTGTGGGGAAATAGACTCTTAAACCCATTTTTGGAGGGCTTTTTCCATTTTCTTGATGTTCTTTGCTATAATTGATACTACCTTGCACTTTTTTTTTAGTCTCAAATTTGTCTTTTCTAACTGTGAACTTGGCATTCAGAAAGAGAACTTTTTCTCTGTGTGTTATCAGCTTGTCTGCTGTTTTATCTCAAACCCTCTGGAATACTGGAGAATTGATGGAATTATGACAAGGAAGGGACTCTTCTTTTGTCTTCTGCCTGAGGTTTACTTGATAGAGAAATTTTACAACTGTAACGTCTTTGTCTTTATGCAACATTTTTTGGTGGTCCCCCTAACCCCCTTCTTCATCATGGGGTATGAAAACTTCCTTCCCAGTACAGTTCTGCCTAGAAAGTTAAAGGCAAGCAGTTTAAAGTAACCTTTCAGACTGACATTTTACATCTAGAAGGAGAGGAAGAAACCCATTTCGATATTTTTTTTTAAGTCGCTTTTAAAAAGTATACTCCTGAGGAAGACTCTTTTTTGTTCTTTTAAAAATCACCACACACAAAATAATAGCGATAAATAAATATGGGAAATATCGTTCTAAGGATGGAGAAATACCTTCCTGAGATAGATGGTAAATCTTATGCCTGTGATTTCTGTTTAGGTGCTTGGTTATCGTTACTCTGAAGACTGCAGATCTCCAGATATTTTCTCCTCAAAGCATATGTGTGAAGGCAGGCTGATTCTCCCTCCCTCTCTCCCACTTTGTTGTTTCGTTAACTTTGATGGATGAAGCCCTTGTTCAGGGACAGGATGAGAGGCTTTCTTGAAAGCTGCATGCATACAAAAGTCAGGTTGTTATCTCATCCCAGAGCTGCAGTGTGCAATCTCATATTGGTGTCATTTTGAAAGGATATGTGGCTTATAGGCAAGCAAGTAATGATATGCTTTATCATTAAACTCTTGGCATGAGTCCATAATCTGGTCAGATTCTGCTTTTGGCAGTGCTGGTGTAAATCTTTTGAGTTTTATATTTGTCAGATTTACATGCTACCTCTCCCAACAAAGGCTCATGGCATCTTGCAGCAAGAGAACAGAAGTAACTTATTCTCTTGTTCATTTTTCCTGTTTTATAAAACAGCTTCAAAGGCAACTACAATATCAACATAAAACAGATACCCCCCAAGTTCTCAGGCTCTGACAGGTCTCAAGAAGGAGGAAGTTAGTACTTAGGAGCAACTGCTGAGAACAATCATTCATGCTTTTTCACTAAGCAAACTTGTCTCATTGATGTTGCTTTCTGTTGACCTTAGAGATTGTCATGTGGTTGTCAAGAGCAGAGTGGGCAACAACATGTGGTCTGTTGGGGAATTCTTTCCAAAGCAAGAAGCAGAAGTGTTTTCTTTGGCCCTCTTTTGCACTCGTTGTTGTTGTTTAAAAATCTTGCATATTATAGGTATGACAGTGAAATATTCCATAAGAAACGGGAGGATTATTTGGAATGGCCTGAATATTTTATGGCAGTAGCTTTCTTGTCAGCACAAAGAAGCAAGGATCCAAATTCTCAGGTAAGAATGCAGTATGCAGGTATAGTACATATATAGCATATAATAGCAGATCATTATTGGAAAGCATTTCGGTATTTGCCAGATGTAGATAAGTTTGCTACAGGCATTTTGTTTTGTGGGTGTTACCCCAAGTAAAGTGCTTCAGTATCAAAAGTTATTAACATTTAGAAACTAATTCTAATAGAATGAAAATGTATGCATTTCTGTTTTCTCCTAGTAAATGTAGCTATTGATGTAAATAATACAGTAAGTTTGGAGATGATGAGTTTTTCTTATCAAATTATTGGGTTTTTTATATAAAATCTTAAACCAACATACCAACTGGAGTTTATTTCTCCTTACTTCAAAGGCACTGTGCAATTTGTTTCCCATCTTGTACTGGGTTACATTTTTCTTGCTTGGCATTTGACTTCCTCCCCTTTCAGACGTTCTTTTCCACTGTCTTCTTCCATGCATCCTTTCCTATATTTACATACTACCTTCTGATCTCCATCTTCCTCCTGTAATACATTTCCAAAAGGCCTGTTGGCCCTATCCTCCCTTTAACCTGTTGTGAACAAAATAAGTAAGAAAACAGGGGAGTAAAATCCTAGTAAAATTATGACAGTAAGAAGGTACATGCTAGACTTCTTTACTCTCCTTTTGCTGTTTTTATCGCATGCCTCTTAGTTTACCTACATATCAGTCAGGATCAGCTCCTTAGCTTGGCTGGTCTATATATTAACTAATCATCAGAAAAACTAGCTTTTTTTAAATTTTTGCATTTGTGACTTGAGCTGTATTAAAATAGGACATTCTTATTCAAAAATAAATGTCTCCACACACATGTGGATGAAAATAACAAATGATGGGAGTCTTAAATAGATTGAATATTGTGGTACAAGCTGGCATAGACCAGTTTCATGTCACTACAACTATGTTGATTTTATGCAAGATATGAAGCCTGGTTCAGACTCTGGGTTTTCAACTCTTATATGATTAAAGCACTTTAGCTTGAATCTTTATGCAGTTCTATAAACCACCTTGCATGCTCCTTGTGCCTTTCTAGTAAGTAAAGTTTCTTTCTATTCAGGTTGGTGCTTGTATTGTGAATTCCGAGAACAAGATTGTTGGGATTGGATACAATGGGATGCCTAATGGTTGCAGTGACGACTTGCTACCCTGGACAAGAACAGCACAGAACAGGCTAGATACAAAATATCCTTATGGTAAGGAATACTTTCTAGGCCACTTCCTGACATTAATCCCTGCATGTATAGCCTAGTTTACTGCGTGCAAACTTGCTGAGGTTTTACATCTGATCAAAACAGATCTCTCTACTGGCAGCTCTCCAGTGGACAGTTCATATTGCAAGGGGACCTCAGTGTGCGAGAGGTGCATCCCAGTTCTAGCAAGTCTTTATAGAGTGCACATGAACTGGGACTTCTATTTTCTGTAAGGCTTTAAATTAAATAATTTTTAGTGTGTTTTTTTTCACAAGGACAGCAAAAGGCATGTCTATGGTAAAAATAGCATCTCTTGCTAGACCTGGGGTGGGCAATTATTTCAGCTGGAGGGCCACTTAACGAGTTTTGGTGAGCTGTCAAAGGCTGCAGGGGTAGCTCCGCCCCTTAACACGTGCCTTGTTCCCTCCTTCCCTCTCTTAGTTGCCATCTTGGGACAGGAAGTCCCACCCCTAAGCTCTGACCTTTGCCACCGGAAGACCCTCCCCTTGTCCCTGGAAGTACTCCTTTTGGGAACAGGGTTTGCCATCTTATAACCAGAAAAAAGCCCTGAATTGTATACTAAAAATCAAACATCCATAATAATATATTTTAATTTAATTAAAAAAATATTGTTGTCTTTGTGTGTTTGTGCTCTATATATAGAAGTGATTGCATAATAGCTCAAAATGAAGTCTTACTCTTCTATATTGTGTGGGGGGGTATGAGTAAGTAAGTATGGGGTTTGTAGGGAGATGTGAGTGGGTATGGGGAGTTTGTTGGAACGTGTGGATGTGTGTACGGGGGCTGTGGGGTATGTGGAGCGGCAGTGACGAGCAAGGGGCTGGGGGGGCACCTGTCTCCACAGGGAGCTGCAAGCACATCCCTCAAAGCCATCCCTCTCTTTGCATGGGATAGCGTGCACCT
>NW_017729030.1:6097415-6098576 GCF_001723915.1 Gavialis gangeticus | reverse complement strand
TAGCAATGAGTGGGGCTTCCTCCAGAGGCCTGTGGGTGTATGTATGGGTACAGTATTTGTGGGGTGTGTGATTGTATGTGGGGAGGGTGTGGATGTGGGGTTTACAGAGGAGGGCTTGAGAGTACATGGGGTATGCATGGGAGCCCCCCTGTGTGCACCCCCCTGAGCAGCACCCACTCTGCAACAGCCCAGAGCTCGTGTGCCCTGAGGCATCTCCCTGCCACTGCCAACAGTGCACAGCCCCAGGGTGCCCCATGCCTGCTCCACACTGCCCAACTGTGGCACATCCTGCCACCCCTGGGCATGCAGCAGGGATGGGGTGGCTCCTTCTGGCTGTCGTCGCTGGCCCCAGCCCCACAGTAACAGCAGGGACCAGCATGCGCAGTCACAACCCCATGCTGGCTTCAGGCTTGCCTGTCTAGGGTGAGGGGTGGAAGTGCCAGACGGAAAGTATTGGTTGGCAGAGGGAAAGTGGCCTCCTTTTCTCGCCGCCACCAGGCAGGTTTTGGTGTGGCTGCCCAGAGCCTCCACCACGCCAGGCTGCCCTGCGGTTCCATCACTGCTGCCTCTGGGATGCTTTGTGGCTGTGCTGCACTGAGGCAGCCCAGAGGCAGTGACCTGGCGTGGTGCAGTGGAGATGCAGGTCAGCCCTGCTCAGCTGCACCAGGAATTGAGGGGGACGGGCTGCTTTTCCCTCTGTGCTGCTGCTTCTGCTTTTTCCTCTGCACTGCTGCTGCTCAACCTAGTTGGATGAGCCTGGAACTGGCGCAGGGTGCATGGGGTCGGGGCTGTGCATGCTGGTCCCCACCTGTACTGTGGGGCTGGGGTCAGCAGCAGGAGCACTAAAGAAGCAGTCGTTGCCTGAGCTGCTTAGAAAATTAGTCCCTCCATGGAGCCACCCCAGCCACTCGGTGCCCCCAGGGCATGGTAGGACGTGTCATGGCTGGGTGACACCTCGGCCAGGCGGGACCTAGTGACCCACCAAAGGCTGGATAAAGCCCCTCCATGGCTGGATCTCGCCCATGGGCCATATTTTGCCTACCTCTCTGCTAGACTTTAGGTTAATCTTCAAAGTTTAAAAAAAAAAAGAAAAGAAAAAAGTTCAGCAGAACTTTTTAAGATGGGCAAATCAGCACCTGCCCCCCCCCCCCCCCCCCCCCC
>NW_017729030.1:6075291-6097405 GCF_001723915.1 Gavialis gangeticus | reverse complement strand
CCCCCCCCCCCCCCCCCCCCCCCCGCTTTCGGCTCCTCCCAACGTGCTTCTGCGAAATAGATGAATTATGGCTGAAATTTTCCACACAGTTGAAGAAGGGGGAAGAGAGGGGGGAATTCAACCTGAGGCAAAGCTGGCTTGGAAAAAAATCTTAGCCTGAACAGTTGAAGTTTGACAAAGTTAGGTTACTTGATGTTGAGCAGAGTTTCCTATTTCAATCTTGCTACCAGGGTGTCCTATAATTAAAGCAGTACAACAGGAAAACTAAGATTTGAGTACTTTTTATCCCTGGGTTTAAGAAGTGGCTGCTTTTTTTACCCTCCTGGATAAGTATGAAAAAAATCATCCTGGATATACTGCACTGATTAAAACAGAATACTATTTCTAATCAAGCTTTTTCCAGTACTCAGCGTTTTATGTGAGGACTGTTGTCCTTTTCAGTAAGATCTCAGTCCCACAAATGAGTTCATTAAGGCTGGACCCCTCTATCAGTATAGAGGCCAGATCAAGATAGATTCTGAAATAAAACTGTTAATCCAAGCTGATAAATTTAAAAAATGGGTGTGGTGGGGTGGAATTACTATTTCTTTTCATAAGATTATTTAGGATAGTGTGGGGAGGATCAACCTTTTTGGCAGGTGAGTTACAAATTAGCCCTGCACCTGCCCTAAGTGCCAGTCTGATCCCATTCTGCTGCTCTGCTTTCTTCTCCCAGCCCTGTGCTTTTTGCCTGCTCTGCAGCTCAGCTTTCTGCTTCCTTGCATGTGCTTCCTGCCTGATTTGTTGTTTTGTGTTTTTGTGCCTCATCTGCCACTGTGCTACCTGCCTTCTCCCTAATCTTGTGTGTGCCGCATAGAGGCTGGCCATGCAACTTGTGGCACTCATGGCGCAGGTTGGCCATCTCTGATTTAGGATAACTGGATGCCCTGATGATGACTTCATCCGGACCCCAAATTTTCCATAAAATTTGTTCCAAAAACTAGTAATACAAGATGTTGTCATTTTTGCAGATAGTCTGGTTAAATGAACAGCCTAGAAAGGATGGTCAGATTTCCAGGAAAAAAAATATCATGCATACACATGCACCCGACAGGCCAGGCAAGTAGTTTGTGTTTTAAAAACATCCTGTTGATTAAAAGACCTGTAATAAACAGTTTGATTTTGCATCATTCCTGTTTTTGCTAATTGCCAGTGTGCTTGTATGCAGATTGAAACTTTCTCCTTTCATCCTTGCCTGCTGCTTCTGCCTGACTTGTTCAGAAAGGCTACAGCCCCATCTCCTCTTACATTACAATTTATCATTGAAAAAATTTGTTCTGTCACTAAAACTGTACCATACCATTGCTAAATGAATATAGTTGTGTGATTGTACCTTCTGTATGTAGAGCTAGAAGATGGAGGATAGGAAGACTAGTCTGTAGTTCCCTTATAAATACCCATCTTAAAACTGGTTATATATATATTAATTCCACCATAATACATGAAGGCTTTTCCAAAACTGACCCTTGTAATTTCCATCCTACACTTGCTCACAGCCAGTTGTTGATGTGTTTGTTTTTATGCCAGTATTTTCCCTTAGCTCCCTGCTGTTTACACTGTAATGCACTTAATAGAGAACAATTGTATTTCCTTTCACTATCTTAAGGTAGATAAGACAACTTCTTTCAGTCTTCTTTTGTACAGTGGTCCATGAGCCTTTGAGTAGCCCTTTTTCTGCACCTGTTACAGATTGAATTAGATTTTCTTGAACATGGATGACTGGAATTTTATATTCAGTGCAGTTTTATAATGAGGTTTTATGAGTTCCTTGTACAATATAAACGCACAAAATGGCAGGATTATTACCATTGTACAGGAAATACCTTGTCATATGCTTCTTTGCCTTTTTAATTCTGGTAGCCCCACTCTGTTTCTGATTGGCTTACCATTTTATAGCAGAAAATGGTATTAATTGTCACTTCATTGATGTAACTTCATTCCTCAATAAAATCTAGTTCTTTTTGCTGGATAGTCTCATCCTTCTCTATATCGACTAGGCCTCCATGTTTGATGTCGTCAGCAGATTTTATAAGCATACTCCTAGCTTTTGTGCATATGTCATTAATTAAAATATTAAATAAGAAAGCATCACTCTTTGGCATTTTTCTTACCTTATGGTTTTTGTATTAATTCCCCGTCTTCTCAGTTTTAACTAATTTTCCACATGGCAGTATCTGAAATGCTGCACAGAAGTCTCATTCTATTTCCTTTGTCTATAAAATCAATTGTCTTGTGGTGGGGAAGAGGTAGGGAAGGTAATCTGGTAAAATCTACTTTTTGGTAAACTCATGTTGCATTTTAATCCGTTTTCTTTTATGTTTTGTAATTGTAATGCCTGGATACTGTTGAGGTTGGACAGACCTGCAGGTTTTTAGAACGCTTCATTTTCTTTTAGGTGGGTTTTTTTTTTTATATTTAATAGTTGCACAGTATTATTCTCAACTTAATAGGTTTATTTAAAAAATCCTTGCTGGATTTGTGATTTTTTTTTTTTTTCCTCTGTGTGTGCATCAGTTCTTTCTTAATTCTGTGATAGAAATAACCAATCAGTTCCTCCCTTGGAGTTTTGTTTCTCTTCCAGATATTATAATTCCATACTTTCATGCTTGTTAGCCATCCTTCTTGAAAACTTAGGCAAATGTTTTTCTTCTCATGCCATCAGTGTCTTTAATCTTGGTGCTTTGTGGCCCTAGTTCTTGTATTTATAATATGTATTTGTGTGTGTGTGCATTTATATGTATGTGTTTATACATAAAACAAATTAACAGCTATTTTTTTTATGGCCGAGGAACCTTTTAAACTGCTTGTTCAAATATCCTTTGCAAAGTCTAACTTGGTTTAACTTTTTTCAGTTCTTGTTTTTATCTCTAACACAAGCAAAAAAATGTAGATCAATCCTTTTTCCGTCCCTTGAAGGCTTTTTGCTTATTCTGAATACCTTTTGCGTGGTGTCCAGTTTGGTCTGAATCTTTTCTTTACAAGTGTGTGATTGCTCTATCCCACTGCTTTGCATGGAATACGGGTTCTTGAATAGCTTTTGCACTTTGGGATTAAGGAATTTCTCCGTATTCATGTAACTGAGCTCTCTAATTTGACTTCCCGAACTAGGTCCTTGCTCTTTCGAAGTAGCTCTTTTGAAGTTAAAAACATTAGTTACAACTACTCTTGTTGATTCCATTTTAATTTAAATGGAAGGATAAACTTATGATGACTTGAGCCAAACCCTATTTTCTACTGCCAGTTCTCTCTCCTACCTGGTCCTGTAACTTACGAAAATGTCTAAAATAACATCACCTGTGTTTTTCTGTGACTACTGGCTGCAGTAGTCTAGTGGCTCTGACATTTAGAAATAACTGTGCCCTCTAGTTATTAGTATTTGTCCTCTAGTTTGTATTTGGAAGTTCACTTTGACAGTGGAACAATTACAAGTAGTATTTCTCTCTCTAAGAACATAAGACAGGAAGGTGTTACAGAAAACGTATGTCATTAGAAAGGGTGGTTTTGTGACTGAGAACCTGCATTAGGACTTTCAGAGTTAGGAACAACCCAGATCGTCCCACATGATTGTGCTACCACGGGCAAGTTTTTTTTTTCTTTTCTTTTTCTGTTCTCTCAATGAAGTCCTGAAACCTTAAATGACATAAATAAAGTCAGGATTATAGTCTGCCTCAATTTCCTATTTTCAAATTGGGATATGATTAGTATGTTCTTCATAGCAAAGGGTTGGTGTGAGGATAAAAACTAATGTTGGCAGACAGACATTGGATGATGATAAGTTGCTCAGGTGGATAATTGGATAAAACTGTTCTTTAGTTTTTGTATATTTTTAAACCAGCAGATAGTATGTTCAGAAATTGTACTGGCCTGGGCCTAGGCATGCAAGCTGATGACAGGGACTCAGCATCCTGCAGGGGGAGATTTATATTTTATAGCTTCAGGCCTCTTTATCTCCTGCCTGGATTGGCTTTTTCCAGGCTACCAGTCAATGGATGTTCTGTGCATTTGTTTAATTTTGGGGAGGTTAGTCTTGAACACCCAACTTATTACAACACTACTGAAAGCTGAACCTAAAGGTGTATGAACCTAAAGTAGAACAAGCAGAAGCTTCTTGGCAATAAGATTACATTTTTTGCTTTCAGGCACAGCTCAAGCTGAATGCCCTCTGGTTTTGTTAGATAAATCCACGGATTTGATGATTTACTGTTTGCTTACAGCACACTTAAAGTGCTCACATTTTTTTGCTTTTAACAACATAAGCCTTTATACTAATGTTTGTTGCTTCATTCGCTTGATGTCCCTCTGTTTCTACACTAATCTAAGAATATTTTTGACAACCAGTCTAATTGGAGATTTTGCACAAGAAGGCTGGCAAATGTAGATCACTTTGAGGCTTTATACAAAGAATAAATTGAGCAGATCCCTTTCCCAAATATTTGTGGACTTGTTCAAATTTTAATAAAGTATATATGCACATTTAAAAACAATGCACTGTACATGCTGTATAAAATGAAACAAATTGGCTTTTTGTTCTAAATATTAACAATTGTGCTAGGATATGCTACTCAGTCATTTTCTTCAGTGATGAGGATTACAGGTTACTTACGTGAATATATAGGATCATTTTGACCACGTAAAAACTGATGGGAGGTTATAATTAAATTGCAGCAAACATTTAGAAATTAGTGTCATTCTTGCAGAATTGTGAGATTTAAAAAATGCTTTTGTTTTTTGTTTTTAAAGAACCTTTTGGTGCACTTAATGTAAGTGGTCAAGCTTTTCAGAGCCATGAGAGCAAGAAATGCACATTTTTAATAAAAATGAAATTTTCAGGATCTGGACCTTCAAGAAACACACCATGTCACAGAACTTTAGTAAGATTGTAGTGGTTGGCAGTGCTGCCATTTCTTGAGGGCTATATCACCCTGTGGGACTGAGACCAAGAGAACTCCTACTTAGAGGGAGCCAGTGTCCCTGAGTATGGTAGCCCCAGCAAACTCCAGAGAAACTTCTGTTAGTATTTAGTGAGGAGGTTTCAGTGTATTTGATGGAGCTAATAGTCCTGTGAAATGAGGACCAGTAGTTCTTTATTACACTGTCCCAAGTATATATTCTATTAGTCATGAATGAAATAGAAGCAGCACTAGTTTCTTTACTGCTGTAATAGGAAATGGGGCAGGTAACAATGGCAGCAGAATGCCTGAAGGAGTGTGGAGGGAAGTGGTAAAAAACAAGTGTGAAAGAGTCCTAACAGGACTGAGGCTTCTCACCCAGATGTCCATTAACTTGGAAACCCAAGAAACTAAAGCCAAGCACAGGACTGGAGCTGTGATTGAAAATCACAATCCTGGCCTATTCTCATTTTACCCTGCACCAGGGATGGGCTGCTTGAATAAGTAAACAAAGTCCATGTTCCTGTTAGTGAACCCTCCTCCCTTCTCTAGCCCTCTTCACACACTCAGCAAAACTTTTATTTCATCGAAGTCAGAGGAGTATCCTGCTCCCCTCCTAGGGTTCTTAAGAAGCATTTTTCCACCAAAGATTCATTTCCTTAAAGGGTTTGGGGGGGAATCACCCACTGGAATAGTTATTTTCAAAGTACCAGAGCTTTGTCTCATTTCACTAACCAGATGGGAGTCAGTTGGGTGGAGTTTTTTTGTTCTCACGTAGCGAAAAATATTTTAGAAAAAAATTACTGCATTGGGAACTCATCACTTGTGCAATTTGTAAACTCCTACTGCCAAAGTAACCTTGTTCATAAAGCCTGCTCTTTCGTTTTATAACAATGAAAATGTTGTCCTAAGTGCATTTGATATGTATATACTGCGTATACAATATTGCAAACTTTGTATAGGCTTTCATATAGTAATTGTTGTATAGTAATATTAAAAAATGTTAAATTTTGCACTGAGTAATTGCTACTTGCCTGACGAAATATGGTGATTCTTTGTCACAGCTTGGTCAAGTAAACACAATGTTAATAAACACTTCGGATGGTCATATGGTTCTTATAGTAACTACTTTTTTGTCCAGCACATTTTATTATGGTAGGTGGGAAGATTTAATTTTACAATTGTAACCCACGTCTTTATGGCAGGATTTACAGCATTCAGAAAGTAATAGTAATAGCGTAAGCTAGGGCTTCTCATTGGGTAACATTGTAGGTGAGGTATTAAATACAAATTTAAAAATGCAGCATGAGACAATATTATGCATTAGCAAAAGAAATAGAAATGATATAGTAATATACTATCAATAAGTAGCTAAGTTAGCCCCTCTGCCTCCTTTTTTCCCACGTGTACAAATTAACAAATGATGGGAGTATCAAGGACATAGGCAAACTTCTTGTTGCAAGGTTATTTCTATTGCTAATTAAGTCTTTAGAGGATGCTTTTCCAAGTCACTTCCAGAATGGAAACGGGCATGGCAACCTTATTACTGCTGGCTCTCTGAATATTTTAATGTGGAGGGGGACACCTTACCCAGAGGATTTTGTAAGAATGTTAGTTTTATTAGTTTCTTTGGAAAACTTAAAGAGTTATTATATACCTGTGCAGAATTTAAATGAATTGGAAAGTTAATTATTGCATTATTGCCTGAATGCAGTGTGCATTGCTGATAATTGGGGGAATTCCCAACCTGTTGATACCAAGAGGTTACAAAATTCCATAATCCCAGATGAGAAGTGTTTTTAGATTTAAGTCTGGGCTCCAGGACTCAATTTCCAGCTATTTAACTAATGTGCTCCATGATATTGGGCAAATTGCACTGGTAAACTTAATGCACAAATAGGCATTCAGTAAGTCTGTAAAATAGCAGCCTGCCAAGGTTCTTTTCTTATGATTACTAATGGCATTGTTTAAGAAATACAAAATATTTTTCTACTTTTCTCCCTTTATGATGCTGGTAGCCTTCTGAAGCATTGCCTTTGGACTGAAAATGTTCTTTCTTGAATTTCTTATCTGCGATCTCTTCATTTTATTTATTTTTTAAATTCATTTTTTAAAAATGCATGAAAAATGTAGTCCTTAGTCTCTTATAGACGTGAAGGAACCTTTCCTCCTAACTTCTAGTGGAAATTTTCAGCTTCTGTAATCCTCTCTTTATGGTTGAAGGTAGACATCACAAATTTAACTTGTCACATAATTCTTACCTAAGAAGCAAAAAATATATTTTAAATAAATCAGTTTTAATTATTTTTGAGTTTTGTGACCTCTTAAAACTGGTCTGTCTGCTTTTTATGGTACACTAAAGCAGTTGGATTCATACTCCAAGTTTTATCTTTGCAGATCCCATAAATATTTTAGGTTGCTGTCTGTATTAAAGATGTATTGCTTAAAGGGACTTAACTTTGTAGTGAACCTGAACACTAATTCAAGATATAGTAAGTGTTGTAACTCAGTTCCCATTATCTGTCTTTCTCTCTCTAGAATGTATGTACATGCACTTATCATTGCATGAACATGAGCTGGCAGTGCAATGCTGTGCCCAGCAAGGCAAACAACATGCTGGCATGCATTAACCATTGCATCTCATGCAAAACTAAGGAAGTGATACTCTCACTGTAGTCCACACTGGTGAGACCGCAGCTGAAGTACTGCGTCCAGTTCTGGGTGCTGCACTTCAACAAGGACATGGAATAACTTGAGAGGATGCAAAGAAGAGCCACCCATGTGATCAGGGACTTGCAAGGCAAGCCATACAAGGAGAGGCTGAGGGACTTGGGCCTTTTCAGCCTACAGAAGAGAAAGCTGAGAGGGGACTTGGTAGCAGCTTATCGCTACATCAGGGGAGTACATCAAGAACTCGGGGAACAGCTGTTCACCAGGGCACCCCTGGAGAAGACCAGGAGCAATGGATACAAACTCCTGGAAAGCTGCTTCAGGCTCAATTCCAGGAAAAACTCCTTCACACTCAGGGTGTCCAGACTGTGGAATAAACTCCCTCCAGTGGTGGTGCAGTCACCTACCCTGGAAATCTTCAAAAGGAGACTGGACAATCACCTCGCTGGGGTCACTTGACACCAGTTATCTTTTCCTGCCTAGTGCAGGGGGACTGGACCCAATGATCTACAAGATCCCTTCCAGCCCCTAACAATCTATGAATCTATATGCTGCTGATCTGAGAAGCTATGAGTTAAAATGGGAGGTGGTAGCTGCTGAGTTGTACCAGCATTATTCTGCAGTATGGCCAGGTTGGCTCCATTTCAGTGTAATTTAGTTTTCTGCAATAACTTCCAACTATTCTGCTCATGTATCCAGTCAGAGATGAGGTGGCTTTTTCTCTCCCCCTCTTTCCCCCGCCCCACAACCCCCGTCATTACAAAGCCATTCATAGAGTAGCCCAAAAAACTATGATATATTTTCCCTTAGGGCCCCTCACACAAATTACATTTATTATGCATGATAAAATGGCCTACCTGCCAAAAAGTAGCCAACCAGCCACAAAGGTGTTGCCTGAAAAATGTAGAATGCGCTCTCCTCTCTGCCCCCCACCCCCCTGGTTTCTGTCAAGCTTAAATTTGAATGTGAGCCTATCACACACCGAAAGATGGATCCTAGGTGGCTCCTCTGACACCCCAAGGTGAATTGCTCCCTTCCTTGTGTCACCTATCTGCTAGTGCTGTCAACCAGCTGGTTGTCAGCATTAGCATGAGGATGGGGATCAGCATCAGGATGATGCAGTACCGTGCTAAGGTAATGCATACTAGCTCTGCATATGCTAGCTCCATAATTGTATGCAGTTGAGCTGGTGTGTCAGTGCACAGCCTGATACAGTCTGATATTGAGCACTAATGCAGCTATATTGATTGGTTTTGCAGCTAGTCTACATAGATCCCTTTGCCTGGCATTGCCTTGCACCATAATGTGTTGTATGGAAGTGACTGGCTCATCTAACTGAATAAGCATCCCTGAGGTATGTATGTAGGAGCCTCATAATGGAATCTACAAAAAGGTAGCATACTTTGTGGAAATGGATAGTAATTTAGGGACTCAGTACTAGTGGGTGCCTTCCTCTCTAGAAAACTCACAGCCCAGAATCTTCTCCTTAAAGGTGAGAGGTGCCTGTATCTTCCTCAGCTTGCGGGTATTCAAACCTAATCTCTCCCACTTTCTAAGAGACTGCCCTAGCAGTCCAGGATGAAACTGCTTACAATTTTCCCTTGTTGTGAAGCTGTCCTTTGCAAGGAATGCTGAAATATTCATTGGGCCAAAGAGAAGGAAGGATGACTCTACAGCTTTGGAGTTAAGGGAAATGGGAACTATAGGGCTTCTGGTCTGAGAGTGTTTATTTTAAGTATTTATTCCAACAGACAATATAAGCTAGATCTCCCCTTTGCTCTGAGTGCTGCAACTGTAAAGCTGTAGAGTCATGGGTACTTGTGCTTACTCATGGTCAGATTAATCTTGACTTTTTTGTCAGCACAGCAGAATAATTTCAGTGGGGGAGATTGCATGAGTACTTATTATGTTAGTGGTCAGAGCATTCGTTTGGGGTATGCAAGTTAAGATAATGTCAGGCAGGAGAGGGAACTACACTTAGGACTTCCACTTCATGAGTGAATGTTGTAACTGATGAAAAAGGACATCACTATTCTATCTGTATGTTATGTGGGAAATGAAAACACTTAATGGAGTTGGGCCCTCCAGGTGAGATGGGTAGAGGAATGCCAGAATTGTGGCTCTTAACAGGGTTCAGGTGTGAGGTACCTGCTTTGCTGTTCAACCCTGTCAGGACAGGCAGTCATGAGTATGCCCAAAGCAGACTTTTAAGCACCACTGAAAACTTGTGTGTATAGTCTGTGGGGCTAGGGACAGACGTTACATGTAAACTGGTTTAAGTGATCAGAAACAGGTTTAAACTTGTAACAGAACAGACTTTCAGTGCACATAAACCAGTTTGAAAATGGATGAAACTGGTTTGAGATAAACCTGGTTGAATGTAGTATCAGACTTAACCGATTTGGCTCAAACCTATTTATGTAATGTCTGTCCCAGACCTGGATGCTTGAATGTTAACTGATTTGGAGCAAGTTGCTCAGCACCTAAAAACCATTCGATTGTTTTCTGCCTCCGTTGGCTTTTATGTCTTCCATATCTTCTACCCTCTTTCTGTCTAGCCAGTGTAGAAAGTAAGTTCTTTGAGGCTGTTGGTATACCTTACTCTGGAGGTGGCCAACCTCTGGCACATGTGCCACAGATGGCACAGACAGCCTCTGTATGTGACATGTAGTGGATCAGAGGGGGCAGCCAGCACAGCGGCAGATAGGACAGGGAGCAGAAAGCATAGCAGCAGATTGGGCGGAGAGGAGAGAAAAGAGTAACAGATTTGGCAGTAGAAGGGATCAGAGTGGCACTTGGGGAGTGTCTGGTACTTGATCTGTCGCATGCCGACCAAAAAGGTAGGCTTACTTTGTTTTGTATACTGCTTAGAACAGTGAGAACCTTTAAAGTTGGTTGAAGCCTGTAGGTCCTACTGCAATACAAATAATGAAAGAAATTGAGCACTAAAATTATAAGAAATACATTAGATAGCATTAACTTAGCTATGTTGCATATTTGAAGTTTATTCCTGATTCTTTCTTTAATGTACATCTTCATATATTTGCATGTAAGCTATAATTATAAATCAGGGGTATCAAACTCATCTGGCCCCACAGGGCCAGGCAAGGGTTACTGGGCCAGTCTAAAGGCCAGACTGACACTGGAACCCCTGTGCAGTTCCCGTGGTGCTGGGTCCATGGCACATGGGGCCACCATGGGGCACGTGCTGCCCACAGTGCACAGGCTGGGCACATTGTGGTACAGGTAGAAGGTCAGTCAAGGGTATTGCATGCAGCACATGCCCTAGACCCCTTGTGCCATGTACAGTGCCAGGTCTGGCCCATGTGCTGCATGCAGCATGTGGGGCTGGACCAGCAGTGCACACTGCATGCCCAGCACAAGGCATATGGATTTGTCCTGCTGGATTTGTCCTTTGTGCTGGTTCTGGCATGGCTTGATCTGGACTGGCCCCTGGACCATCCTCCTGTGCTGTGTACAGAGCATGCAGCACTGGGTCTAGCCCACATGTTGTATGCAGCAGGCATGGCTGAGTTTAGAACATGGGGTCAGTCCAGCAACTCCTGGGGCAGATCATATGGCTGAGCCCACAGGCTAGATATGGTCCATGGCCTGTCTGTTGGACCTCTGGTATAAAGTATACAGGATATGCAGTTACAGTTGCAGTAGAAACCATGATTTTTTTATTTATTTATTTATTTTTACTTTTTAAATTTCTGGTCTCTTTAACATTTATACAATATGTGGCTTTGTAAGAAAGTAAATAGGTGGATAACATGGTCACACTGACATCGGCGGTCATAGATATTTATACAGCAGTTGAAGTAATTGGTGCTTCAGGGTTTGTCTAAAACACAGGCTATTGAGTACTAACATCCCATGTGAACACTCTTAGTATACATTAAGAGCAGTTCTATCTAATGCAGCATATTTTAAAATATCCAAAAAGGAAGTAAGTACTCAAAAGCCAGGACACTCTAAATGCACATCCTCACATTGGAAAATTACTTTGTGGGCAAGATCCAAATCAGATGAGTTTATGCTTCTATTTCTTGAAG
Organism: Gavialis gangeticus; assembly: GCF_001723915.1. Taxonomy (NCBI): domain Eukaryota; kingdom Metazoa; phylum Chordata; order Crocodylia; family Gavialidae; genus Gavialis; species Gavialis gangeticus. Next base: position 6,085,749 of record NW_017729030.1, on the reverse strand, counting down.
TAAGCAGTGAGGGCTTTTAACTACAATCTGTCTTTTATACTCAGGTCAGCCATTCAAATTCAGCCCAAAATGATATGTATAATACTTTAATATTGTATAACCAGTAGGGTTATGTAAAATTTCACCGGGTGTTTCGTTTCAAAGCTGTTTTGATGCATTTTGAGCTCAAAACAGTGAAATAGAAACAAAACAAAAGCCTTTGAAACAGCTTTGAAACAAAACAAGGTTACTGAAAACATTTTGAAGCGTTTCAAGTTTCGAAGCCAGGCTTACTTGGCTTCCGCGCCAGTCCCAGCCAGCAGCACCAGCTTCCTGTCATCTGGTGCAGATCTGAGGACCGTGCCCCCTGGGAGGATTCTGGTACAGCCTCCAGCCCTCCCAGGAGTGTGGGCCCCTGGATCTGCATGCCAGATGACAGCATGCTGTTGCTGCCAGTTGAGGCCAGCAGCAGCACCAATCTTCCTGGTGCTGGGTGCGAGCTGTACCCAGCACTGGTCCCAGCCAGTAGCAGCAGTCTCCTGTGATCCAGCAGGCAGATTGGAGGCCCGCACCCCCAGGAGCAGTCTGGCAGAGCCCCCGCAGCCCTCCTGGGGGTACAGGCCCCTGATCTGCCTGCCGGATCACAGGAGGCTGCAGCTGCCTGCAAGTGACTCGAGGTGCAGTTTCCCAGAACCCCCTGCATCTATCTCTTTGAAACTTGGTAGGATTCATGCCCTCTGAAGGGGCTACCACCCTGCAAATTTCAGCCAAATCAGGCAAGAAATGACAAAGTTATAGGCAGATAGGTAGTTTTGTGCTTCCCCATTATAGCCTATGAGTGAAACATCGAAACAGCATTGAAACAGTGAAACAATTTCGATGAAACAAAATGGAACAGTGCTTTCAAAACTAAATGAAACACTGTTACATCAAAACATTGAAACAGAAGTTGAAGCAGAAGGGTGCTGTTTCACACAGCCCTAATGACCAGTGGGTTTTTATGTGAAATAAGTTAGCAGTCTGTCCATTTTTCCCACTCCTGGTAGAAAGCTTCCAAATAGCACAACCCATCATCATTCTCAGTGTTAGCTGGCAGTTCAACAGTGTGAGGTATGTTCTCCACCTTGTTTGCATGTCTAGGTATTTATGCTGTAGCAGTGGAATGGCAAGGGAGACTGAACTTTTCTTGTCCCACTTTGTAAGACATTACAAACATGCAGTCTGTCCATAGCAGCTGAGACACACTGGAGTCAAGTAGTATAGCACTGTTTTTTGGAGAAATGGAGGATGTTGCTGTTCAGGAAACCTGACAGCATTTTTTTTTTTTTTTTTAATGAGCCAGAAACCTCTGTTAATATTAAAGATAGGATGCTTTTATGGTTCTGAGTATGTCTTGTGGGGTGGCATAGGTGCTAAGGCATGTGGTTCACAGCTCAGAGGTCACACATTTGAGGCCATAGCAGAAGTGCTCATGTTGATTCTAACGAATCTGTGAATTCTGCTAAATACCTTGTCACAAGGACACAGGAAAGGAAAGGAAAGTGTCTTGTGTATCCTCAAGGTGAGAGAGCTCTGCAGCAAAACCGAGCAGTTCTGAGACCCTGAGGATAGAACTGTTCATTTCTACTTCATGATTCTCCTGCTTTTTAAGAGCACACCATGCAGTCTTATAATCCTAAGAATGTTCCTATCTGTGCATGTAAACACATAAATGAGCTATTTTATATTGGCAATTAGATACTCCAGAGAGTTGTGAAGCCTTGAGATATTACTGCATTTAGTGTGGTTGAAACGACTTGGCCCACAGCCTAGGGCTTTGTTGTCTGCTAAAGGTGTTGGCAAATGGCAGTGCTAATGCGCTTAATGATATTATTACTAATCGGCAGCCTGGTCAGAGCAATTGACTTTCATTGATCTGGAAATTTTTGGTTCTTTCTTTCTTTGTCCTCTCTGACAAACCATGCCAGCTATTTACCTTTGAAAGGATGCAGCCAATTGTCTTAACACTTTTTTTAAATTTTAGAAAGACTCATTTTAATTAATAGTGTTAGGAATATTTGTCCCATTCTCTCTCTCTTTTTTTAATCAGTATGCCATGCTGAACTGAATGCCATCATGAACAAAAACTCAGCTGATGTAAAAGGCTGTAGCATGTATGTTGCCTTGTTTCCGTGTAATGAATGTGCAAAACTGATCATCCAGGCAGGTAAGGAATGATGTCAGATTGACTTGTCATGTTACAGTTCTGCCTTTTCATCTATACCTTATCACAGATGTGTTTGACTTTAAATTGCTGTTGTATAAATCTAAATTAATTGCACTGCCAACTTCATAAGATACTCCTTGTGTTTTTGCAGTTGAATGGTGCCAAATTTTTCCAGTGCTAATTGCATCCTCTGTGATTCTTAGCATGATTCTAATTCAGGTTTGTAACTTAGACCAGGAGCTGCCAAAAAACAACATGGGCATTACAAAACTGAATGAACTTCTGCATGACACAAGGTCTACTGGGAGCCTATACGTGAAATTTCAATTTGAATGTGATACATGGTAGATAATTTAAAATCTTAAAAATATATTTTCTCATACATATTATCAGAGTTCTGTGATCCAGCTTTAATAATGTCTCTCATAGAATAAGATGCCCATGATTAATCTATCCCAAACTTAACATGTTGAGCAGCAGTGCTCAACTTTGTGGTCCTGCAGGCCAGATAAGTGGTGTTGCGCTGGGATGCAATTATGATCCTGCACATTGGCCCAGTCCTGCATGCCAGATCCAACTGTGTGCTGGCCCAGCCCTGTGTAGAGGATTTGGCTGTAAAGTGACCTCACGCACCAGCCATACTGCAAACTGGTAATCTAGCATGCAGGGCTACATTATTCAGCTCATGTAGTTCCGTACAGGTCTGGAAACTTGGCAGCAGGGGAGTGGCAATTAATGTTGCCACTGCTACTGTGCTGCCAGATTTTCTTTTCTTTCTTGTATGCCCAAGTAAGTAGTGAAATAGTTAAATGCTGATGTTTACATACAATTTAGAGAGGACTCTTAGCAGAGCAAATGTGATAGCAGTTTCAGTTAGGCTCCTATTCCAGCCTTTACCATTCTCCTACACATTTAGGTTGGGAGGAAATTTGTTAATTAAGACATAGATTATCTTTTCTGACAGTGTTTTATGTGGATTTGAATGGGCATAAGCATTTAACAGTCTGGAAAAGTTGAAAGTAATTGGGGAAAGCAGTTTTCCCAAGATACATATTTAACAAAGGGTCTGGTGGAAATTAGGGCTTTAAGTTGCTGAGTTTAATGGGAGGGCTGCTACAGATTGTACTAGGACTGTTGGAAACTAAGTTTTCACTTGAATTAAAAGGGTTTATTATTATTCAATAAGCATATGCTTTCTGTGGGGAACACTGCCTTTTTGTGCAGAACAGCGTACACAAACTTTTAGGGTTAAAAGTATTTGTTTTCCAATTTTCTGTGGAAAATGTTTAAAAAAACCCAAAAAACTACCCTTGCCCCAGCACATGCATGCACACACAGGCACACTTTCTAAGCATGCCTGTTTTTCAAAACTCTTCTAGAGAAATGGTGCCCAACCTTTTGGCTTTGCAGGCTGGATGAATGGTGTGGTGTCAGTCTGTGGCCGTGATCTGGCAAATGTTGGTCCTGGCCCAATACAGAGCATGCCAGATTGGGGCCCAGTCCTGTGCATCAAATCCACATCCATGGCCCTAGCTCCATGCACACCAGATTGGGCCTGCTGCCCCTGCCCAAACCCTGTGTGCACCATCCTGGCTCTGCTGTTCCAGCCCGGCCCCATATGTGGGACCCGTTTAGGCCTACCAGCCCACCCTGGCTCTGACCATAATCCCACATGTATCAGACCTGTTGCCTGCCCCCATGTGCACTGGATTGGGCCCACCCTCCTGCTCATGCCCAATCAGGCCCATTGCTCTAGTCCTGGCCCTGTGCATACCTGCTGGATCCTGCATGTGGGCCTGCCTGGCTTGGTAATTAAGCAGTGAGAGAGTGGTAGCAACATTAGTTGCTAACTCTCCTCTGCTGCCAAACTTCCAAACCCTTGGGGAGCCCAGTGGCCTGATCTGGCCCACAAGCTGGGAGTTCTGTTTTGTACCATTTCACTCTTAAAAATACAGCTTGTGTTTTGCTGTTTTTGGGGTGTTTTTTTAATATGATTGTCAGGTCCATCTAGAGTGTACCGATAAATGTTCTCTTTAGCCTTTGTATCAATTTTAAAACCTATCATATTAAAGGAATTCTATCAAGTAATTTCCATAATATCTTTCCAGGCATAAAAGAAGTTATTTTCATGTCTGACAAGTATCATGATTCCCCTGAAATGGTGGCTGCCCGGCGCATGTTCGATTTGGCTGGAATTATATACAGGTAAAACAAAGAGTCTTTCACTGGTGGCTATTACCATATTTACTCAAATATAAGGTGACCCTTAATATAAGATGACCCTCCCCCCAAATTGTTAGATTCTATACATGGAAAATTTTATAGATTTGTTACTTTTCCAGGTTTCAGGTCTAATTATTGGAGGTTTGCCTTGAATTTGTTCCTCACCCACTGCTGCAAGTTTTAGCATAAGCACTCCATAAGCATACATTTGAGCAGCACTTTGGTGCCTACTTATATATAGTACAAACTATGTGTGATATAGTCACAAGACCACAAGGACCGTAACTTGCCATATAGTTCATGGGCCTGGGCCCTAGCAGAGTCAACAGTGTTTTAAGTCATGGTGACCCCAGAGCTCAACACTGTTCAGTATATATGTGTGTACTCCAGATTCTCCCTCCTTACCTCCTACCCCCACAAAGGATGCATGTGCTACTTAGCCCCCCACTTGTGACTGAAACCAGGTGTTTTTTTCATGAGTCCTGGGGTCCACTAAAAAATTATATGCAGATGTGGCATAGGGCAGCCTAGTCTGGCTCCACCTCATGCACCAGGCTGAGAGAAGGGGCAACAGAGGGATTCTGGGTGAACTGTTTTGGGGCCTCATTTGGTGATGTTTAGCAGACATTTAAGTTAAAGAAACAGGAATGATTGGAAATGGGAGAGGCACAGATCAGCAGTGGGAGTATAGAGGAAACTGAAATGTATTACATGTAGTAGCCTAACCTATCCTTGTGGTAGTTCCATCACTATGCTTGCCCATATGGGCTATGTGTTTTATAGTCATGCTTAGTGTTGGCTGTATTTAATCAACTCTGTAGCTAGTTTGTTACTGAGCACATGCTGCTTTTGGCAGCAGTTTAATGATAGACAGTGTATCTAATGAGGCTTCCTTGTATGCAAACATAAGATAAGGAGCTTTTTTCTCTATGCTGGTGGCGGGGGTGGGAGCACCCTGTCTTATATGCAAGTAAATACGGTATTCAAAAAAATTACAAAGGAAGAAATTGGTCTGTGGGGAAGGCCCCTTTTAGGCAAAAGCTTTTCTCCTTGGACAATATAACTTTTACTGTGGCAAATTCTGTTTTATGTAAATTTAAAAACGTTAATTATAATTTATAATATAACTTCATATTTATAATTATAAAACTCCCATGTGAATTTAGTGATGGTCAAAAGTGCTGAATTGAGAGTCCTTGAAACTGAAGTCCATTCTGTGCAGTAGAGCAGCAGATGCTTCCTCATTGCACTGTGTCTTGGAAGCATGTTGCAAGCCTGATTTGTTGGGTCTCAGAGTACGAAGGTAGTTTAGACTTGATGTTCTTTCAATCCTTTGCATTTCTGTTGGGACTGCCAACAGGAATGCCAGTTTGTGGGGGAGGGGAGGGAAGAGGAGGTACTTTCTGAAACTGAACTGAAATTTTACTTTGTGGACTCCTGGGCCCTCATTGGAAGCAAAGCAAACTTGTGCTGCAGCCAGTTTGGGCTGGATGGATTCACGTTAACCACCTATTACAGTATTAATGCCTATGACTACCCAGTGTTCTGTAGTTAGCTTTCTTAAGGAAAAGAAGGAGACTTGGCATATATATCCTGAGGTATTGAGATCTGAATGATATTTTAAGCGTAGATTTTTAAAGAGAGTGACAGATATCTGAAGACAATCTGTTTTACATATAATTTGATAACCAATAACATGCTATGGGTGAGGATAATTACACAGCTGGAGAGATTTCACAGTTCTATGAAGTTTTACAATATTAATATGAAACCTTCTAAAAATTTGCAAATATAACAATTCTGACAGATAAAATTTTAGGATGAAAGCTACCTACTGGGCTAAGAAACATCCATGAACCAGTAAGGCAGTACTTGAAATTCAGTTTAAAGTCATTTGGTGTATTTCCTGCCTATTAAGACTACTTCACTAAGTGATGTATAAATCATTCTGATGCAAGTGGAATTTTGCTACACTTTCTCCATGGTGAGAACTGTTTCTGGCGTTTCAAATTACTAAGCCAGACAAAATGAACAGCAGAATCCTTCACCATTTCCATGGTCAGTGGTATGTTCTTCAGTGTATTGACTGTTTGTTTCTTGTATTGATTATTAAGGATAGAGGCTGTACTTAATGAATCTCTTGAACTGAATTGCAGGGCTTAATGAGACACTAAATCCACACTATTTGCATAATCCTTTGTTTACTGGTAGATTGTAAAATATATACTTAGTCCCCAAATACCTTCCTTGCTAATTGCTGTAGCAGATGCTCTAATGATGTGAAAGGATGCATTTTGTGGCTGTATTAATTTTACAATACCAAAATTATAATTTTTAAATAGTTCCCTCTTAACTAATTTTTCCCCTCCATGATGCATAATGCAGTATATTCCCTTTGCTCAAAAAAAAAAACAAACTATTGAAGAAAACTTTGGAAGTTTGTGAAAACTTGGCAAAGGGAAAAAAAAAAGAGATCAAATTTTGTAGGAAAAACTGATAATATGATGCTGCCTCCTGCAGCTAAGTTGTTAGAAATCCTTTGACTCCCGGGTAATTTATGAACTCCAATAGCTGAAGAACATACAGACTAAGCAACCCCATGTGTCTTTTTGTCTTAGTCTTTCTTGTCCGGGTTTCTCTCAGTATGGTGCACTATAATTGGCTCCTGTAGAGATAAAACACTGAATGAATCCAAGGAAATTTTTTTTCCTTCAAAAAATTTAGTTAGAGCCAAAGCAAACAAAATGTTTAACTACCCACTAGCTAATATCTATCTATATTTTTCTTTATTTTTAGGGAATTCAAACCAAAGAGCAACAAGATCATAATTGACTTCGATTCAATTAATACCAGACTGAGTCAAAAGCCTCTGTGAATTACGTCTCATTAAATCTTTAGAAGATTGTGATTATCCTTTTCTGAGAAGCTGCTAATGCCTTTCATCTTGAAGTTACACATAACTTTTTAATGGCTGCTACAGCTAAAGTAGACATCTAAAGAATGTAAGGCCGGAAATTTTTTTGGTGTTACTGTACAGAACTAAATCTATTTAAACATTTGGTTGCTGCATTTTTCACACCTCCTTAAAAATCTGCTGTAACAAAGAGACACCATTCTACCTGTGTTTATCAGAAAACTTTTGATTCTTCCAATGTTCATTGCCATCTCCCAATCTAATTGGGGTCAGGATCATTGCTGACAATAACATCAGAATTTATTGTAGCTAGTACCATCCTGGAAAACCTTACTAATATATGTTGATGTGTTGATTGAGCATGGGATCTAAATAACAGATCCACATGAAGGTATTGCCCATACAAATTCAAACCACAACAACACTAAAATATTTTTAAAGAAGTATTACTGGGTTGTATGAAACTGTACTGTTGTACTTGGGGTTATTTGCTAAATGTAGTAGCAACTTTCTTTTAATATGTGGTGTGTGTATGTTACGTTCTGAGAATATTCTCTGTTGGAGCTAGTTTTCAAAGGGCTTTAAACCCTTTTCCCCAAGACATCTTGAACTTAATGAAGACTAAGTGAATAAATCATTGGATTTTTAGCTATGGGACTCTATTTGGAGTTAATTTTCATGTCTAAAAGGAAATTAGTTTATTGGGCCAAGTTTGTACTAGAATATACAACGCGGTGGAGTCCCAAAACTAACCTATAAGGTAACTGAATCGCTTGTCCACAGAGAGTCATAGAAAAGATATTCAATGAACCTTGAGGGCTGTGCCAAAACTAGTAATTGCGGTTTCAGTTAGTTTCCCAATGCTGGCACAAAGCCTTCATTTTCATAAAAGTTGCTTAAAATAATATCCTTTTTCATTTTATTTTGAGGTTTGAGAATAAATTTGAGTGCCTTTTCTTTCATTTGCTTTTTTCTAAATTAAATAAGCATAATGATTTTGTTTAGGAAATACTTCTATATATTTATTTTTTAATCTCACATTAAAAAAAAATATAGTTATGCTTCAGTGAGCTTTTATTTTTCCTGTAAAGGGTTTTGGTTTCATATTTTGGGACATTATGTAATTTGGCTTCCTACCAGTATTATTAAAATCTTATTAAAATCTACTATGCTGAAGTAGGCTCATTATGAAAATATTACACCATGTGCTTGGCTCCAGAGTGCTGCTGTTTTTACAGTCATATGCAAAGCATATTTTATACATTTGTTATATCATTACATAAAGTGTAACGTTCATGAACCCCCTAGGTTTCTAACAAGGACGTCATGATGTAGTGCTAAGATGGTTGGTTTATATAGGCTTTTATAACATTCCACCTTCCATAATTGTTTTCTACCTTGAAATTATGGTCTGCTAGAAATACCTTATGTGCAGATTTTTCAGGTGTATTGGACTGATTGAGCGAGAGAGAACCTAAAAAATTACTTTAATAAAACAACTTACACTGTTCACTAAAATAGCTTGTACTAGGACTCCTTATTTCAGTCCACTGCTGTGTGACCTAATGCATGAAAATGCACTGAATTGCACTGAATTAATAATAGAGAGAAAAATCACTTGTTACTGCTGTGAATGTTTTTTCTTTGTCTGAAATAGAATCAACTACTTTTTAGTTAGGCTTTTGACACAATCTCATAAGCAAATTAGATAAATCAAAGTGGAAATGGAAATTGCTATAAGGCTGGAAGCACTAATGGTTAAAAAGATGTAATTTAATAGATATCAGTGGTTCTCAAACTGAGAAGACTCTTCAAATAACATTTCTCCTGTCGTGGGTCCTTTTTATTAGGGCTGTGCGAAGCTTTAGTCACTGATTCGATTCAGCCTGATTTGGCAGCCGAATCTCTGAATCCGAATTGAATCAGAAGACCCTTTAGTCTCTCTGAATCAAACTGGAACCCTCTGAATCGATTAGGAGAGATTTGATGATTTAGCCATAGACACAGCTTTAACTGTTTTTTTCTACATACTTCAAGGTACCAGGTGGCTTGTGAATGCTGAGATGGTGATGCGGATGGAACATCCCATGTGAGCGTGGGTGGGGGCGTGGGGTCCCCAGCGCACTTGGTGGCAGACCCAGAAGTGGACCAGAAGTACTTCCATTCCACTTCCGGATACACCGCCAAGCATGCGGCCGGGGGATACCTCGAGTTATGTAGAAAAAACATTTAAAGCTGTGTCTATGGCCGAATCGCTGATTCTCTGAATCAGCATCGAATCTTCAGATTCAGCCGAATCAAATTGGGAAAGTGATCCAAATCAACCAATTGAATTTCTGTCCCCCAATTCGGGCTGAATTCAAATAGAATACGGCCCGTTTCACTCATCTCTGCTGTTTTATATAGTGCTGGAATGGACGGCACTTAAAATTTGCAGATGGCACCAGGTTAGGAGGGGTTGCAAGCACTGCACGTGGTAGAATTAAAATTTTGATGGATAATATTGATATTTGTTTGTTTTAAGCATTTTTTTTTATTTGTATTGATTTAAATTAAACTAACATAAAGATCTTCTGCCCTGGGATGGCAGAAAAACCCAATGAAAAGACCAAGAATAGATTTCATAGACATTAGGGCTGGAAGGGACCTCGGAAGATCATCGAGTCCAGCCCCCTGCCCAAAGGGCAGGAAGTCAGCTGGGGTCATAGGATCCCAGCAAGATAAGCATCCAATTTTCTCTTGAAGGCATTCAATATAGGTGCTTGAACCACCTCCTATGGCAGGCTATTCCAGACCTTGGGGGCTTGGACAGTAAAGAAATTCTTCCTTATGTCCAGCCTAAAATGGTCTTGCAGTAGTTTACAACCATTCGACCTTGTCATCCCTGGGGGCACTCTGGTGAACAAACATTCCCCCAGATACTGGTGGTCACCCCGATAAACTTATAGGTGGCCATCAGATCACCCCTGAGCCTGCGCTTTTCCAGGCTAAAGAGCCCCGTGGCTCTCAGCCTGTCGTCACAAGGTCTTTTTTCCTGACCTCTGATCATGTGCGTGGCTCTTCTCTGGACTCTCTTAAGCTTCTCCACATCCTTTTTGAATTGTGGAGCCCAAAACTGGACATAGTACTCCAGCTG
>NW_017729030.1:6061263-6070291 GCF_001723915.1 Gavialis gangeticus | reverse complement strand
AAAGTTTGGTGTCATCGGTGAACTTGGCCAGTCCGTTTCTGACTCCAATGTCCACATCATTAATGAAGATGTTGAACAATATGGGTCCAAGAACAAGGCACCATGATGAGTGACTTCCGTCAATTACCACCCTCTGGGTCCGACCATGGAGCCAATTCCCCAGCCAGCGGATCGTGGTGGACCCAAGGCCACAATTGGCCAGTTTCACCAAGAGGTGATCATGGGATACCAAATCAAAGGCTTTTTTGAAGTCAAGATATATGACATCAATCTCTTTTCCCTTGTCCAGGTGATAGGTCACCTGGTTGTAAAAGGAAATGAGATTGGTCAAGCAAAACCTACCTGCAACAAACCCGTGCTGGCTATCCCTCAGGATGTTGACATCTGCCAGTCCATTAAGGATGGCCTCTTTAATAAAGAGAGAGAACAAAATGTGTATCCTTGCTAATTGGGTCTTTATTTCCACATACCAGTCTCAACAAAAGGTTACTTTGCTTCTTCTTACAGTCTCTTCTTGAGTTCTCTGCAGCTGAGTTGTCCCACTCAGATGTCAGGAACTCCTCACTGCTGCTTTGCGCACCTTTCTCCAGGGCCACTGCTTCCCATCCAGCTCAGATAGTCTTCCCTGCCCTCTGGTAGGAGTTTAAGTAGCCTGTTATCTCCCTCCTGTATGCCTCCTGGCACCTGTGAACAAGCAGCTAGTTGCTTAATTGACAAGTCATTAGGCTGCCTTCTGCTTTCCTCTTTAAAGAGACTGGCTCTCTGTACTCCAGCCTGCCACTCCCTCCTGTTCTTCCCCTCTCTTTTTGATTATTAAAAATGGAAATATTTTTTCAGCGGTCTGTAAGTGTGAGGTGAAATCAATTTTTATTGATATTTACTGATAAAAATCAAATCCTGCCAAGCTTAGCTTCACAGGATAAGGTTAGAATTCAAAATTATCTCGATCAACTGGAGATATGGTCCAGAATCAAGATAAAGTTCAAGATAGATAAGTGCAAAGGGCTGGGGTGAGGAGAAAGCATTAAAAAAGGGAGAAATAATTGCATAGGTGGTAGTATGGCAAGGGGTAGGGGTTTGTTTGGGTATAGTTATAGTGGACAGCACACTGAATGAGTCAACAATGCTGCAGTTTAAAAAAAAATCTAAGATTCTAGGATGTATCAACAGGGATGCCTTATACAACATGGAAGGAAATTCTGCACTACTTGGCACTGGTGAGGCATGACCTTGTGTACTGTTTTCAGATTTACCGCTATCCTTTAAGAAAGGAAGCAGATGAACAGAGGAGAGTATAGCAAGAATTATGATCCAACTCAAGAAAAGAAGACTGGGAGAGGTTGAGAGGACATGATATTTCTACTATGTAAGAGGGTGGCAAACTATTGTTCATGTTGACACAGGTCTGTATTGAGTTATAGTGGACAGTAGTGAACTTAATTTGCATCGAGGGAGATGTAGTTATTGAGGGGAAAAGGTTTGTGACTGTAAGAGCAGCTCTGTTTTGGAATCTTATTTTTGGAATTTTTTAAGAATGGTTAAACAAACATCAGCTTGTCTCAACACAGAAGTATGGACTGTAGACTAGATGATCTTTGGAGGTCCTGTCCACTCATACATTTTTATGATCTTTATTAGAGTGTGTAAGTGTATGGCCTGGAGAATGATATTTCTCTTAAACATCTTTCAGTGTGGGCTCCGGGAGCACCAGCAGGAACAGTTGCTGCCACCACAAGTGCTGCAGGAGCACCAGCTTTGGCTGCAGCAGAAACCAGCCATGTGGTGTTGGCCGCAGCAGGAAATGCTGCTGCTGCTTCTGCTGCCATCTATGCTGCAAGAGCACCACCAATAGATGGTGCAGCTAGTGTGGGAGTGGGGTAGCAGAGTCTTGCAGCAATTAATTTGCCTGCAGCTAATGTGTTTTCTGTACATATAAGTTTTGCTCTTTTGACAGCTCCATTATTCAAAGAGAATTTGGCTATTGTGAAAGGTCTTTAATGCCACAGAATGAAGGTGGTTCTTTTAGAAACCTCAGGTGTCTATACATGTGCTCTAGGGTAGAGTGGGGAGCGCTTTAATTAGAGCACCTCTGAGAACCGCTAATTAAAGCGCCTGCAACATCATGTGTATTCAGCATCCCGTGCTTCAAACTGGCGGCAGGGATGCTTTAACTGAAGTTTGTTTGACAAGCTTTAGTTAAAGTGCCCCCACTGCCATTTTGAAACATGGGGACGCTGAATAGATGTGACACAGAGGCTCCTGGAGTGCACTAATTAGCACCCTCCAGCAGACTCATAGCAGACTGAATTAATCACATGTATAGGTGCCCCTAAGCTAGTCAGGGTTTTATCCTCTTGCATCTGTAAACCAATAATGGTGGATGCCAGGGTGGATATGATAGGATAAACCACAGTAGATATTCCCTGTTCATATTCTCTCCCTCTAAAGCATCTACTAGTCCACTATCAGAGACAGGATACTAGGCAAATGGACCGTTGGTCTAACCCAGCATGGCACTTCTTATGTATTAGTCCCATGAGAGGCTTGGAGGACAAATGCCAAAACATTGTATTTGACTTGGTGCTGTTCATTGTATGTATAGTGCATTAGCTGGAATATTCAAGGTACAATGCTGTGAAGCTGGGGTGGATTGAGTGTCCCACAGGAGTGCGGGGGTGCCCCCCATGTGCTCAGCGGCAAACCTGGAAGTGGACCAAAAGTACTTCTAGCCCACTTCTGGGTCCAGCGGGGAGCGTGCAGTCCCCCCCCCGGCTCGGTGATTGGCGGTGGGGGGATCCCAGGTGTCCCCCCAGACCTAAGAGGCACCAGTTGCTGAGCTGGGGGGAGTTGCAGGGGGCCCCCCACGTGCTCCCTGGCAGACCCAGAAGTGAACCTGAAGCCCCCTGCTCTCCTGTGGGATGCTCCATCTGCCCCAGCTTCACAGCATTCACAAGCTGCCTGGTACCTTAAGGTATGTAGAAAAAACATTTAAAGCTGTGTCTATGTCCAAATCGCAGAATCTTTCCAGTTCAATTCGGAGAGATTAAAGGGTCTCCTGATTTGATTCGGATTCAGAGATTCGGCCACTGAGTCAGGCTGAATCTCCGCTGAATCGAATCGGGGACCAAAGCTTCGCACAGTTATAAAACATGGTCTAAATAAACCCAGAGAATATGTCATTAGAAGATATGGGCTCAAAGTGACTTGTCTAAGCATCTGTCAAATTGGAATGCTGTTACATAAAATCTAAATAAATGTTAAATTTAGCGTGGCTATTTATCGTAATGGGGATCGTATATCTTAACTGAGAAGTCTTGTGCTTGTGTCTTTCAAAATCTTTTGGGGCATGTTTTTCATTTTCCAATCCCATTATTTCCCCACCCCCACTAAGCAATGGCTTTATTTAGTTCTTCAGGTTTAACTCTGCATTTCAACCCCTTTTAGGCTTTCTCCATTTGCACTCATTTCAAACTTTCAGTGCAAAAACCAAACATTTCACTAACATATGACTTCATAGAAACCTTCCTGCCAACCAGCCTGACTGCCTAATAACCTGCCTATTCTAACTCCCTAGTAACCCTGAAAATATTGTTGAACAAGTGAGCCCTGTAGTGTGTGCTGAAGGTGACCAAGTGGAGGCTCTGGGGAGGAGAGATGGAAAACAGGTTCTAGGGCAAAAAACTCCTCTGCTAATACCTCCTGACTAACTAATTGTGTTGTATAAGGTGTAGGTCAAATGTTTTATGATAGGAACTTAAGCAATGTTGGCTGGAGGGAGAGAGGTATTCAGGTAAATGATTCAAACCCATTTTGGGCATTTAATCTGCACTAAATCCTGTTCTCATTTACTTTTTTTATTCCAAGGTCCTGTCTTGGTGTATGCACTGTGACACAAAAACCGGAGAAACCTGCAGTACCTCATTTTCAAAGTCTTTAGAAAAGGGAAGAGGGTTTTTATAATGTTTGGTTTTACAGTACCAAAATCTTTATACAAATAGCTTTGATAACTGGTTGAGCAATAATGTTAATTTATTGTTTATTTATTAAAATCTGACTAGTATACAAGATGTACCTCATAGTTCAAGAAATGCTGTGGCCACATAAGATTACTTTTGTCAACAAAATAGCCACTTAAGCATTGCCACTACAGAGAGAGGGCAAAAAAATCCTAGTTTGGAAGCTTCTCTAATAAAGCGCTCAAGCTCTCATCCTTTAACAGGAGAACAGAGAAAGCAGCTCCTGAAATGAGTCTTGCAGAGGTTCTTGGGTGAGAAGGCATGGTCAAAAAATTTCAGTATAAGTTTTAGACTCTTCCCTTTAAAGCAGGTTGAGGTGGTGTCTTAAAGGAAATTAAACAAGGTGCAGAGCCCCCACCTGATCACTGGTAAACAGCAAATTAAGTCTCTACTTAATCTGTCACAGGTGTACAGGGCAGGTTTATGAGGCAAGGCTGTGTAGTGAAAACTCAAAGCAAACAGAAGGAATACAGAAAACCTGGATAAAACAGTGAAGCAAGCAACTAGAGGCCTCTGAAATGGTACAGTGTTATACCTAGAAAATGGGGAGGTTTCCTTTCTCCTTTTCTGATATGATGCATAATTATTGTAAGGCTTGAGAATGAAATGTGGGTGAAGATCACAGCTGGTGAGTTCTTTTTTTTTTATGCTGATGTTCCTATGTGAGTTGATGGAAAGAAACAAGATTCTATAAAATTTAATGTTTGAGCAGAATACATTTGCAGTGGTGATGGCCTAAATATTTTATTTTACAGACCTACTTTGGTGTGTTTTTAGGTCTTCTGTCTCTTGAAAAGCCAGGTGTAATGATTGCTTTACATTAACAAAGGCTGTCTGCAAGCTGAGAACGAAAACAGGACTTCTTCTCTGTATCTTGCATTTTAAGTCTGTTTCAAGATCCTACATTCTGAGCTCCTGAAAAGTGAGTTTCAGAAAAGCATGAGAAGCTCTCGTGGTCATATTTATCTTACATGTGGCTTAATTTTTAATTTTCCTTTTTTTCTGAAAGCTGACCAATTTACTTCTACCCCAAGCTTTGAGGAAACGGAGAAGAGGGGAAGTAAAAAATCTTAAATTGTCTCTTCAGTGCAGTTTTATTCAGAGAAACAACATCCTCTTGGCATTTGCAGTTATGTTGATAAATTGTGGTGAAGGCTTTAATGAAGCATGTGGTTAATCCGAATATGTAATGATGCAATGTTTGAATTTTTTTTTCTGTGGTAGGAGCTTAATCATACTAGTTTGGTTCCTAATGTTACTCATCTGCAGGAAAAGGGGAATTATGCTGTCCAGAAATGTTTAGAAGATGTCACTGTTCCAGTTAATAGGGCTGTATTATGAACTGGTTGCCTTTAGAGGACATATACCAGAAGGAAGAAATCTTGAGTAGTTTTGTGCCTCTAAGGCATTAGTAGATAATTGTGGCATAATGGGACTATATCTGAGAGGAGTGTTGCTGCCTGTCATTACTAATAAGTAACAATAAGGGCACCATCTTTCTGTGAACTGTTCAGCAGAAGGGTAGCACTAAGAAGGAAAATATCAGAGTAATTGAATTGAACTAACTTGTTTGGGCATTTGCTTGCTTGCTTGCTTGCTTGCTTGCTTGCTTGATTGATTGATTGATTGATTTTTAAGAAGTGAAGAACAGAGGTTGAGCAAGGGAGCCACTAAGGATTTTTTAGTCATAGAAGGATTTAAGTAGAAATGTTACCATTAGTTCAGTCAGTGTGTTCTTGTTATCTGCAACCACACCCCCATGACACTAAAATGATAAGGTAAGCTGCCTACCATATACTTGTTGTGTACAGCATGCCCCCACATGTATTATGCACCTGACTTAGAAAGAGCAGCCTGAAGGGGAAAAAAAAAGTATTTTCTGGTAACTGAGTAGCAGTAACTAGAGAGCTGAGACCTGCTCCCAAAACTGCTGCCAGCCCCATGTGTTGGATGGGGTCTGTAGGTCAACCTGGCCCATCAGGCCTGGAGCCATATGCCAAGTCTGAACCTGCACTGGGTCTGTCTGGCAGGGCCTATTCCAGCATGCTGGCTTTGCTGGGGCCATGTACCAGGTCTGGTTCTGCACACTAGCTCTGGAGCCATGTACCAGGTCCAGGACCAGGACCATGGCTGTGGGCCAACCCCATGTGCCATCTTGATCTAGGGTACAGGTGGGGGAAGGAGGCTTCCTATGGAAATTTGGTTGGCAGGGAGTAGAGGCAGTGTTAATTGCTGTGATTCCCAGAGCTACAGCAGCTCATGCTACCACCACTTGCCCCCCTCAATCTGAAGACCTGTGGGAAGCCCTTTTTCTTGCATAAAATGCTCACCCCAGTTTTCCCTAGCTGGCTTTGAGGGAAACCGGTACAAGCCATGTGCTAGGGCATAAGCTATATGCTCCTTTCTGGTTAGTTATTAGTGTATTTTACTCCATTCCGATATTTTTAAGCTTGTTTGGAGCAAACGGTGGTAAACAGAACAAATGATGTGCCTCAGCAGCAGAATATGTGCAGCAACAAAGTGAAGTCACTGAATATTCTGTCCTGGGATTTCTTACACAATGTTTTCAACTTTTCCCTTGTTGTATTAAGCTAATGTGTATCCTATCCCTTTGTGCAAGGGTTCAAAAGGTCTCTACACATGAAGGGAAATTAAATAGAATACTTCCAGTCCACCACTTCAATGACATATTGCAATTTATTTCACAAAAGAAGACTTGGACACACAATTTAGCTGTTCATATAACTAGGGTAGCTCTGCTGTCAGCTTGTATGAAAGGCTCTTTATGTCATAGGTTTTTATGTACGTGTAGCTTGTTTGGCTGTTTTTTGTTTTCCCTTTTACTTTTTAATCAGCTGTCACTTTTAATAGGAATATTGTTGGGTAAACTACTGAAGAAAATGACAATAATTTTGCATTATAAATAATAATGCATTTAATAACAGCATAACATTAAATAAACTAATAATGAAATCCTTTGTATGGTGTTTTATGGAACAACTTTCATATTTCTTTCCTGGAAATGTTATAAAATGTCACTAAGAAATTTCATAACCAGAATTCAGGGTTAGTCTCCTTTAAAAAAAAAAAAAAAAAAAAAAGTGACCTTATGAACTGTTATGTTTGGATATATCAGGATATATTTATACTACACAATCAGCTCTTTGCCAGTAATCTGAATGACAGTATGAGGAAGAAAAAATGTTTCTACTGTCCTGAAAATTTGGATTTACAGCTTTGCACCTTGTGGCTTTAAATAATATAATACCTTGTATTATGATTTGGGAAATCTCTCTCTATACAGTTTATGAAAATCCTGTATCATGAATTTTCCCAGTATATGTGGGATCCGTTTGTTATCAGCATTGCCTTGTGCTATGGTTACCTATTCAGGTGGAAATACCTTGAAGTTATGGATTGGCTGATGCTAAAACTAGCTGCAGAGGAGGAGGGAAGGCTGAGTGAAGAACAGGAAATTCCCAGAAGCAGAGGAGAGTCAGCTGTGGTAGCTGGACATGCAGGGTAAAGACATGTAGAATTCCAACAGGACAAAGCCTTTTATTTTAAGATCCTAGGGACCTACAGGCACATTTTTCCAGCTTCAAGTACCTGTGAAGTATCCAGGATTCTTTTTCCTGGGACAGTCGGAGCTAATTCAAGTTAATTGTCATTCAAGCTGCATGTGTAAGAACCAGCTCAAATGCAGTATCTGTTTTTATCCATACACTTACAAAGCACAATAGCAAGTCTTGGGCAGAAGAGAGGGGGCTGTATTTAATAAACAGGAGGGCTCTGCTTAATTGCAGGACCAGCCAGAATCAAAGACATCTGACTCCAGGTGAAGAGAGAAACTCCAGGATTCAGAGAGAGAGCTCTGCTGGGATGGGGGAATCCTCTGTTCTGAAATACAGAGAGGGGTAGTTGTCTTATCTAGATCTGTATTTTTTTTGAGTAAGTGTAATTGTGTCTAAAAAAACCCAACAAAGCCTATGCAATTGTCCCTATCCAAATCCCTAAAGGGTTAAACTACAGATCCAGAGCAGCTCTGTGAGTGCAAATGCAAGATCAGGAGAGGGTTTAGCTTAAATTATTGGGAAATCTGAGCTGTTAAGGCAGCTGGGACACCATGCCTTACTGTGAAGGGAGAGAAGAGAGAGACAGTACTGCAGAAGTACGTATGCCTTCAGATGGCAGTTGCAGCCCAGTGATCCAGAGAAGCTTAGACCAAATTGTTTGCAATATGTTGCTGCATCCAATACAGGAGCCTGACCAGTGTCAAATGGGCAGCTTTATTAGGACTTTGTCCTTTCTGGACTTGTATGCTGTAGAATCATAGAAAAGTAGGGGTGGAAAGGACCTCGGGAGGTCATCTAGCCCAGCCCAGGCCCCTGCTCAGGAGCTGATGCCTTGATATCGCTGATAACCATTGAGCTGATACCTTGGTATCATTCATTTTGCTCTCTAATTTTACAGAAGGGATAAGGGAATATGTTTGCTCTTGACTCCTAAAACTTAATATGTGTGCTTTTGTGTTTTGATTATAAAAACATAATAGCAACTCCTATTAGGGTTATCATATTTCCCAGTCCAAAAAAGAGGACACCTGTCACATGAGGGAGGGGAGAATATGGGCGGGGGGAAGTGACATGCCACTGTTGCCCTGTGGGGTCAGGCCAACTCTCAGGATCTCAATATTGCTCTGTTAGGCAGGGGGGTGCGACACACTTGCACGTATACAAACACACGATTAGGTACACACACACACACACACATCCAAAGCAGCCTAGGCACATGCATACCTATCACCAAGTCAAGCACATACACCATACACCCCAAAAGTTAGACAAAAATCAATTGTCCATACCTGCACACTCAGTACACATACACAGATCACTAATTTGTGTATCATGCACACAATGACATATATATGCACACACCAGTTCACACAAATATACCCACCTACACACACACACACACACACACACACACACACACACACACACACACACAGA
>NW_017729030.1:6041052-6060799 GCF_001723915.1 Gavialis gangeticus | reverse complement strand
TGGGAGCTTGGGGCTAGAAACATGCTGACAGCTTAGAGAGGGGTGGGGGCAGATAAGTGGTGGCAAGGAGGAGACAGCCAGGAAAGAAACTGAGGCAAAAACCTGGGAGCTCAGGGGGAAAGGAAAAGGCAGTGGGGATAAGACAGTGGCAGAGAAACAGGGTTTGCAGGCAGGAGCTCAGGACAGGTGTTGGAGGTGGCAGTGAGCCAGAAGCAGGAGAGGGAGAAACGAGACAGAAGTTAGAGGGACAAGGTGCAGAGATTGGAGCAGGGCCAAACCACAGTAAAGCAAACCCAACTCAGGGGTCCAAATAACAGTTTTATTAGACAACACACTACACAGCCCCATGAAGTTATTGGTGCACACGTGCTCAATGGCAGCAGGAGAAAGAGACTCAGTGGAAGGGCTGGAGTCCAGGTAGGGAAGAGAAGTAGAGTCCAAGTCCTTGGTTGAAGAGGGGTTGGGGGTGATAGCTACCTATC
Source organism: Gavialis gangeticus (assembly GCF_001723915.1). NCBI lineage: Eukaryota > Metazoa > Chordata > Crocodylia > Gavialidae > Gavialis > Gavialis gangeticus. The sequence goes on along the minus strand of NW_017729030.1, from coordinate 6,060,317 downwards.
CAGGCTGGAAAAGGGTCTTTGTCCAGTAGGTGTCCAGAGGGGGGTTGCTGGCAGGGCCTCTGGGTGGATAGGTGGTATGGCATGGTGCTGGTCCAGATGGAAAGGGTGGCCCAAGGAGTCAGTCTTCACTACCCCTTTTATGGGGCAGACTACCTCTGATCTCCTATGGGGAGGGCCTGTCCAGCCAAGGTCAGTCCTGTTCCAGAGGGCTCAAGGTGTTCTTGCTGAGCACTTGCAGCCTGGCACAGTGGTGGGTTGCCTCATCTTTTGTTTCTTGAATGCTGAGGGTGCTTCCAAGGGCTGGGTCGTTGGTCCAGGTATTGGTGTTGATGGTTTGGTCATTCAGAGGGAGCTATTTTTAGACCTACTGCCATTGTATCTCAAGTACCCAATTCATCCCCATTCATACAGGAACCAAGTTAACATAGGAGGGGTAGTACAAGTCATAGGTTACACAACCAGGCATGGGGATAAGATGGAGTCTTAACATTACAAGATGGAAACTTGACATGACTTATGCTAACTTACACAAAAGCAGTGAAAAAAAAATCAATACAAAAATAATAATTATCACTTTTATAAAGCAGTGGATATGTGTGTCAAAATAGCAGGGCCCTTATTTGGATAGATACAAACTGAGTTTGTTTTACCTCGGTGTAGAAGAAACAGGCCTATTCAGATGAGTAGGGATCCAGGTTTACCACATTTTCCCATGATGAATAGAAAAAACCCTTTCAAGGAGAAAAACCTGGGAAACAGTGGGTTTCCCCTTGCAGGCTGACAGAGTTCCAGTCTGCAAGGGGCTGAGGGAGCAGGAGGAGGGTGATTATGGGGTGCCATGTGCACATGCACACATACACATGCACATGTCTGACAGGCAGCCTGGAGAGCATCTCCCGCAAGTACCTCGTGTGGGGGAGGAGGGAGAGGCCCCCATCGGGAGGGAGGGGCTGGGGCTGGGGCAGTGCATGGGGCTTGGGGCCCAGGCCTGGAATATATGGCTGCAGGGCCTGGGCAGGGAATAGGATGGGGCCATGGGCAGCTCATCCTAGAGGTGGGGGTAGGACTGGCTCCCTGCTGCACACAATCCTGGAGGTGGGCTCTGGCTTCCTGCCCTTCTGCCCTTCCCCCAGGGCCTTCACAGCCCAGCAGGCGGGACCTGGCACAGCAGGATGGAGTGGGACAGGGAAGCTCAGTGCCACCCTTGGGAGCTCTGCACTGCCATGGTGAGGCACCCCCTGCTTGCCTGGCATGGTGGCACAGAGTTGTGCCCCTTGCTGCTGCCAGGTGGGCAAGGGGTGCCTCACCATGGTGGTGCAGGGCTTGCAACAGTGGCAACGAGCATCCCCACCTGGCTTTTGCTCTGCCCAGCTGTGCCAGGTCCAATCCACTGAGCCACGCAGGCTCCAGGGGGAGTGCAGCAGGGAGGGAAGTCCAAGCCCACAGTAGCCAACCCACATTTCCTCCCCTCCATGGGCTCCACTTGGACCGTGCTGCCCAAGGGGGAGGGGAGCCAGGCTCCATGCTCCACCTGTGGGCCACCTCCCACAGGTGGCCGCCAGGGCTTGAGCACTGCTGCAGGGGGAGGGGGGCTGTGGATCCTGGCCTGGCCCTGTAGCCCTGGCAGCTGGGGACCCCTCTGGCAGGGCTTGAGGAGTGGGGCTGTGGCTGGGGAGTGAGGGGTGCCAGCAGGGCCAGGGGGCTGTGGGTCAGGAATGAGGAGCAATGGCATGGACAGGGCTGCTCAATGCCACAGAGTCGTGAGGGGGGGATCTGGACCCATGTCTTGGTGAGTGAAGGGGTCAGGAGGAGCTCTGACTTTTCCATGATACCCCCCTCCCCATCAAATGCCAAAATGTATAGATATTTAGAATTTATTTTAATACAGTGATTGAGGCACTGGTAGGCTTCCAAATTGCTTTACAATTTGAAATGTATCAAAACAATATTGTGTTCAACTGATACCTATATCTATGTATAGTGGTGTTTCATTTTAATCACTGACAAATGCAGATTTGGGGGTTTTCAATCAGAGAATCTGCAAACTCTGATAAAAATCGCAATTTTTAAACAGAAAACCAGGATCCCTGCAAATGAGCAAGATTCCATCAGTCGCATGAATGGGTATTAGAACAGGACAGTCATGCAGGACTTGAATTCATTTCTTTTTTAATTCATCTTGTTTTACAAATACTTTCACAATCTATTTATTTCCTTCGTTATTTCTTTTGGTCCCTCAGCTTATAAATAGGTGACAGGAATGTTAACACACCTCCCCCAGCCCAGCCCAGTTGTCTTTACGGGCTCCAGAGAAACAGTTCTACGTGTGAGGCATGCTTGTATGGGTATACCGCAGATACTTCTCTTATTTATTTCTTTTCCTTGTCATCTGTGGCTCTACTGTCTAGGAATACAGGCAGTTTGGCTGCTCAGATGTGAGCAGGAACCATTGCAAAAGCATGTCATCCTCTACGGGTTGTCTGTTCTGATTTAGAAGAAGATCTGTTGAAGGCTGCAGCAGGGAAGGCAGGCTGTGGAGAGGAGCTTAGGAGCCCAGCATCTGAAAAAGAAGCCTCCAAGAGGCAGGAACTGTGCTTAGGGAAGCAGATTGATCTTGATGCCTGGGAATGAGAGTGGACTGGCAGCCAAAGCTTTTTTTTTCCCTTTCCGAAAAAATATCAGCAGTGTAGGAACGTGGCCCAGGACCTGGGGCAAAGTGGAAGTGGCAGCTTCTGATCTGCAATTGTGAATGTGTGGCTGCCAGCAGCAGCAACCATGTTTGCTTCCCCTTTCCCTCCTAAGTCAGTGCCCAAGGCAGTTGCCCCTGTCGGGTCCTCCTAGTTACACCACTGGATAAACATTGTCTATCCCAAAAGTAAATCTAAGGCTATGGAGGAGTGGAGAAAAGCAGAGGAGCTGTTGAAAATCATACACAGTACCTGAATGTAGCTCATCTTGAGACTACAGAACTGAGCCACAATCTTAGGTTGTTTTGGGGATCAAGGCTGCATGCTGGCAGTAGCACAACATGGGTGTGCTTTTTAGATTTTTTGCATGAAAAGGGTTATATAAAGTGGACAGATTTTAGAGTTATAAGATACTGTACAGCCTGAACCATGGTAGGGGACGCACGCTTCCAGTTCGTCGGTACAGTTCTCATGTCAGGGTTTCCTCATGCTCTGAGATTGTAGTACTGAAGCCAAGTTAGAGGCAGATATTTTTAGGCGCACAATAGTTATCAAATGGAAACTGGTCATGGGCAGATCCAGAGTGGGGTACAGAGGTTCAGAAGCCCCCGCTTAAACTCCAGCTGCTGCTCCCATCATGCAGACTGTTTAATTCCCTGAGTCAGACAAGAATCCCCCCACTTGTGTCTGCTCCATGGCATGTCTTTTCCTGGGCCCACTGCTGCCACTGTCCCTGGCTGGCCTGGATGCAGGGATGATCCAGAGCCATTCCTATGTCACTGCAGCTGGGCTGTCTGGGGAGACAGGCTCAGCCAAGGGGACAATAGCAGGTGGGTTTCCCCTCTCTTCGCAATTCTCCCCATATGTTCCCTGCCAGCCTGGAAACTGCTACCATCTCGAGCTGAGTTGGGCTTCCTCTACAGCCCACCTAGAGCAGAGCAGGAAAAGCTCTGGCATTTCCACCACCCCTGAGGCAGTAGTGGGCAGGAAAGGGTGTGCGCCACTGAACATAGAGGAGAAGGCAGGGGATGCTGATTGGGAGGGGGGAGGGGGACATAAAGGCCTGCCTCACATGTGGGGTGGGTCCTGGGAGCAGAGATACAGCTACCACTGCAGCATCTGTTGCAGCTTCCACATCCCCCTTTACGAAACCCGAGATCCACCCATGAATATGGTCATAGTTAAAGGTGTAAAACAAGTTGTCTGGGAAGTATTTGAAAAAACCTGAGATCTGAGAGAACTAGGTGATATGATCATAGGAAGTAAGGCTGGAAGGGATCTTATGTGGTCATATAGTACAGCCCCCTTGCTCAAGGCAAGATCATTCCTGATTAAACCATCCCAACCAAGTGTCTGTCTAAGGTAGGATGGAAATTCTACTTGGGTAGACTGCTCCAATGCTTGACCACCTTCATAGGCAGAAAGTTCTTGCTCATCTCCAGCTCCATTTCTCCTGTTGAAGCTTGAGGTCATTCTTCCTATTCACAAAGAAAAGTTCAACTCCATCCTCTCTGTTATCACCCCTTAGGTATTTGACATCTGTTATCAAATCCCCTCCTCAGTCTTCTCTTCTCCAAACTAAATAACCCCAGCTCTCTCAGCCTTCTGTCATTAAGCCTGGATTCCCGGATTTCACTGCCCCCCTCTTCCCAGCCCCAGTCATTTTTGTTGTGCTCTGCTGGACCCCTTGCAAACTGTCCACAACCTTCATGAAATGTGGAGTCCAAAACTGGACACGGTACTCCAAGTGAAACCTCACCAGTGCTGAATAGTGGAAGACTCACTTCCCTTCATTTGCAAGAGACAGTCCTTTTAATGCAACCTAGCATGCTGTTGGCTGCTTTTGCAACAAGAGCACACTGTTGGTTTATATTCAACTTTTGGTCCACCCTACCCCCCAGGTCTCTGCAGCCTAGCCAGTCATTCCCCAGACTGTATTTGTGCATGCAATTACTATGTTCTAAGTGCGGAACTTGTCCTTGTTGAATTTAATCTGATTGTGGACCACTTCTCCAGTTTATCCACCTCATTCAGGATCTTATCCTTAACTCCAGAGTGTCTGCAGTTCCCTCCAATTTAGTGTCCTCTGCAAATTTGCTAAGTGTTCACTCGATCCCATCATCCAAATCCTTAATGAAGAAGTTGAACGATACTGAACACAGGACAGACCTCTGGAAATCCCCATTCATACCTCCTCCCAACTAAACATTGAGCTATCATCCCAAAGCCCAAAACCTTGCTTGTTGGAAAACCTCAAACCTAGGCTAAGTATTTTCTTTGGAAAGGACCATTAGCACTGACCTGAATTTCATGACAGAGGAAAATGTCTCATTTTCTCATATAGTACATGTGCCTCTTATATAAATCACTGAGGCATTAATGTGTCAAATAAACTTTAATCCAAGTAGAACGATGTTAAATTTATATTATTTCCCCTCCCTTACAGGAGAGATTTAATTATTTTTGTCCACTATGAAGCTATTTATCAGAGAATAATTTCTTACAGAGAAAGGGGAGTATCTTCATAAAGATATTTCGTAAAGAGATATTCTTAAAGAGAAAGGGGGTATGGGAGCCAGCAGCACAGGACCAGAAAATAGACCAGCAAATGAGAGTTTGAGTGGGAGTCCTGCTTGGGAAAGGAGCAGGGAAATATGATTGCCTGGGTAGAGGGTTTTTGAGTGTTGGTGAATAGGAAGGCTTGCCTGGTTCAGACTTGGTAGTGTAGCTTTAGTTTGGGAAAGTGAGTTGATTTATGAACTGATTGTGGATGACTGGAGTGTGAACAAGGAGGTGGGGCTTGCCTAAGAAGAAAGGCTAGGCTGGCTAGAAGACACCAGTCCAGGACTAATAAACAGGCTAGTTTGAGTGAAAATTGGCTAGGGAGTTTGCCCAGATGCTTTCTTTCTCAACCTTCCTTTATTGTAAACTGGCTGAGTGGAAGCAAATGAAAGAGGAAAAGGGAATTTTTTTCCAGGAAGCAGCAGGAGAAGAGGAAGAAGTAGCAAGCCAGAAAATGAATAGGATAGCTGGAAAACATCACAATGCCAAAGCCCCTGCTACTAATGGCTCTTCCTGTGCTTGTACCTGTGTGGGCTCTGTCCAGGGATGACTGCTGACCAGTGAAGCTTCCATTTGCATTCTGGCCATGCTTTGAACTAACTGCAGCCTACATCCCCCTGGCAGTGACAGAAATGTGGGGGAGTGCTTGCAATATGAGAGGTACCTTCTGGTGGATTCTTTTGGGAATCAGGTAAGAGAGCTGTAGGAGGAGGTGGATAAGCTCACAACTATCCATAAGCATGAAGTCTTCATCTTGATGCACAAAGAGATCTCCAGCATCATGGAAGACGGACAGCCAGAGGAGGCATAGGAAGGCACAAAAAGACACAAGTACTCTGAAAGGCGGAAGCTGGCAGCTTGTCACCTTGCAGCACACATTCCCTTTATGAATCTGCAGCTGTCCAGCTGGAGAGCAGATACGAAGCCCTGAATAAGGTGAGAAGGAGTCCAATCCAGTGGAAGGAGAGGCTAGGTCCTAGAGGGGGAAGGATCAAGACCTCTGCTGCCGAGCAGAAGTGCCAGGTGATTTGGCAACTCTTGCAGGGCATGGAAGCATCCATCTGCCAGCCTAAGCTGTTGAGTTAGGAGCCTGCATCCGAGATCACAGGTTGCAGAGACTCCTCTGGTCCTCTAACAACTATTGTATGCTGCTTATCCATATGGTGTTCTCATTAATGCTTCCAATCAAAGATAAAGGTCCAATCAGGAGCAGAAGCATCCTGGACATTAGCACATAGCTGAGTAGATGGTACTGCTGGCAGGGCTTTGGATTCTTTAACCACTGGGTAGTGTTCCAGGAAGATGGACTGCTGGGAAGAGATGGGGTCCACCTGACAAAGAGAAGAAAGAGCATTTTTGCATACAAGCTTGTTAAGCTAGTGAGGAAGGCTTTAAACTAGGTTCTCTGAAAGATATAAACAAAAGCCCAGAGCAAGTAAAGAGCCTTGGGGCTTGAATAAAAACTTAGTAAGCAATAACAGAAGTCTTAGCAATGTTCTCAGGGAGAGAACACAGGAGTCAAATACCTGCAATATCTATATACTAATGCAAGAAGTATGGGGAACAGACAGGAAGAATTGGAGGTCCTAATGCAAGGACAGAATTCTGATGTAATTGGAATTATATGGTGGGATAATTGACATAACTGGAGTATGGTCATGGATGGGTACAGCTTTTTCACGCCTATCCACTTGGGTGTGATGCTGGATCAGCCACTGAAATGAAAGTTAAGATATGCAACAACCTCCTTAACAAGCCGGCTGGCTCATTGTGGGGTGCAAGAGCCTCAGCCCTGAGGATGTCAGCTCTTGTTATCTCGTACTCTGTGGCAGAGTACTGTGCACTAGTCTGGAATTGGTCATCACATACCAAACTTGTTGATGTGCAGCTACATTTGATGATGCGCATCATCTCAGGAACTCCCCTCTACCATGTCTTCCAGTCCTGAGCAACATTGTTTCCCCTCATATCTGATGGCAAGTTGCAACTAGCAAGCTATTGGAGATGATTTATGCCAATCCAAGCCTGCCATTGTAAATGATTTCTTAAATCCACGGGCTGCACTTTTATTATCATGACACCCACTGTGGTCCAAACTGCCACGCTAGGACCACACAGTGAAGATCCTCTGATGTGAGAAATGGAGGTTGACATCACCACCAAACAAGTTCCTTACCACTGATCCTACAGTCCTCCCACCTGGCTTCAAGATCCCATGCCATCAGTGGGCCTTGCTGAATAGGTTCTGGACAAGGCAAGGTCTATGCACAGCTAACCTTCACCATTGGGGTCTTCTTGACACCCCAGACTATAGCTGTGGCGAAACACACACCATGTCACATATGGTTGATGACTGCCCACTGACTAAGTTCAGTGGTAGACTACAGGAACTGCACACGGCCACTGAGGATGCCATCTCATGGCTCAGCAATTAAGCACATGCTGACTGACTGCTTGTTCAGGAAGGATAGGGGGAAAAAAAGAGGCTCTGTATATGAAGGTGGTGTACACGTGTTCTCAGGTACAGTAGGAAGTCGAAGGGGAAGCCTGTCAAAGCCTTTGGTAAAGGTTTCCAAGAAAGTTGAATGGTCTACTTCAAGAAGGTTGTGGACAGCTTGCAAGGAGTCTAGCAGAAACCAACAAAAATTACTAGGGGCCTGGAAAGCAAGACTTAATGAGGAAAGGCTGAGAGAGCTGAGGTTATTTATTCTGGAGAAGAGAGAACTGAGGAGGGATTTGATAAGTTTTCATATACCTGGAGGTACAGAGAGGATGGAGAGGGCCATTAAGAAAAGTCCACCAGGAACAGGAGTAGGAGTAATGATCTCAAGCTTCAGCAGGGGAAACTGAGGTTGGAGATGAGCAAGAACTTTCTGACTATGAGGGTAGGCCGGTGGTCAAGTACTGGAACAGGCTACCTAGAGAAATTATGGACTCTCCATCCTTGGAAGTTCTCAAGAGCAGTTAAATGGACATTTGGCAGGGATGGTTTAGTCAGGGATGATCCTGCCTAGACCATACTGTATATGACTTTGAGGTCCCTCCCAGCCCTACTTTCCTATGATCCTATGTTTTCTCTGAGCCTATGATCTTTTAAATCAATAGAGCCATCATTAAAAATGCTATCTTAAGTTTTAAGGGGAAGTTTAAAAACACCCTTCAAGACTTGCATTATTTTCTCCTTGAGGAGTGGATGACATGACTGACACCTAGGACAGCATGAGTAATGCAGCTAATATGAGTGAGGGGCACCAAGGTGGCTGAAAGGGAAGGAACACAGGACTGTTTATTTGTGCGATTGGTCAATTATCAGGACAAGGCTTTAGGTTTTGCTTACAGAGTTGCCTGTAAGCACAACTGAAGAAGCAAGCACTCACGCCGTTAGTCAAATGTATGCAACACCACACACAATTGGTATCCATGAAAATTATGTCACAGCAGTAGTTGAGAACTCGAGAAATAAAGATCCCATTTTCATGCAAATATCTTAAATAATAAAGAGGTGAGAAAAGAAAAGTATTATTCATAAATAGAACTATTTCTGGCTAAGAGCAGACTTCTTGTTCAGGCAGCAGTAGCTTTTTAAAATCCTGCTTGTGCATGCTCGCTCACAGTCTCTCTTGCACATGCATGCAATGCTATAAAAGTTTTAGTTCAGGAAGTTATGATGAAAAGAATTAAGTTTAAAATAGTGCATTCTGATTTTGCAATAAAATATTCAAGATCTTTTCCATGTAATTTAACTTTAGTATTCAGAATGCAATTCGGGAACTTCAGGATGAGCAAGCACACTTTATTTAACTGCTAGACTGGAGGAGAGGGATGAGGTACTAAAATTTGGACAGAGGCAATCATCTGTAGGCTTCACTGTCATGTTCTTTCAAAACCTATCCATGCCAAGTTGATTGGTTCTATCTATGCCTAGTTAAATGCTTGTGACACAGCTCTGGTCTTTCCAAATAGCATGTGCATGAAGAAATCTGTGCTATATTTATGGGTAGGTGGTATTTCTAAAATCTCTACATAGGAAAGTAAATCCTTTTAAAAATAATGGATAGCAGGGCAAAACTTTTGCCATCTAAATGAATCTGAAGTTGCAGACAGACTTCAATGACATGGGCACTAGATGTTCAACCATCATCAGGCAATACAAAAAAATAATATCTGTGACTTTCTTTAAGAACATAGACACTCTCTGAAGTGCAAGCTGAAGGATATGTGTTAGCACTAATGCGACTTTTAGCCATTACACAGGCTAAATCTACACACTGGTTCTCTGAGACAAGAGTGCTCATCCCCTAGCCTGTGGGCCAGATCTGGTTGAGCATACAGGGCAGCGTAGGACCTGATCCCAACCAGGCGGGGGTGGCATGAGCTCCTGTCCATCCTGTGGACTGGCCCTGCACCATTCATCGGGGCGGGAGCGGGGAGAGGGGAGGCAAAACCTTGAGCACCACTAGTCTGCGACATAAAATTCTTGACTAGGCAGTGAGACAAATCCAAAGTACACTGATGGCTCACCCAGACAAGTATCCCATTTCCAAAAGTGGCCAGGAACACATGCTGCAGGCAAAGATGTTAAAAATGAGGCAATAATGCAATGAACAGTTACCCTGCCCTCAGGGAAGCAGTGATTGGCTTTGTTCTAAAGTATGGTTGGGTGTCTCAGAATCGCATTGAGTAGAGCCTTGTTATCCATATTCATTAATTATGTGTCTGAGAGAGTAAATAATAGGGTAACAAAATCCACAGATGATACTAAATTAGAAGGAGCTGTGGCCACTGGAAAGGGACCTAGAGATAATAACATTATGGATAGCAAAATATGATTCAGCTTGCATATGGGAAGCAGACACATCTGTGCGTGGAAAAATAATCTGAAGCATTGATTCAGTTTGAAGGATAATTTTTTGGGAAGCAGCAATAAGAGGTAGAACAGCGAGTAGACAGCAAGTCAAGTGTGGGTTTGCAGTGAGATGCAGCAGCTAAAAAGTCTGACTCCTGGGCTGACACCGTATAGATTCAGATAAAAAGGAACAATTTTTTCCTTCCGTATGGGCACATCTACACATGCAATCAATGTGAACCAATAAACTCCAGAGTTTATTGCTCTGGATGTGCCATTTGAACATGTGTCCAGCACCGCAGCACATTGAACTGGGTCATAACAGCCCTGGCATACACTATGGGCTAGTGGGAGGCAACCCACCACACTGAAGCACCAGTAAACATCTCGGGTAGATGTATCCTATATTTCTAATTCTGTTGAGTCCAATTCTGTTCATTTTAGACAGTCCAGAGAAAGGTATAAAAATTAATAGGAAGCTGGAGATCTTAGGAGGGAAATTAAAGATGTGTAGGTTGACTAAATGAAGGCTGAGGAACATGTTGCTGTTGACAAGTATTTCAAACTCTGCCAAGGAACTGTTTCGTCAAAGGCTGCCTTGTAACTAGAAGCACTAGGATGAAATTACTGGGGAGGGAAATCACCTGAAAATGCGATCTCTTAAAATATGAGGTTTATAGTGAAAACCCCACCACTTTTATATAAAACAATATAGAACAAATTTGAGGCACCCCTCATTAGACACAAAACACTGGCCAGTTCTTAGCTTTCACTTGTTGTTTGACTACAGAAAAATAATAGAGAAATTCTTCTGTTGCAAAGAACTCAGGATGACCACAACAGGTCAAAATGCTTTTGATGCTATGGATTTCTATTTGAAATCTCTGGGTTTATCTTGTGAATTATGTGTAGTGGTAATATTTTATGGCACCCCACAGAACCTTTGAAAGGGCCTTATGGCACCCTGGTTGAGAATCACTGAAATAACCTGATGCAGGTCGATTGTCCTTAAAGTCTAATTCATTGTAGAGCAAACAACGTGAACAAACATTGTAGAGTTTGTATGATCCAAACAAATACAAGCTTGAGGGGTTATTTCCTGTTTCTGTCTAATGAAGAGCTATGGTATACTCTACTGCATAGGCAAGCCTAATGCATTCACCTTCACAAAGGTATTTGCATAAAAAGGATCTTGTTTCTTGCCGGGATGCCTTACTGCTATTACAGACAACATTTATCAGTGTTTCTATTTGTAATCCCCTCTTTATAAATTTTTAATTCTGCTGTGCTTAAAAACTTACTGCAGGAGGATCATAACTGTTTGGTACTGCTGTGCTAAGGGCAAGTACCTTAAATGGGGATTAACAGATCCATTAATGTTTCACGGGTAAATAATCTGCATCTGTAACTCTGTTCTGAATGTTTACATATGGAATTATTACAGGGCACTGCTTCTGTAATCTGTATGTCTAGCCCCTCCCAGTTTTTGGAGGTACCCAATTTGCCTAGACGGCTCTTCAGCCTTTGTCACATTGCAAGGCAGAGAGTTTTCCAGCAATATCTTGGCCTACTCCTAGAACATATCCCTGCATGTGTTTCCAGGCATTTAGACTTAGTGCTCATGACCGTGGCCTGTAAGGCTCGCCATGACTCTGTAATGGAGCTTAGGCTAATACAAACTCTGCTCTCATAAAATAGTTTTGGAGTTGCTCAAACACGGCTGAGAGCTGGTATTGCTTAGGGGCAGGGAGTTCTGGGAACCTGAAACCCAAAGTAGCAGCTCCTTTTGTTAAATTTGAAGAATCAAACCAGAGGGTCAGGCTTTTTTCACCAGTGCCTGAAGGAGTTTGGTGCTTTACTTCTAATGAAAGTCAAAACTTAAGGCACTTCTGAAAGCCCTCTCCCAACTGAAGTTTGAAGGACCAGTGCAAGTGACACTGGTCTCTTTCTGTCTTCTTAAAAAAAAGTCAGGCATGAACACCTTTGTTTAGACACTGGCGCAATAATATCATCCTTCTATGTAAGAAGAGTTCCCCTACCTTTTCTTTCTCTCTTACTCTCATTTGCAGAAACAAATAAGTTAGCTAGGATACCAGAAGCAGATGAGCCACATTGGTCTAGTGCTTCAGCCAAGCTACCATAGTTAGTTCTGATGAGTTAAATCTGATTTTTGTGTCCTTCACTTGACCTCTCATACATATGTAGTGCACTAAGAGGGACAGAAGCAAAACGATTTTGGGACCACTGCTTGAAGTTTCTTCCGTATGGGTCACAATTAATGTAACTTAACACTTTTGAGGGGAGCTTGTGGATACTCCAGCTGCAGCTGGAAGTTTAAAATTATGAGTATTGGGCACAAGCTCAGATTACCCAAAACTGCTCTTGCTTTAAATTGGAGCAGTAGCAATGAATGCAGCATAGCTTACAATATCCATAAGGGATATGTAGTCACCTGTGATTAACCTTACTTGGCCATTAAATGTCACAGTTGCTGCTTACACATGGAGCCGAAAGAATATATTTGTCAGTAAAAAGGTGACTGAATGAAAGAAGTTGTGAAATGACATTTTTCAGTAGGTTTGTCATAGCTGGAGTGTGGAGGAAAATTGCTTTCTGTATATCTTGGCCCAACAGAACAAAACATACATTTCTTTCCAGTTGGGAAGCCATACTTGTCGACATAATGAAGGCATTGTAAGCTCTGACTTTTGCAAACTCTGATAGAAACCAATCTGCAATCTTGGCAGATATGATCTTTTCCAGGATGCACTGTTCATTTACAGCAGCAAGAGACCTCAATTAATTTACGAACGAGGACAGCAGACTGTGAACTCATCTCAGCCTAGGTGGAGATGTCCCTGTCTGAATTTATGTTCTGGTAATTTAAAAAGATTTATATTAAGCTTTTCTTTCATTTTGAGAGTAGATTAAAATTCTAATGGAAACCATTTGTATGCATTTGTTGAATTGAATAATAGTTATTGCTGTGTGAAAATTGGGGGGAAAGAGGGAGGGGGGAAGAAATGCTGCAAAACTTTACCAGCCATAAAGTTAGTGAAGCAGGAATAAGTAAGTATAGAAGAAGCAAAAAACCAGGCCTAGAAAGGAAATGCTTACTAAAGGCTGAAGAAATTCTACTGTTTTATATGAGTGTAATGAAAACAATTAATGGTGTTTTTAAGCAAAGATAAATAAATGAGCGTCTACACAGTGTGTGCATATCTGCACACTGGGCTTCAGTCCATCTGCTAAAATCCTTTTTGCTACTTGAGGTGACAGGCCTTGGATGTGCATGACTGGACCTGGTTGTTCACAGTTTGGACCTTTCATTCAGTAATACCAATCCCCTCTCCCTCTCTGTCTGAGGGAGCCATAGTGCTCTGACCTTCCAGATGTGCGGCACAGCCTATTTATTTCCTCAAGATGGAATTTTTTTAAACCACATAAATGATTTAGGAGCACAAATACCACTGTAAATCAGGACTTGAACTTTAAGGCCTGGTTTAGGTCCAGTTTCTGAACCAGTATAACTATTTCCATTAGGAGTGTGACTTTTTTTTTTTTAACGAAATATTTTACAAATATAACCCCTAGTGTATATGTAAGTAAAGTGGTATAATGACACCTTATTCTGGGGTAGCTTATTCCTGTACAAGAAGAGGAAGAAACTATATTGGTAGGAACACATATTAGTGTAACTGTATTTATGCTAGTGAGGCAACCTCCCCAGTGTAATTATAACAGTGCAGCTCTGTGTGTCCAGATGAGGCCTTAGGTGCTCTTGAAAATTTGACCCTCAGGCTCTTCCATCAGCAACTGGCTGGGTGTAAGCTTTTTCAGCTGGGAGTTATTTTTCTTAGCTGACTGGCTTGGTTGCTGAGCTGTGTATATCTATAATGTCCTTATAATTGTTTTGTACTGTGTGAGAATGCACACATGAGTGCATAAATGCAGATGGCACATTTGGGCTGTAAGCTCCTTGTAGCTGGGACTGTTTCTATACCTGAATATAAAGCACTCGGCCAACTGTTGGTGTTATACAAACACCTGATGCAGATAAACTAAAATATTGTGCATTAGCCCAGAATAAAACATGGATTAATTACAGGTAATGAAAGGAAGAAAGTGAAAGTGAGACATAATATTACTGAAGTCACCTTGTACTTGTATACTGTGGGTAGGGGTTACAGAAAAGGCCAACAGCTGGAAAGCCTTGAATAAACCTATTCAATAAACATATGCATAATCTAGGCAAGATCACACATTTATTCCCTTGAATCAGAGAAGTTACTGCTGGAAAAAATAAAAGTCAAAGAATATTTTTAATATATTAAGATGTGCTCCATGTCACATGCTAATTTTTATTTATCACTTATCAGTTGTATCATCTGAACGTGTATGTGGTTGCTTTTATTAGTTAAAGAAAGTCATTGAATTTGATTCTTGGCAATAATAATCCAGTACTATGAATAGAGAAGTAATACAGGATCCAGATATATCCCCAAAACCACAAGATTAGTCACAAATAGTGGAAAAATCTTTAAGGACTGATCAGACTTTGTTTGGAGCCAGCGTCTCATGCTCTTTCTTGGGCTCAGTCATAGTTTATTTTTTGTACAATCCCACAGAACCAGTGTAGATATGAGTCACTGTGAGGTGACAGATTATACAATAATGGGAACATTAGTACGGATTCTTTCATCATCTCTTAGGCTGAAATCTCTAGATGTGGGCGCTTTTGAACTGTATTTTATATTTGGGGCTGGAATTTGTTTCTTCCAGAATGGTTAAGCACTCTGAGATGAATGGGACGGATCCAGCTTAAACCCCCAGTGTGATTCTGATGTCCCTACTCAGTTGGTCTCAAAGGGACTTTCTGTGCAGCAGCTCACTAGGAGGAAGGGGGGTTGGGGAGCAGAATTGAGCCATTGATGAATTACTAGCAAGCAGAACTATGCAAAAAGCACTTTGTTTCTGTTTTGTCCTACAGTGAGAGCTTGCATAAATAACCATCCCCTCATTGTAGAGCTCTCTGGAGTATAAGTCTTTTCCTTTCTTATTTATCTCAACTCTTACATTTCACTGAGGTATACAATAAATCCCCTCTTTTATTAATACAATGAATTCCTCCCCCCACACCACCATTCTTCTCTTGCCTTCAAGGATTTCATTTGACAAAGACCTTGCTAATGAAAATGCAAATTTCCTACCTGTCAGAGAACCCTTTTGACTGCTGTTTCAGTCTTGAGCGCAAGATTCCTCCCAACCGCCAGTGTTTTGACTCCACTGAAGTTGATGGGATTGTTCCTTGTTCTCCTAGGGGCCTGGATTTGAGCAACTGTGCACATGGAAAGGAACATGTTCTAGTAAATGAGTAGGAGAAATATTAGTTTATTCAATTTTGGGACATAAATAAAAGACAGATAGATTTAAAGTCCTGCTAGTCATTGATTTATTCCAGTCATTCATCCATTTCCTATTTAGTAATTCTGTTGCAATTTAATAGACATCTAACTTCTTTTCATTTGCTAGTGATGCATAGCAATTCTGGCTCTGATAATACCTATCTAATCTTATCTACCTATCTAGGCTTGTAAGAAGCCATGCACATAAAAACATGGAAGGCACTTAACTGTCTAGGTTAGCAGATTAAACAGTGTCCTTTGGATTTACAGTCCCTATTTAAGTCAAGTGACCAACCTTCCAGTGGTTTAAGTGTGAATACAGAAATAGGCATTTGTGTTCTGGAGGTGCTTAGAGATTGGAAAAAGGAAGTACACTGTCCTCAGAAAAGAAAACCTCCTTTCATTTAGCCTTTGGGAAGTTGTGCTTGGGTTGCTTACCATTTTTTCCTTGGAATGCCTTGGTTACAGTGAATGGAGGATTGTTTCTGCATGATCTTATGGGTTTCTCTGGCCAACCACGCATCAGTATGACTGTGTTTAGAGTAAAACAGTGAGTGAAATCCTGGCTTCACTGAAGCAGCAAAACACCCACTGACTTTTGTGGGTCCAGGATTTCACATGTGGTGTTTGCTGGTAAAAGGTGAGGAAAGGAGTGCATAATATCAACAGGATTTTGATACAGTTTTTAAATCTACCAATCACCCTTGCTTGTTTGTAGGAATAAAGCATACAGTTCTGTTTTGTGTCTTCCGGGTTTTCTCCCCAGTGATACTTAGACACATGAATGAACACATGTTCTGCCCTCTTCCTTCATTTTTTCCCCCTATCTCCCATTTTAATTCTTTCTAGGTCTTCACTCAGGCTTCCTAGAGAAACTGCTTATTTCTCCCCTGCCCTTGTACCACAAGCAGGATGTACAGTGCTGTAGGCTCATCAACTGGGGTAGAGCAATGTGCCACCACAGCTCTACTGCTTAATACCCCAGCTAGCTCAGATGTCCCTCTACAGGGCATTGTGTTTTATAGATGGACCTTCTGTGTTCAATAGCATGAATTAAAAATACCAAACAACCGAATGTCATTGGAGATAATTCTCTCTGCCTTGTAAGAATGGCAACAGGAATCATCCTATGTAGTTTTCAATGCTGAACTTTAATGGCTAGCAGAGAATAATGCAAAGTATCTGAATTTCTGATGCACATACAGGTTTCTTCTGCCCACCTGACTGCACAGGTTTGAAACCACGGATAACAAAGGACTTCACTTTCTAACATGGCCAGTTAATGATTCTCACAAGCACAGAAACCTCCTTCTGCACTGGATAGGAGTGGCTAGGGCTTCCAATTCTTCATGGGGATGTAGTATGTTTTAAAAAGAATAATTTTTGAAGAGGACAATTCCAGTGAAGTGAATAATGCTTTCCAAGACTCAAAACTACTGAGCAGTATGTCCTTAGCTGCAGAGATCATAATGTTCAATGTTTTATTTGAATTATTAAAATGCAATCCTGTACAATAATCATTACTGCACAGCTTCAGAAACATTTACCAGAGATGCGGTCCTGGCAGAGTAAGTACTAGTGACTTTAATGGATAGTTGCTGCAATAGGGAAGAAGGGGAACCTGCACTTCAGACTGATCTGTGCTCTCCACAGCAGCAAACAACATTGATTCTAATATCGATTCCATACAGAAATTTTTTGCTTTATATTTTAGAAATAATCCCCAGCCCGCTCTCAACAGATCAGATGTCACTTCACTTTCCTGTACTTGAAATAACACTGAAAGCAGGTTGTTGACAGCTTCAGGCTTCTGCATAGTCAGCACTATAAGAGAGCAGCATAGACACGAGCAAAAGTCAAATGGTCTCCCAGGAGCTCCAACCCATTAAAACAATTGCTAAGGGAGCAAGAGAACTATAAACATCTGCAGTATGTCTCCTCAGCATATGGCAGTGCCTTTCAGTCCATCTCCTTCTGGAGACAGGTCTGTGCTGTATGATTGCACCCAGATGTGAACTTTCACTTAGTTCAAAGATTTTTACACGGCCCAGGATTGAAACGGGGCAATTGCAAAGTATAGGATCCAGATTAACACGTCCTCTGACTTGACTGTGTTCTTACAAAGTGGTGTGGCATGGGCTTCTCTCTGCTTGGAATTACCACTCTAAAAGCCTTCAATGCCCTCATGGAGCTGGTATCCTCTTTTTTTTTTTTTTTTTACAGGGACTGATTTCTGTGAAGAAATGCACCTAATAGAGAAATACGTTAATATGCAGAAAATATTTTCCTGCTGGGTCAGTGAAAGTGATTAATTACTAACAAACATAAAATTCAAAGCCTGTCCTGTGTGAAAGGATGGGTCAGTTTCTTGCCACTTCCTCCCTACATTGCTACATGAGCGGTATTTTGCTACATTGCAGTTTTGGACAAATACAAAAATGTCTGGGTTCTTGTATTTCTGTTTTAATGAGGAACATTAGCAACTCAGATGACATTACTTATGAACCTCAGCCTAATGCAGAGAAAACAACACGTTTTACATGTAAATGTTTCATGAATGACTAAACAGTTATTTGTCGCTTTGACATCCTTCACTTAAAGCTCTAGAATTTTGTAGGCTGGCCAGCTGGCAGCAATAAACAGGTAAACAACCTGTTTTTTAGGATATATTTAGAATATATATCTATAAATATATTAGCAAATGCCACATGGATAATCTCGCTTCAGCGATAAACATGTTTGAAAGGGTAAAGTAGGCTGGGAACAACTGACTTGTTACTTAACCTTAATTAAAGCTGTTTTAGGAGATGAGATGAATATGAAGATGTCACAGAAGCTTGATAGTTTGGGAAAGGTAAATCATGAAATGTTCAATTTATGTGTACCTGTGTGCTTGCTCATTACAATCAAGAATAAACAAGATCTCATTAGCAATGGCTCCATTCTTCTTAGGTCTGTGCTTAAAATGTTTTTGGCAGAGGGAATGAGCGCCAAATGACATCAGAAACACAGGCACAGAAACAGAAGTTGTAACTTTCCCAATTCCTGCTGTTTATGCTTCCCTGTACAACGCCACAAGTAGCATTACACAAAATGTTTCCAACTCAGTTACATTCTCTTTCTCTTCAAAACTACTCTGCCACACATTCTGAGTATTGAGCACCATTACTGCAACGCAAGGAGAGATTGTGAGTAATGGAGACTGGGGACTGTTTTTCATAATGTTTGAGCATATGGAAGAATCAGAAGGACTTACAATGCAGATTTGCTGTCAAGTGTTACACTTTAAATATGTACTAAGGTAGGATGTGAGTTTAAAATATACTGTTATTTTGGAATCAAAGTATCCACACACAGAATTATTCCTGAATAACTTAATTTGTAGACAAGCTTTTACTCTTCAGAGGTAGATGTGTAAGTCAATAGACTTGTCATTAACAAGAACACTCCTGTAACAAAGAGAGCAACACCAGAGGTATCTTCAGCCATGCTGAAGGCATATCGTTCTGAGGTTTGTAACAAGGTGCTGTCCCTGGAATTTGCTTGGAATTCATCTTTCATGCCAGCCTCTAGGTCGGGGTGGGCAAAATGGCAGATCTGGTCAGTAGCCAGACTCCATTCCCCAGCAGCCCCTGCTCACAATGCTGCGACTGGTTTCCACGGAGACCCCTGTAGCAGTGGCACCTGACAGCTCGGGGCCAGTGTTTCCATGCAGACTGGTCCCAGCGCACTGGCAGGGCATGCAGCAGGGTGAGCAGCTGCCGT
>NW_017729030.1:6021406-6036052 GCF_001723915.1 Gavialis gangeticus | reverse complement strand
GAAAACAGAGAAGAGTATTCAATGTGGATATTTAGAGAAGAGATAGGACAATTTTAAGGGTAGCATTGGGGTACCTTTTCTTGGTGCTTTTGTAAGAGGGTGTGGAAGAGGAGCCTTTGTGGATGGACAAGATAATAAGTGGGGTAATCAGATGATACCTGCAATTTTGGGAGTGGGAAATTATGGTGATCAATCGCCCATTTTAAAGCCGCATCTCCAGTACTGGAATTCCTCAAGGCAGAAGTGGTTAGTAATGTTCCTCTTCGCAATACATTGGAAGATTGCTATCATGTCATCTTGCCTTCATCGTAATGCTAACAAGATCTCGTCCTTTCAATCTTTCCTTACAAGTCATGTTTTCTAGAACTGTTGTCATTGTTATAACTCCTCTGGGCTGTTTCTAATTGGTCCAAATGTCTTTTGAAGTGTGTGACCCAAAACTGGACACAGTGTGCCAGCTGAGACTTTATCAATGCTAAGTAGAGTGGAAGGATTATTTCACATATCTAACACGTATGTAAACGACAATCTTATTTTTGCATCTTGGTATGATTGCCATGACTTTGACACAGGTTCAGTTTGCCATCTATTATAACTGGACATATTTTCTTCTGCAGCATGGGTGCCTACTTAGTTGTCATTCCCCATTTTTGTAATTGTTTGATTGATTATTCCTACCTAAGTGCAGTGTTTTGCACTTGGCCTTATTGAATTGATCCTATTTATTTCTCCAGTTTGTCAGCATAATTTTGAATTCTAATACTGTCTTCCAAATTGCTTGCAACCTTTTGCAGTTAGCTATCACCTGCAAATTTAATAAAGGTTTTTTTTCTTTAGTTCACTACCGAGTCATTAATGAAGGTAATATATAGCACCAGACCCAGAACAGACTTCTGCAGAAATGTACTCGATACATCTTTCTAACTTGAGAGAAAGCTATTGGTAACTACTTTTTGAGGCCAATATTTGGACACACATCTTACAGTAATTTCCTCTGGACATGGGCTGTCCAACTTCTTAGCAGCTGGGGGCTACACCAGAAGGGTCCACATGCTGTGGGGCATCCACATCAGGATGGGCCATGAGCCTTCTGGACGATCCCTTGCTGCACTGGGCACAGGGGTCCTTCCTATCTCCCACTGCACTGGGTGGGCTTTCCATTGCCACTGCACTGGGCATGGGGGTACAGGAAGCAGAAAGAGAAGGAGACCAAAGCCTCTGGCTGCTGCTGCTACAATTGGAGTGATGGGAGGAGCAGCGGCTGGTTGGAAGCCCAGAGGCCCTTGCAAGTTGCATATGGCACATGGTCCTTCAATTGGGCAGTTCTGCTCAAGACAATGTATCCCTGGCTTCTTTAAGATGTTGCATGAGAGAGTATCAGAAGCTCTACTTAAATGAAGATGTACCCTGTTTACTGTTTCTCCCCTATCCACAAGACCTGTTACCCATTCTAAAAGGAAATTAGGATTCTGTGATGTGACCCATTTGCAGCAAATCCATGTTGGCTGTTTGTTTATTGTTGTGCTATTTTCTAGGCACTTAGAAATTGATTGAAAATTTGTTCCAGTATTTTTCAGGGAATTGAAGTTAGGATAACTGGTCTACATCTCCTTTAAAAAAAACAACAACAAACAAAATAAAACAAGTACCATGTTTGCTCTTTCCCCATCTTCTGGAAATGTTGCCAGATAATTTTCTGCTACTTAAAGTTGTAGCCTAGTTGAGCCAGGTTCCTGCTGTCTTTTTTTCCTGCAGCATATTACTATAATACTTCTTAGCGCCCAGAAGACAAAAAGCTCAGGAGATTAAAACCTGCTTTTAAATTTAAACAACATAAAAGGAAGGAAACTGTTTTCCATAGCAATTTCTACAGTGGGGAGATTAAGAGAAAAGTGAAGAGGAGGTTCAGGGGTTCCTCTGTACGGTTGAGTCTTTTCTTTCCTTTATATTTTATTTTCCTATGTTATTGTGGGTTGTAGCAGTTGAAAAGACAATAACAAAAATAGGCAACATAAATTTATGAAATCTGTTGTAATCTGATTTAAAGGTGTTCAGAGAAACAGGTTTACAGTATTTTAATTAAGCAGATTTAAAACCCAGTTTTAGTTTAGCCAGTGTAAATTCAGACTGCTTCACAGGCTTAAGGGCAGGAGATGGAAGAGCGTGATTCTCACGGTGAGAGTCATGAACGGGGGCTAGCTGCAGGAAGGTCCAACTCTGATGGAGGAGAAAGGAGGCCTTGCCCTTGCAGTCTCCTGGCACAGCAGTCACTACTGGTATGGGGGATTGCAAAAGGTAGTGGTTGAGCTCCCTGCATGAATAGTGCAGAGCCTGCAAGGACTGTTTGTGTTAAGTTGTATTGATTGCTTTGTGTATAATTTAATAAAGTTGAAGCTGGCTTTCTTTCCTTTCTCCCAGCCCCGCAGCGCATCTGTCCTCATTGGAGTGTTCCCATGGCAATTGTGGGTTGGGTTTTTATTAGTTTGATTTACTCGATAAATAAATAGCAAAATAAAACAGGATAATTATCCAACAATGAATAGCTACCATTTAAACACAGTGAAAACTGCACTAGAGGCCACTGGCAACAGGCAACATTTTTAGTTTAAACGTAGCACAGAGATTTCCACTACAATTTGGTCTGACCTTTTATTGGACCTCCCTCCATTAGGTGTCAGCCACTTGCTTAGACATGCTTCACTGTATATGCAGTGCCTCTAAATACTTTGATTCTTACATAAATATCTTTACTTTTCCTTTTTAAACAGTGGTGTCACTAATTCTAGCAATTCATGCAAATCAAAACCTGTTTGGAATATTTTTACTTAAATTTGGGGCAAGAGGGGAGGCCCACAAAATGGAGTCTTCTTCTAAATATCTCTGTTCTCTCAGTAACCACTCTCTAGGAACATAGAGTCAGGTTGTCTTGTGCCTTAGCTGGTGTTGCTGCACCGTTTCCTGGTTTTGTGGAAAACTTTCAGAACTATAGTTTCATAGTTTCTAGGGTCGGAAGGGACCTGAGCAGATCATCTAGTCTGACCCCCTGCCATGGGCAGGAAAGAGTACTGGGGTCAAAAACCCCCAGGGTGGGAGCCTGCACCACCTCACTTGGAAGCTGGTTCCAGACCCTAGCCGCCCTGACCGTGAAGTAGCGCCTCCTGATGTACAACTTAAACCTTCCCTCCGCCAGCTTATGACCGTTGTTCCTGGTCACTCCTTGCGGCGCTCGGGGGAACAGGGACTCCCCCAGCGCCTGCTGATCCCCCCTAACCAGTTTATAACAGGCCACAAGATCCCCCCTCAGCCTTCTCTTTTGAAGGCTGAACAGGTTCAGGTCCCGCAACCTTTCCTCATAGGACCTACCTTGCTGTTCCTTGATCATACGAGTGGCCCTCCTCTGGACCCTCTCGATGCTGTCCACATCCCTCTTAAAGTGCAGTGCCCAGAACTGGATGCAGTAATATTGGTACATCCCCTACAGGAGTTGTATGCAGTGCATTGAGGCAAGGTACACAGGGCAGTCTCCTTTGCCATGCATCTGAAGCACTTTGAAAGACTGTCTGTAACAAAGATTAGGGCCCAGAATGCTTGCTGCACCTGAGGAGTGCTTGGGAGAGCTTTACGCATAGGCAACGTGTAGGGGAGACATTGTGGGGGGGCATGTACCCCCCTCCCCGAGATTGGCCTTCATTGACCAGTGCCCCCCCTGAGATTGGCACCAGCACTTCCAGTTTTGCTGCCAGTGCTGGTGCTCCCTCAGACTCTGGAGGCACTAGTCGCCCATGGCTCTAAGGCTAAGTACAGACAGTCAAAAACACCAAGACTGAATTGATTCAATCTCTGCCTAGATTGAACTAATTAGAAGGTGAATTGATGCTCACTTTTCAAACCTGAAAGGCAGCCATACCCCTGCATTGGCCCATACCAGAAGCCAAGGAGGTGCTAGAGCATGCCTTCCAGCCTAATGACCACAACAGAGAGCCAGGAAACAGCAATTCTGCCAGCCATGGCCCATCTTTAGCCTCCAGCCAGCTGAGGAGGGAGCATGGGTGGGGGGAACCCTCCCACCGGGCCCCCAGCCGGGGTCTCTCTGGTGCTGGGAAAGGGGGCAGAGGAAGTTCCCAGTAGAGGCCATTATTTTCCCCTCCACCCCCTTCTCAGCTGGCCTGCTGGCTGAGGAGTCAGCATGGTCAGGTGATTGCCCTGACTCCTGGCCTCAGCACGGGGAGTAAAGCCCCCATTGCACCCTGGCTGCCAGCTGTGGGGAAGCTTGATCACCTGGCCATGCCTCCTTTTTCTCCAGAAGGCTGGCTGAAGAGAGACTGGGAAATTAAATGGCCCCCACTCCTGGTTTCCCCCCATGCCAAGCACAGCCTTGCTAGGGGTCCAGAGCCAGGGTGAGGGCCCTCCGTCCTCCCCCATACACTCCCCCTCAGCTGACCTGCCAGCCTGGAAGGGGGCATGGTTGGGTGATCACCTCGGCTCCCCGGCTGCTGGAAAGCCTGGGCAGGGGGAGCAAAGCCCCCACTGCAATCTGGGAGCTGAGCTGATTGCCCAGCCATGCCCCCTCCCTGTGGGGAGGGATGGAGGAAGGGGAAATGCACCCCCAGCTCCAGACCCCCAGTTGGGCTGTACCCAGCCTGCAGTGGGGGTTTATTTCCACCCCAGCTGGGAGCCAGGCCAACACCCCTGTGGAGGAGGTGGCAGGGCCAGGGCTCTGGGCAAACTGGGCTGCCTGGGATCTTACAGCTGGGGGTGGTGCTTCTCTACTCTGCTGGAGCAGAGACCATAGCCCAGGGCTGCACAGCATCCTGGGATGCTGGAAAGCTGCAAGTTAAGTTGTATCAGGAAGGGTTCTGGGACAGAAGTTCCGTAAACTGGTTTGACTTAAGTCAGTTAAGGCTGATACTACATCCAACCAGGTTTATCTTAAACCAGTTTGGGCCATTTTGCACTGAACTTCTATTCTGTCACAGGTCTAAACTGGGTTCTGATCACTTAAACCGGTTTACGTGTAACTTCTCTCCCTAGCCTAAAGAGGAGAGGCTGCAAATATGGCTCTTCATTTAATGGTGATAAAATTGGCTGTTTTCTCAAGTGTTTCGCTTAAGCCCTGAGGGCTGATCTAGCATAGGCTAGCTGGCTGCTACCAGTCCCGCAAACTCTCCAGTAGCTTGCAGATACCAGGGCACTTAGGGGTCTTGGCCATGCTCTTCATGGCAGGAGAGACTGCAGGAATGCTTCAGAGGCCAGCTCTGTTTCCTTTGACTATTCAGCACATTCCCAATCAAAATGTACTATACAAAATGCACCCAGTAGTGTTCAAGCAGCAAGCTGAGGCAGGCTTTAATCAGAAGTTGATGCTGGTTTTTTGCCTTTTGAAAATCGTTTTCTCTAGAGGAACACAACATAAGTACAAAACTTCCTAAGAGCTTTTACCAAATGGCTGGAACTGAGACAAGCCTGAGTACAGAAGGCTTCTAAGTACATATTCAAGCCATGGACCCTGGTTTTAGGGTTAAGCCAAAGGCAGCTGTAAAATGAGGAAGCTCTTTATATAACATAACAAAACAAAGACCAGCCCTTATAGATCCTGATTCATATCTTGTGTATGTGGAGCTATATCGGCATTTACCCTCTAGCATTCATGTTAATGCCAGTTACTGCAGATTTATTGCAATGTAAGTGAGATCAGAATTGGGACAATAATGTCTATGCCTTGCTGTAGGGATAATTATGAAGGGAGTATTCTATTATGGCAGCATAGTCCAAGGATTAGAGCAGTAGGACTTGGGAGGTCCTCCTTTGGCTCTGATTGGTGTCATACATTCCCTTGCAACAGTTGCAGATCTTTGGAATTTAGTGACCTACTGAAGTTATCATGTATTAGGATAAACCTTGCCTAAAAGAGAACAACTTTGCAAGGCCACAAATGTATTTCACATGTGCTAAACTGCTTGAACATCCATCTGCTTGTGCTTTAACTTCACTTAAGAAGTGTTAAGTTGAACATATGACACCACCCTCTGATTCTGGCCTGCTATCAGCTACAAATCACTTTACCACTCTGTGCCTCAGTTTCCCAAACTAAAATTGGAATAATGATACCTGTCTTTGTGAAGTGTTCGAACTTTTGAGTTATGAAGTGCTATCAAAGAGCTACGTATTACTGTAAACTTCTATTTTTTTCCCTGTGGTGCTGTATGTTATAGCACCTGTGCCTGTAGAAGGTTGGTTGGGCTTCCCTTACAAACCTGTAGCTTCTGCTTTGTGGTGAAAGGAGAGCTGTGAGCAGTCAGCTAACACAACAGCCCTACCACGATTTCAGTCAGCAGACTTTTTGCTCAGTGCTGGCTCAAGACAGAACTGCTAGAGACATTGCAGCCTGAATCAAAAGAGATGCTTGGAACAGGGGAAGAGTTTCAAGAGCAAGAACACAGAGAGAGTATTTTATGACTAAAAGGAGGAGGACATACCCAGTTCCTAGATGGCTGCTTTCAAAACTCAAAGGTGCTAATAAGCATTATGTGTCTGCGGTGACTGGATTAGCAAGAGATCAGAATGTCTCCTTTTAACAAAAACACAGTAATTAAGGACACGACACCTAGGAGAAAAAAAGCAGGAATTTCTCTACATAGTTTTTTTCCCCCACTACAACTATTTGACTTGGGTGTGATTTATTGCTTTGTTTTGCTTTAGGTTGGAAGCAATACCACTACAATCCCTTAGGTAAGTAGCTGCAGGTATGTTGATTTAAAGGTGTGTTTATTACTTCAGTGGGAATAGCTGAACTGGTACAAGAGGAACAGATGCTATATGAGAGGGATTGCATTGCTTAAACCAGTGGTGTTAGACTTGCCTGCTCCCCCCTCCTCCTCTCCTTCCTTCTCCCCTTTCCCAACTGAATCTGGACCGCAGGGCTACTTGCAGACTAGACCTGGACATGGCAGTAGAAATGGGGTTAATGTTGATGATGACGTGCATCACCAATGGGATGCCATACTGAGGGTTTCAGTGGCAGCCCCCATCCATTCTTACCCCACCCTGAATTACCAGTCCCTCTAGGGCTAGGGACAAAAGTTACACGCAAACAGGTTAAGTCATCATAAACTGGTTTAAACCTATAACAGAACAGAAGGTCAGTGCACATAAATCAGTTTCAAAATGGCTGACTTTGGTTTAAGATAAACCTGGTTGAATGTAGTATCAGACTTAACTGATTTGGGTGAAACCAGTTTATGAAACTTCTGTCCCAGACCCCTCCCTGGTTCAAGATAAATCACAACCCCCTTGACAAACCCCAGCTGGGGTCTGGAGTCAGGCAGGGAGTTAAACTTCCCTCCCCCACCCCAAAGTACAGAGCTGCCCTGCCCTGCTAAAAACTTCCTGCTGGCTGTGACTGTGGACTACAAATCCCAGAGGCACCTGGAAGCAAGAAGACAGAGTGATGAGCAACCCTGCAGACTTCTACTATTATGAGTCTGGACTGTAAATCCCAGAGATCTCAAGGGCAGCAGGAAGAAGAAACACACGCACAGCCCATGCTGGCTAGCCGTGCACCCCCCAGCTTCTGGTCTGAGCCACTGCAGGCATGTGGCTGCATTTCCTGAATCAAAAGTGAATGTCTGTCCAGTCGTTTGTCAGTTTAATCTCTGCAGTTTAGACTAATCTGTAACAACTGAATCGATTCAGCCTCAGGCTTTTTGACTGACTGTACTTAGCCTAGGAACTCCCATGGGCCAGATCCATATCTCCAGGCTGCATATTTTGACACTTCCGGTATGCTGGTGTACTTGTATGCCCCCACTTAGCTTTTGTATGTATAGAAGCCCTTATTTGAGACAGTGTAGCTCAAATTGGTGTCCCAGTGGCCCTGTTGCTAGGTGTGACTGGATGTGGCGTGTAGGCTGGGAGGTCTAGGCTCACAAGTGTGCGTGAAGTGTTAATGGTCAGCTTGGTGCTTTCCTTTGTGGGTCTTTGTCACAACCTTGGCATTTTGCTGAAATATATTGTGTTTATTTTGACTGTGAAAGGGCCTAAAACTCCAGAACACAAGTGATGTTCCATCCCTGGGGCTTGAGGGTCTTATAAGATGGTAAGAAATGCAAGTTGCACTTATTCTTAGTTTCCATTTAACAACATTGTGTGCCACATGGTTCTAGGGCATTATTGTATTTCTTGGGTGGTTGAAGTCATTTGGCCTCATACCTTGCACCGCTGCAGGGGGTGTGTCTTAATAGACCTGAAAGGTCTGGCCTGCTGTGTTTTGGTTTTATTTACATTGATGTAACTATCAGTGTGTTTATTAATAAATGACTGAACTGCAACAATTGCAGCTTTCTGCTTGCTAAAGGTCACTGAAAGGACACTGGCTTCCTAGCATCAGCTGATTTGAAACTGTAAGACTTACACATCACACTCCCTGCTTGCCATTTATATAGCTCTGCCACTTTGCTGAGTTCAGCCAGTGAAACTGGACTGATCAGTTTTATCCAGGTTCTCAATTGCTAGCTTAGTGATTCTAGGTGCATTTTTTTTAGTGCTAGATTTTCAGGTGCGCTCTGAGCAATGTAATTCTAATTATAAAAAGGAAAAAAGAAATGTCAAAGCACTTTTGTTTTACATCTCAGGAGAACAAAACGCCATTCTGATAATGGATTAGGCAATATTCCTATATGCTTATATTTATGGATCACTCTCAAATACTAAAACATGAATATTCAGAGAGGAAATCTGTAATAGGGAGATGTTAGATGCTACAGACCTGCTGATCACTGGTTTATTAGTCCAAGCCAGCTGGGAATTTTCTGAAGAATGCATTTTGTTTGGAAAATGTTGATTCAGCAGCTTTTAATAGAAATGCCCTTACCAGGAAAGGATTCTCAAATCTTAACTGGAATTTCTGAAGGGAAGGGTTGTGTTTGACCCACTCAACTGGGGGAGGGGAGGAGAACAACCAGTTAGCCAGTTGATTAGGATATGTGAGAGACTTGGGTTCAAGTCCTTGCTTTGCCTGATTTAAGATCAGTGCACTGGGTATTTACATCCTCAGTAAGCACACTAACTACTACTGGCTATGCTGAGTTGGGGCTCTTCTCTTGGAGATGAGTGGCTGTGACACTCAACTTGGATACAGGAAACCAGTGTTCAGTCCCTGCTGTAATGCATATTTAATAATATGTATAAAGTGGAACAGCTCCAACAGGAGAAAAGGAGAAGAAAGAACTGGCTAATGGCTGGCGCACTTGTGTAACGTGTGATACTAGGACCCAGAATGTGAGCCAGTCTCATCTCACCAAGCTATTGAGTGAGGTGTGTGGCTGGTTTTCCATGTTAAGCTTTGAAAGTTCTTGGTTTTGTCTTGATGTGGAAATCATAAACACTTCTGTGGAATAAAACTTCAGTGGGATAAGAGAAACAGGGATCCTCCCAGCCATACTTATTATTGATTAATGAAATTGCAGGGCAGGGTCCTCTGTATCAGCTTCTGTACACACAACATCCCCCCCTTCCCTCCACACAAGAGTTCCTCCCATGAAAAATGTACTAGTTTTGTACAAGCTCAGTTCTATGCCCCTCATTCACAGATAATTCAATGACTACATTTACATGCCTGAGTATGGAGAAAGGGATGCAGATGCTTCTGTCTAAAGAATGGGAAGTATTTTAAAGCTCAGCTTAAATAAGAATAAGCTTTTAAACATACAGAGGGCTAATCTCCATCCTCAGGCCTCAGCCTCTCTATTCTTGGGTACAGGGAAGCTCCTGGTAGTTGGGGCTGTTGACAGTTACTGTTGGTAGCAGGTATTTTGACTCTAGCTCATTGCTAATTATTGCTTTAGTAGACAACAGCTGTTCAGATGCAGCTCAGCTTCCTTTTTGCTTTGAAAAGATTACATTGCCCAAACTGCAGACTGGTATTATTGAAAAGAAGGAAAAAAAATGTTATAATCATTTCACTCCCCTACTGCTACAGATTTTATGGGCCTTGTAGTGCACTGTTATGTCAGGCATATTAATTGCCAGTGAGTCGATGTTAAGCAAATGAAACAGCTTTGTGCAGTGTTTGGGCACTTGGTTATAGACAGTTTAACAGCAGTCTTCTGGAGAGACTAGGCATTAGTCTTTAGATTATTTTTTCAGCATTGGAGGAAGAGCTCTTTCAAAGTAGCTATAAAATGAAGTATTGCTGCAATGCAATAGCTGTAATAAGCTATTAGATGCATTGCAAAGCATGAGGTCAAAGGCAGGGGGATCCTCCAGCCACCCAAGAAGTGTAATGGCAACTAATTAGTGCAACTCCTTCAAAGTCTTGTTGCTGTTGTACTGGGAGGAGGAGGAGGAGGAACACTGTCAGTGCCTGGCCTTTAGCTGAAGGACTCGGTGGTATTAGCAGAGGGTAAAGGCCTGACCCAGCAGAGTACTGAATGTCACTGATGTGCTTCTGCTGCTAAAAAAAACCAAAAAAAAAACCAGTCCGTGCTGCTGCTGGGCTTCTGCTTTCCTAGCAAGAATCAAGATTTATTGGGATATCTGCCCTGATTCACAGAGGAGTGAATTTACAAAGCAGCCTTTCAGCAGAGGTCACCCAAATATTTGTGGCATCTAAACTGACACTGGGTCACCTCTCCTGTGTCTACCAAGAGATGTTTCCAGCTGACTAAACAATCTGCCCAAAGTGGTGACGGACTTACCTTTAAGGCTCGTCTTGACATCTCATCTATCAGGGCTAGTTGGAGCTCCTGGCTGCAGAATTAGTTCCTACTGGAAGAATAGCAGACAGTTGGGCTGTTACACTACATGCAAAGGAGCTCCTCTGTACCCAGTGAAGTTTACTGAAACTGGCTAGAAAGGGATGACTCCTTTGGCTAGTGGCTGCCCTTTAGCCATTCTAGGAGCAGTAGCAGCACCACTATTTTTTACTAAGTGCTACTGCCTTGGCAGGCTGGCATCAAATATGCCCATTCAGAACCTGACTGTTGTTGGGGAACCAGCATCATCCACAGTGCAATGAAACCTGCCAGAGATGCTAAGTGCCTCATGGGGCTGATGATTAGGATTCAAGAGCCCTACAGGTTACCAGTTCAACTACAGCTCAGGCTAGGAAATGTGGGGTTAAAAGGTATTATCTGAGTTAAACCAAAGCTAGGTTCATTTACTGTCCAGCTCCTCTGTAAATGCCTTTTCTCACTTGGGTGCTGAACTCTGTTGCTCAGTGACAACAAGCAGCCTGGTGGTTTCAATCCCACAGCTTCTGGGAGAAACCTAAGAGCTGACTGTCTGGGGAAGGACAAATGATTTTGCCATTTCAAGCCAGAAGCACGTTAGTGGGGCTGGCTAGGGAAGCTGCCCGTATTGTATCCTGGCCATGAATAGAAGACATCAGGCTTTAGGGCTGATCCAGCATCATTTTTCATGTGAGCATTTAAAATTAAAAATGCCACTCTGGATCTGCAGTTGGCGTTGGCCATTCAGATTTTCTATCACCTTCTTCTCTACAGGGCTGCTGGTATTAAATGTTAAAGAGACACACTGGGGGAGTTCAAAAAGCACTGGGAGGTGTTGGTGCTGGGTCTACTACACTCAACTGACCAGAAAACAATTCTTGGCAGCAAGTCCCATTTTGATCTGCCAGGCGAAAGGAACAGTGTTTGACAAAGTTTCTGCATGAGGTGAAGGGAAATCTTAAGGGAGTGATTTTTTTTGCAAGGCCCAGGCATCAGTGAGCTGGAGCATGAAGCAGCAGTAATAGCCTTTATTTGCGAAACTCTGTGGGCAGTGTTAAGCTGTTAAAACAGAGGATAATTAGAATCCTTCAAACAATGGAGAAACGAGGCTGACTTGGTACTAACCGTTCCCTTTGAGTTTCCTTCCCAACTTTTCCTCGTCACTAGGGGGTGCTAGAGTCACGTTTGTGTTGCTGGAGATGAGGGCCTCATTTGTAATACCACAGTGGTGCTGGAGATGAGCTGTAAGGTTTTATGGTGCAAAAACTTGTTTTTGATTTCAGAAAGGAATATATTAATCATGTAGCCACTGCATTACATGCACTGCACACACACAGCTCGGCTCACGTGCAGTACAAAAGCCACAGGTTTACTACAGGTTATTGCATGCATGCTGTTGGCTGCAGCGTAGGTGCCTACAGATGAGCGGCCTGATCCTGCATTCCTGGCTCTCGCTGTCTTCAGTGGCAGTCGTGTGCGCATGATCAGGCCCTGAGAAATCTGAGCCAGTAGCAGGTCCCCAGCCAGGCTACGCATATTGTAAATGGAGAGCACTCTGTCCTGATAGGGGCAGGAGTAAGTAAGAGAGAGGGACATTCGGGAACGGTTTTGCATTTCCCATCCTTCCTGTTAGCTGGACTTTTTGAATGGGAAACAGTCACCCAAGTCTTTCTTTGAATCCCAGCAGCAGCAGCTCAAAGAAATCACTTAATTTTTTCCCCCATACATTTCCAGCCTACCTGCTGAGACACAGATCCAACTCTGTGTGTATGGGGAGGGGATGGGAGTGGAGGGGGTGCCTGGAGCTTGCACTAAAATGGTGTCACCGGGCAAATGATGGTACATTTGGGTCTGGGGCTGGCCGTATATTTTAATTCCCTTCCACTTATACTCTGAGCTTGTGGGAAGCAGAATAAACTCATAGCAACTGGCTTGCTTTCTACTTAAAGGCAGGCAAACTAGGCTACCGAGGAATGCATCCCCTGTGTAAGCAGCCTTTCCTAGCAGTGCTGCAGAAACCATCCTTTCTGTTTGTGCCAAATAGTGACTGAATATTATCCCACCTTCAGTGAGGCTGACGGAGCATGAAACACCTGGGAAGGAGAGCGGAGAGTCAATAATTGAGGGCAATGTGTGCTCAGGGCAAAGTGCACTGGCTGTTGGTACAGGAGGTAAAGGAAATTTCCAAAGTACCGCTAGGATTCCTTGGAGACATACATGTGAGCAGAGGGAAGTGGGAGCTCTCGCTTTAAGATTTTAATGTCTTTTAGAGGTTTCTTGATAGAAAATTATGCTTCTGCTATGGGATTCTATTGGATAGTTTAAAGTACTACAGAATGGGTCTATGTACAGTCTTAAAGGTTTGGGGGTTTTTTAGAGTTATTTCTACAGATTGAAGCCAAAAATGTTCCTGGTTAAGATCTATGAGAATTTTTTCCTAGTAGGGTGGGGGAAAACAATATCTTCCAGGGATTTCTAGAGAAAGCTCCCCATCTTAAACATACTCTATATACCTAATTGTATATGGACAGAAAGGATTCTCAGGTCACCTGCGACTAATTGCCACCCAGTTACCCCTGGAATGAAGCCCCAAATCTGCATGTGGCCTAGGTGGCACGTCAAAGAGCTTCTAGTTTTTGTGTGAAGAGCTGGAGAAAGCAAGATTCTGCCCCTTCTGTTGCTGGTTTGATCCAGAGGTTAATCACGCTCCCTCCTGCCAGTTAGTGCAGGATTTCTAATATGTCAGGATGTGGTTTTGGCCTCCTCCGATTGGCTTTTGTGACACCTTTTTCTGTTAGCTGGAAGAGGCTTTTAGTTAGAGCCTTGTTACACCTCAGGCTGAGCCGTACAAATGTTGATAGGTGTTAGTGCTAGCTCAAGTTTTTGGAGCAGTCACACTTCAGGCCAGAGGGGTAGAAAATATGCCAACCCCCCCCTCCCATTCCAGACTTCCACTGTGCCCCCCAGGACATCCCCCCCATTCTCCTACCAGCCCCCCACCCCCTCCCCACCTACTTACTTGTGGCTGCCTGAGCTGTCTGTCCCAGGGGAGCAGGCATGGAAAGGTTCACCTACCTGCCTGGCCTGCTCCAACCCCCCTGCTGCTTTTCTGTGGGCTGAGGCTGCCCAGAGAGCGGCACTGGTGGCTGGGAATGCAGGTTAACCCTTCCCTGCCTAGTCCCCAGGACAGACAGCACAGGTACCCACAAGTAAGTTGCTGGGGGGAGGGAAGCAGTGAGTGGGGCTCTTGGGTACTGGGAAGGGTGGAGGGGGCCAGTGAGCCTGATCCATTTCAGCTGGAAGGGGGTAGTGGGGGTGGGGTGTCTACATTAAGCCTGGGATGCAGTAACTTTGAGCAGCATAACAAGTCCTTAAAACTAGCTTTAGGTGCTAATGTGCGGACAATTTTAGCTACTCACAGTAATTGTCACCTCTCAGTCTTTCATGCATTTGAGCTCTGAATTCCTCACTGTATGACACCTTCTCCTGCGCTCAAACCATTTTGTGGCTTTTCCCGTATTGTAGCCAGTTTTTCAGTATCCTTATAAAACGTGGACACCTTTACCATACAGAATATTCATTTCACCGATGCTATACATGCTGGTAAAATCGCTTCCTTGCTTCTGTGTGCTACACCTCTTTGTACATCTAAGGGTTCATTAGATCATTTTTCATAGCAGAGCAGTAGGCTTATATCTAGAGTCAGTTGCCCCTAAATCCTTCACAGAGTCACTACTTGCCAGGATAAAGGTGAAATCCATGGTAGTGATGACCTGCATTTCTTGTTTCAAAGGCTAGGGACAGGGGGGTACACGGGGGGCACAAGCGGGGATCAGAGCTGCTGTGGATTGCATGGGGCAGGCAGCAGCACCAGGGCTTGGAGGGGGCCATAGCTCCCTTAAGCCCCCCCCCCCCCCCC
>NW_017729030.1:6020079-6020982 GCF_001723915.1 Gavialis gangeticus | reverse complement strand
CCCCCCCCCCCCCCCAGTGCCGCTGCTTGCCTCACAGTCTGCAGCAGCTCTGACTGCCCTGCAGCACGCGTCCCCCCCATTGGGAAGGGGCTCGTGCTCTGTGACAGGGGCTGCAGCCCCCATCAGGGTTGCTCCCCAGTTACTGCTCCAGGCCACATGCCAGCCAGTAGGGCCATTTAGGTGATGGGGCAGGGAGGAGGGTTATTTTCCCCTCCCTCCAGCATCTGGTGGAGGGGGCAGGAGAAGGCCTATCCCAATGCTGCTTGCTCCTCTGCGGGGGGGTGGTTGGGGTGAGCAGACTTTGCAGGGGCCCCCCAGGGGCAGAAGGGGGAATAACCCCCCCACCTAAGGGACCCTGTTGGCTGGACTCTGGCTCTGCCCCTGGAGCCCTGGGGGGGGAGGGGCAGAGACCTGATGGGGGCTGCAGCCCCTGTCACAGTGTCCCACAGTGTGAGCCTCTTCCCAGTGAGGGCGCTATGCTGCAAGTGGGGAGAGCTGCCGCAGATTGTGTGAGATGAGCAGCGGCAGTGCAAGGAGGGGTTTGGGGGGCTATAGCCCCTTCTGAGCCTTGGTGCGGCCACCTGCCCCATCCAGTTTGTGGCAGCTCTGACCCTTGCTCACAGCACCCCCCCCCACCCCACCCATGCTGGGAAGAGGCTTGCTCTCCGGACACCAGGACAGGGGCTGCTGCCCCATCAGGGTCCTGCCTCTTTGCCACTCCAGTGGCAGGATCAGAGGCTCGGTCAGAGTCCCTTTATGCAAGGTGGCAGGTAGGTGGATTATTCCTCCTTCTCTCTGGCATCTGACAGAGTGGGCAGCAGGGGGCTTATCCCACTACTTGCCCCACGCAGGCAGCAAGCAGTGGCAGTGGTCGGGGCAGGCAGACTCTGCTGTGATCCCCGG
>NW_017729030.1:6016917-6019930 GCF_001723915.1 Gavialis gangeticus | reverse complement strand
TGGGAGAGGGACAATTCAACCCCCTCCCCGGCCAGTTCACTCCAGGCCTCCGCCCAGAGCTGGCCATGCCCCTGCTGCTGGTGCAACCAGTGGAGAAATGCAGGTCGTGCTGGTGGGACAGGGGACGGAAGGGGGGAAATTAACTTCTTCCCTGCTCCCTTTCACAGCCAGCATTTAGCCAGGCCCTCACCTGTCCCTGCTCTGACTGGAGAGCAGAGGGGCAGGGCCAGCCCTGCTCTGCTAGAACAGAGAGGATGCTGGGGGGCTCTGGTTTAACTTACACCAGGAAGGGGTCTTGGACAGAAGTTGCATAAACCGATTTGACCCAAATCAGTTAAGTTTGATATTACATTCAAACAGGCTTATATCAAACCGGGTTTGGCCATTTTGAAGCTGGTTTATGTGCACTGAAGTTACATTCTGTTACAGGTTTACACCAGTTTCTGATCACTTAAACCAGTTTATGTGTAATATCTGTCCCTAGCCCTTATATGTAACTTGGTATTTTGATACAGTCAAATCCATGTTGTTTGAATAGGCTAAGCTTACTGAGCAGTCCAGGTTTCTGTGTGATTGTCCTCTCCTCATTATTCTTTTCCATTGACAACCTTTACCAGCTGCTCTTTACTTTTAGAGTAATAATGAAATGCTGACTAGCATGCTCCACTGGAAAACCCACTCTACACTGATGATTCCTCATTGCAGATCTTAGTCTATTGTGTGCTCTGAGATTGTATGGTGTCCATTTTTTAAATTGTAAATGTCATGTGGCATTACGTGAAAGTGTACTACCTCTATGCTGCAAACTTGTAATCTCCAAGCACAACATCAGGTTTGTTTGTCAAAATCTGTTTTCCATAAATCTTATCGACTGGCATTAGTTATAGTCTGACCTTTTAATTCTTTGTCAATTGAATTCATTATCATCTTTTTCCATGATTTTGTCCTGGATAGCTCCTAGTATGCTACCATTCTCCTGAATGTTGGTGTATTCTTGAAGACAGACCTACCGGGAAACATTTTAAAGCTGTGATTTAATAGCTAGATGCAACCAAACCAGCTTTTCCCCTTGCAGCCTAATTCTTGGCTTCTGAAACTTTTTCTTCCCTTCTGACTCCCAGAAGGATTTATTAAGATTGCTTTGTGGAACCCATTAACGCTAAACTGCATAATTATGTTACTGTGAGCTTTGAATCAGTTCACAGTAATTTTTCTATCCAGGACTCTAGGAACTGATATTCCTCCATGACAGAATTTTAAGTTGGTAAATGAAAAGGTTTACTCAATTTACCTAAAAAGTTATGAGTAATTAATAACAAGAGACCGCTACTTGCAAAAGCACTGAACAGCAATAAAAGGGATGTGAAAAGAGCCGACTCTTCTAATAAGCTACAGTGGAATTTGGAAAGAGCAGAGACCTGTCGAACCAATTTGTTTGTTAGCAACCTACACGTAAGCCTTCTGTGCATTTACTTAAAAAGTAGGGTGACCTGAGTGACTGTCACTTGGGCCTGGTTTGCAATATGTTCTTGCCACCCCAATGTTTATTAGGGCTTTTTTAGTCAGTAATATACAAGTACTTGACTTTCCCTCCAAACTCCCAGAGGATCCTCTCCTGGCAGGGCTTGGGACTGTGTGTACTTGTGAAGCTGAAAAATCAGGCCATGGCTTCTACAGAAGGTGAATGAAGCCTAGCACAACCAAGATTAAACCTAGGGCAAGACTTAAGCAGCACTGTTGTCCTCTCTCTGCAGGGTGTAGTCTTGCACGTAAGCATTTTAGAACTACTTGGAACAAAAAGTAGAGCCAGCATAGCACTGCAGCCAAGACTGCCTGAGTCTCAGCCTCAATGTGTCAGACAGGACTTAGGGTGTTTTATATCATCTGATTAGCAGATGGAGTCAAGAAACAGACCATTGTTAGGGGCTGTACCAATAGACTCTGTTTTCTAGCACATAGTGAGCTGTCTCCCTGCAATTTAGAAGAATAAATGCTAAAATGTGCACATTTTGTAGCCTAACTTGAGGTGTCCACATCCACATTTAGAAGGGAGCTGGTAAGATCTGTGCTAGAGCTCAGCATACCGCACTGGAACACGATTTCACTTAAACACAGGCACTTGCATTTGTAAATCTTGGCCTTGACTTTTCACCTGTTTTGTCTTCTGTGGTTATAGTCCTTTATTACCCTGGCAGGATTGCTTGCTACTTAATTTTCTCTCCTGCCTTCAGTGGAATGGAGACTAAACAGAGGAGCTTATTTTAAAGAATGGTCAGTTTGCTAAAAATCCTCCAGAAAGACACAATCTGATATCGAGCAGACACATCAAATACATCTCTGACTGTGTCTATTTTACTTGAGATGGGTTTAAATTGGGTTTAAGACTGCAGTCAAAGATTTATTTTTTGAAAGGGGAAACAGTTGATTCTATTTCCCAGCAAGAACAGTTTTTGTAATACTAATTTATACAGTATGTTTCTTTCTGCATTCAAAGCCATCACTTTACATGTGGCTTTGAATGACTGCAGCAGTAACCTGCATGCTCTTTTCCTTGATGAATGCAAAGGAATTTCCTTTCTCCCCTACTGGTTGTGAAAATACAAAGTCCTGTACCAGGAAACCTAGGCCACAGTTAGCCAAGCACAGTGACCTGATTCCTGTTGGATCAACATGTTATCAACTTGAGGTGGTTGCTACAAAACAAGTGTGGTGAAGTCTGCCTGTTCCAACTAAAATCAAAATGTTCTCCTGACATGCACCGCTGCTGAAATCAGCACTTTCTAGGCATTGGGTCTAAATGCAGATTGAAGCAAATGCAGTATATATGTGTATGTGGAGGGGCGGGAAAGCAGTGAATAGTAGAGTTATTTTTGCCAAACTGCTTATGTTTAATCAAATACTTTGAATCTTATTTTACCTGCTCAGGATAGCAAGACAGATAACAGTTCCAAAGCAACCCTAGATAGTGCATTGTGTAGATGTGGGTGTGGTTTTTCCCCCTTCCTCTTATTTA
>NW_017729030.1:6006036-6011917 GCF_001723915.1 Gavialis gangeticus | reverse complement strand
CTTTCTAGGCATTGGGTCTAAATGCAGATTGAAGCAAATGCAGTATATATGTGTATGTGGAGGGGCGGGAAAGCAGTGAATAGTAGAGTTATTTTTGCCAAACTGCTTATGTTTAATCAAATACTTTGAATCTTATTTTACCTGCTCAGGATAGCAAGACAGATAACAGTTCCAAAGCAACCCTAGATAGTGCATTGTGTAGATGTGGGTGTGGTTTTTCCCCCTTCCTCTTATTTATATAAGACTTAACTTTGTAAGGTGTGTTTAATGTTTTCTCTAAAGTAGGCCACTAGAGAGATCCCATGGAGTAATTTGCTTTGCTGAGTTAGCAGACCGGGCCATTGGACGGGAAAAAAGAGATATTACCAACTGTGTAGCAGATGACTCAATAGGAGGGCAACTGGATTGCTTTGCATCCTCATGTACAAACAGCAAAGCAATAACCCAGCTTCAGTGTCTGACACACACATTTAAAAAACAAATATAAACACGCACACATTGGGTTGGCTTTTATTGGAAAGCCCAGATGCAATCTATAGTAATCAATTTGTGGAAAATTCAGGACACATATAAAGTTAAGAAGGCAAATTAAAATAACAATACAAATCAGACAAAATTTACATCTCAAAATATAATGAAAGCATTTTGAATGTCATTGCCTAAAATACTTTGAATCTCATTTTTCCCCCTGTAAGCTGCTTCTTTTAATTATACATTTTTTTCTCCTTTAAAAAGATCTTTTGTTTACATGTTCCCCAAGGTTAGTATTTCCTGCAGGAGCATGTCCAGATCACAAGTCTTTTTAGGAAGAAATAGGCTCATTATACCTACTAACAAGGCCACTAATTGGCTTGATTTGACTTTATCTAAAATGATCACCAACAGATACTGTAATTTGTTGTTTATTGGTGCCTTAACAAAGGAGAAGGAACTAGTACACGTCAAGTAGACGATATATTTCCATTTTGACATGTTGTACAAGCTTTTTCATATTCAAACAGAACAGAAACATTTGACATAATTTAGAATATGAGCCTATTTCAACAGAGCACTTATAGCATGCTAAATACAGTGCTGTGGAAGTCACCTAACAGAACCACAAACACCTAGCATTTTACAGTTTTTAAAATGTAAAACAATGACACTTCTCTGGGGTTTGATGCATCAGTTCCTAATTTTAGGGCCTTCAAGACTTCCAGGGCAAAAAATATGAACTAATCTGTGCTTTCATTCTAACAAAAGATCAGCATTCTATGATACGTGTAATTAGTTCTGTATGCTCTACCAAATACACACATACAGTAATAGCACGGATACTGCAGATTCAGTAACTAGGTGGCCAGGAGAGATTCAAATCCATTTATCAAACAATCCTAATGTGCAATTTAGCATATGTAATACTATAGAATCTCAGTATACAAAGCAGTTAGAAAACTATTTTTATTACATCCACTCGAACTGTTCATATTTAAGACTTGTTCACTTACTATAGCTTGTCATAATTATACATGGATAGAAATACGGTGTATGTTTCAAGGAACATCAAAAAATCAAATTTGTCTTAAAAATATTTTTTTTGTGACTGAATTTAGTGCTCATGAAAGTAAAGCACTAATCATGGTTTCAGCCGAGAAACAGCACAGGTACAGTTGGTTCTGTGCATGGTTTCTGCATGGAGCTGGGTACCCATCTCAAGCCTGCCCTGTAACAAATTTACTGGGCCTTAATTTGGCATGCTCTGCTCCAAACAGGGTAGTGGTTTTGTGATACAGGGTAAGCACTAGGAGAAGACCTTCATCTCCACCCCAGTTCCTGTTCAACTGATCATAGTAATGAGGCTTGAATATGAAACTGAAGGCCAGGGTATGAACCTGCGGAATGGCTCTAAGAGCAACTCTGTAGCATCTGATCAGGTGCTGCTCTTGCCTCACTCATGAAATAATACATTGAAAACAGCTGTTTATACAGAAGACAAAGTTGATAGAACTGGATGAGACTATATTGTATCATCTTCTTCTACATACATTTGCCAAGCACCTGAGCCACTATTCTCTCCATTCTAACCCCACATTTAAAAAAACCCAAACAACAGAAAACCCACTCGGTATGAATCAGTACCCATTTATTACATTAGGGCCAGGAAAAGACAAGGAAAACCCAATCTATTTGTTTTCCATCATAATAAACGAGTCTTATTTGGTTACTGTGCCTTCTAGGAGTGACTGATGAAGTGGCACTGGCTTGGGTGACAGGAAAGGGAAGGGAGGGCGATGTCGTCTTATTAGCCAGCCACTTGGGAGTATTCCTTCGTATCAGCAGAGTGATAGAAAGATGCACAGTTTTAAACCTAATACAAAAATATTAACACTTCTGGACATTAGTCATACACTGTTATATCTCTACAATATAATTTTTTATACTGTACAGCTATAACATAAAAGGTGCAATTCCTTTTTAAAAAAAATCACACACAGCACATTTTTATCATTTTATTTTTAAGTATAAACTTTTTTAAACACTTTACATAAATTAACTCCTCTGAGACTAATATTTGATGTACAGTAAATTGTAATTCATATAAAAATCCATAAACAACTTGTCTCACATAATTTACAAAAAAATCAGGGTTTCCTTTGCTTATCTGTAACAAGGATTCTACTTGCCATTTCCCCCCCCCAAGGCAAACCATGTTAGCATTGTAAAATCCATTATTAAATTCCCACGGTAGCATAAGTCACTTGTGCCAATGTCCTTTTAGAAAGCAGCACAGTTTAAAGCAGTTGGGTTGTCTATAAACAGTAATTTTTGCCCCACATTGTAAAATTAACAGATATATACCACATCCTATGCAGAGAAAGAGGAAGAGAGAGAAAGAAAGAGAGAGAGAAAGAGACTACTTCTTTTAAGCAAAGGTCAACAATTCAGTAATATTTGGAAAGACTGTACGGATCTGTATCATAGTTAAATACAGTGCCTCAAAGGAACAGACAGCCTGTTGTAAAATCTTTAGGCCTTTTTAATACTTTTCAGTCCAATGTGAGTGCAGCGATATGCATATGTAAACATATTCTTTAAAGCAGATCACCTTTTAAGGTCATTCAGAAAAAAAAGTTTTCAGCAATATCATTCTTCTGGAAGGCGCTCTCTTCACTGTAGAGTCTCTTCAGATTGTGCTACAGAAAAATCTGAGCAAAGGTGTAAGTTTAGGCTCAAGTAGTAATGCAGCAAAACAGTTTGGTCTCCCTTTTAGAAGACACTGGTACACAGTCTCTTTGGCAGCCTTGGCAAAGCCAGTGTGTTACCTCTTTCCTATCTCACTTTGTCTAAGGAACTGTATATTGTTAGCGCTGTCTGCTAATTCGGGGTATTGCTCCACAGAGAGTACATAGTACCCATCATATCCTTGTACCTTTCCAGCACTTAGTAACTGCCTCTTTTCCCCCTCTGTCCATAACCTGGCACCTTCCTCTCCATCTCTTACTCTTTGTTGTTCTCTGGCCCAGGCACTGGAGAGTGCTCTTTGTCTAGCCTGCTCCAGTATTCGCGCCTTCTCTTCGTCAAGTGTCATACCATAGCGCACATGAAGAGCTAGTGCGCCATACTGCATTTCAACGTCAGCAAACCTACGAGTCCTGCCGTTCACCACAGTGGTGGATTGGGAAACGGTGACATTGATGCCATTTTCCAGGGCTTTCCGCCCACTCGTCAGCCTCAGCGTGCCTAGGTCACTCTCTGGTGAGGTCGTCTTGATGAAATAGTGAGTGTCCTTTCCCTCAATTGTGAAATGCAAGTTCTCTAGGTAGTAGGCATTGTTTAGAACAGCTGCCACTTTTATGCAGTCCTCATTTGCAATATTGAGAACATTAGTCTGCACTTTGCCTTGATTGACAGCCAGCATGACCCCTTTCCCAATTAGGGACTTCACTGTCGCAAACCACAGCCATGACTTCTCCCCGCTTGATTTCCGTCTGCTGATCTGAACTTCTGCCATCTTTCCTAGAGACAGGAAAGCCTTGGCT
This sequence comes from Gavialis gangeticus, assembly GCF_001723915.1. Classification (NCBI taxonomy): domain Eukaryota; kingdom Metazoa; phylum Chordata; order Crocodylia; family Gavialidae; genus Gavialis; species Gavialis gangeticus. The sequence goes on along the minus strand of NW_017729030.1, from coordinate 6,007,898 downwards.
TGTCTTGCCACTTGTTGTTGCACTCCAGAAATTGGCTGAAAACAAGAACAGACAGAAGTTTTTAAAAGCCATCTGTAGCCCCTAGATACCAAACAAGCTTTCTTGGTATATTGCCCATGGTTCACAATAGGATATGCCACAACTGACAGTGCCAAAGAGTTAATTAAAACTACTGCTTGTTCCATTGAGTTACAAAGGCTATTTTGCTTTATAATGTTCAATGTGTGTAGCTGGATTTTCTTTTCTTTTTCTCCTTACACTTCCCCCTTTAATTATTATTGGTATTATAGAAAAGTGACTTTTTGCTAGTAACATTTAACACAGGAAAGAACTACCTAAATGCTAACTAAAATCATCCTTGGGACATCTTTTATAATTTTTTTCCCCCATTTTTCAGATGAAGGACTAGAGGCAATGCTATGGAAAACAGTGTGCATTAGAACAGGGATTAGACAAGAGAAGATCTTAGTTTCTCAGTTCTGTCCTTAGGTGGTGGACCACCTCTTTCACTGCAGGTCACAATCCTGATTCTGGAGGGGGAGGGTGGGGTAGGGGGTGAGGAGTAGAGACGATGCAAATACAATTTTCAGTCTGTGGATCGTGTCCCCGCCATTTCTTTTGTAGGTCAACCCATACTGTGAAATGGAAAAAGCATAGAGCCTATAATGAGCATGTAGGTACACAACCCTCAGTCGATGTTTTCAGGTAATCTCATCTCTCTGTTTGGCATCCGATGAAGTGAGCTGTTGTCCATGAAAGCTTCTGCATCTGTGATTCAGTTGGTTCATCAGGTGCAACTCTATCCTGACTTCTGCTTAAAATGATGCTGTAACTAGCCTATTCACTCTAAAGTAAATCAATGCAAAGGGCAGTATATGACTACTATGAATGTCTTGCTAAATAAGAGTTTTTCAAGAAAGCTGTAGGACTTTTACAGGTTTTATTTCCTATTCGAATGAGCCCTGCCTCTGGCAGAATAGGAGAGGAAACGCACCAGGCAGCAATGAGTCTTGAGAGTATACAGCAGTGAGACTCTGTATTGCTTCCTACAGCTGATGGGTCATGGGAAGAAAGGATTAGGACTACACTCAATACCAAATTCCCTTCTCCAAATTATTGTAGCTGCTGGTAAAGGAAGGGGAGGGACAGACCTCTGAATGGTTTATCCAGTGTTTTCTCCCTTCTGAAGCCAATGCCAATTCACTTGTTTGGGCTCTGATCTCCTCTGCAGTCTGTCTCACTCACACTTTGCCTTCATTTCCTTCTCTGACAAATGGGGATAATATTTTACAAGAGATGTATTCAAGGATTAGTTACCATTTAGCTCTTTCCTACATTAAACATTACCAGCACAAAGTCACTTTTCTATAATGTCCTCAGTAAACTATTTTTTTTGGGGGGGAGGGGGAGAGAGGGTGAAGAGAGAAAGTGTTTGTGACCTTCTGTAGCACTACTCCAGGGAACTATGTGCCACGTTGAACCCTTCTGCCACATTAGCCATCCCTGAGAATAGGGGATTCTTTTCTGACACCTCCTCAAATGGAGAAAGAAGTGGGCAGGCACAGCCTGTGGCACTAGTCTTGTTTCCCTGCTTTAGCCTTACAGACTACACATGCACTGAATCTATACTGTGCTCAGGATACACTGCCATAAAGATTGCTTTGCCCACTCACTTCTACCCTGGAAATGAGACCAAGGCACAGGCCTGAGCGTGTTCCCTATCACTGCTCAGAGAATCTGTCTCGGCATGGTTACGGGTGTGTGTTCAGCACCACACTCAGGTGGCTGCCTGGTCTCATTTCTGTGACTTTGTGTGTGCCAAGCAGGTGTGGCTGGGCAGGCAGGCTTCATGGTGATGCTCC
>NW_017729030.1:5999422-6001036 GCF_001723915.1 Gavialis gangeticus | reverse complement strand
GTTCCCTATCACTGCTCAGAGAATCTGTCTCGGCATGGTTACGGGTGTGTGTTCAGCACCACACTCAGGTGGCTGCCTGGTCTCATTTCTGTGACTTTGTGTGTGCCAAGCAGGTGTGGCTGGGCAGGCAGGCTTCATGGGGATGCTCCTGGATATGCCACAGAGGTTTAGTTGAGCCAGCTCCTGGTGTTCAGACTTGGACTGCTTCTGGTGCCAGCTTTGGCACTGCCTCACAATCTGCCCTCATCATTTCCTTGCATTGATCATCTTTGCTTGAAGGAAGAGTGGTGACCTTGACAACACCCTCCATGGTCTGCCTCCTTTTTCTTTTGTGGCCTCTGTTCCTGCCCTTGCCTCCCCCTGCTCTCTGTTTGCATGTTATTTATGGCACTCGCTCTTTGATGGATTGTTCTATTAATGACAAGGTTCCTTCACCCTTCCATAGATGTCCTTTTTCTTTTGTATTTGAATTCTAAATAAATGATCCCTCGCAACCCTTTGCCACCTATTCATCTTCTCTCTCTCTCTGTCCAAGAGTGTAACAGCTTCTGCAAAGGTCTAACACGCAGGTGGGGGATGGGAAGCTCAGCCACCTCCTTCCTCTGACATTCTTTGGGGTTTTTTGTCTCCATCTAACTTTGGGTTGAGCTCTCTGATCCTAAACTTCAGTGTAATTCAAGACCCTTTTAAGTAAGCCTCTGATCCTAAGTCCTGTCCTTCCTTGCTCATCCTATCCTTCCTCGCTCTCTACCTCTCCCCTTCAGCACTTTCTCTTTTGCATTTGGGCAGGTTGCTACTTCTATTCTGAAAAGGATCCTCCTTCAACACAGCTCCCTCCTTCCCTCACTCAGTGGTGTTTTATTTCCCTTTGTGTGCCCAAACAGCAGCTTTGTAGCCATACAGGTGTCATCTCTGGCACTGAAACACAGGTTGTAATTTTATTGCCCCTGCAAATGCAAACTGAATCAAGAGGCTATGAAGTGTGTGTGTGTGTGTGTGTGTGTGTGTCAGTTTGAGAAAATTCTGGGGGGGTGGGGGAAAGACGAGGGAAAAGGGAGCATGGCCCTCCCATATTTTAGTCCGAATGGGGAAGCAGTTGGGGCACAAAGTAGGAAACCCAGGTTTGAGGCCCTGCCTTGCCCAGAGGTTTGAACTTGCATCCCTTTGCCCCTTGTGTTTAGCTAAGCATTAGATAACATGTTTCGAGAGGAAGATACAATGCTAGGACCCAGGGAGTCCTCCCATCCAGGGTAGTATCTGGCTCATAGACTATTAATCCTGTAGCTTGCTTTATTCCTTGTGGCCCCACACATCTTCCTTTCTTGGTTGCTAAAGGGACCAGCTTCAAAGGTGCACTGGAGAAGGGTCTGGCTAATACCACAGACTATACTAAAAAGTTGGAGAGGTGTAAATTCAAACCCCACCGAGGTGAAGGGAAAGTCTCCCAGCTTCCAGATAAATGCCTGAATCACTCAGCTAATTTGGCTTAAATGCAGGAGGGTCCTATTTTTGTCTGTCATACTGTAATATCCAGTTTTCTGGCCCCTTAAAACTGGATATTACAGTATAACATCAGACCCAAATCTTCTACCGCTCAGGAGTGCCCTTTCCACT
>NW_017729030.1:5980349-5994422 GCF_001723915.1 Gavialis gangeticus | reverse complement strand
TTGAATGGGCTGGACCCAGCATTGAAGGTAACAGTCTGGGAGTCAGTTTGGGGCACTACATGGAACCTGTGCCCCAGGACCCCTCTGCCATATGCAGTGGTCAGGTCCAGCCCACCAGCCATAGGGAGTGAATACTCCATGCCAACCCCAACTTCAAGTGACAAATGATCCAATTATCAGCAGATAAAAACTTACTTTCCTACAACTCAGCTTATCGCAGAACCTCCCTCACGCCCTGTGGTCAGATCTATGATTCATTCTGCAATATTCTTATTCTCATTTTAAGGATCTACACAACCGTCCTTGCCTACATCTCCTTCCTTATCTCCCATCATGCCTTGCACAACCTGTAGGGTTTAACAACTCTTTTCTTTCTGCTTCCTTGTTTGGATATCTTCTTCGTGCCCGTCATGTCACTATTTCCAAGTCACGGATGGATATGTTTTCATTCCATGCTATGCGCTCCTGTACTCTGGACTTACTCATGTCTCTGCTTTCCTTCAACATTTTTTAGAATTTATCTGATTCACTTCCCATATAACATAACTCAGACTGTAAGTTATATCCTTTATACCACGCCTCCCCCCACCATTCCTTTTGTCTGCTTTTGTAATTTTATTCTGCCAAATGAGATTGCAAACTCTACAGGGTCATGATCTTGGGAAGTGCCGAGCAAAACCCTGACCCTGTATAAATATTTATTAATGATAATGACAAACTACTACTTAAAATGCAATATAATCATTCCTGTATATCAGAGATCCCTTTATATACTGTTATGATGGGATTACCCATGTTCTTGATTTCTTATCACTCTTGCTTTAAATGAGATTTCTGGGATGTTATTGGGCATTGCCTTTTGATTCTGAATGGTTGGATTTATAAATGCCATTTTCTTAAATTGCAGATTTAGTTTTTCAATTTTACATTCCATTTATTTTCTTTTATCACTTAAAACTGTAACAGGATTTCTGGTCTGCAGTTGATTTTTTTTCCCCAAGGAATTTCATAAGCACCTGGAGTTTTGGTTCTGTGTAATGTAATGGGTTTTACCTGGGGTAATTTCATTTTCAATATTTTATCTTTACATATAAAACATGGTTAATATTAAAGAGAAGTAAAATTGTACTGGTGCCTGGTATGCATAATTTATATCACCTGTTCTTCTGTTTATTTCACAGTCTATTTTTATTACAGTGTTCACTTTCTGCCTTCAGGCAGGGTGTTGGTATAAATCCAATCTCTAGAGTTTCTGCTAGGAAACTTACACATCTAAAAAGGGTTTCCGAGTCCTATTTATTATTTGTTCCTCTGTTCTTATATTACTGAAAACAAACTGGAGCCTGTTTAAAATCATATATAATTTAGCAAAGCTACAAGAAGTAGTGTAAAATTACATCTGTAACATACTAAATCATTTGGAGATTTATAAAGCACAGGTTTGCCCTGCATGCCTTAAATAAAAAAACTGGCAAGCGAGAGCCTTGAGGATTATGTAGGTATGTGCAGGTCAATTAGAATAATTCCTTCTTCTAAATTCTAACTCCTTTTTTTCAATCTGTGTGGTGGCGTATGGTTTTTATTTCTTACTGGTATATCATCCCATTGCTGACTCTTCACAAGTTCATAAGACGGCTCTGTTAAATCAAATTTGGGAACAGGGAACCCAGGAATGGCGTTGTGCAGATGGAAGCCAAATGTCACCAGCCAGCTGTTAACATCTGCAAGAAAATTATATGAAAAAACAATGTCAGAATTTTTCTGTATGTTACAAGTATATTTATATCCAAGAGTAACTTTTGGCATAACTGCATTTTTGGTAACATACCAGAATTCTTTAAAATTATTCTTTTCGTGACTCTAGTGGCTGATTTGTACTAGAGTGATTGTTTTTACTACAATTCTGCTCTACCAGGTATTGTTAGAAGACTTCCAAGTAACCGCTCTTCTACTAAAAAGTACTTGTGTGGCATTTTTCTCACTTTAAAGCACTGTGGATTTTCATGTTTGTGTTTCAGTGACTCCCAGAATGAATATGGCAGGCCAAGTAGGAAGGGTCTTTTCCTAAATCACATTAGGATTTCACAGCCAGGCTGAGTTCTTTCTGTGTCCATGTTTCATTATCAGTAAAAAGAAAGTTCTCCAGGTGACATTCTATACTTTGTTATACCTGATCAATCCTGCTGACTCCAAAGGAAGCCCACAGTGACACCTGGACACTCAGCTGTTTTCCATAGAAGGGTCTTATTAAACAATGTTTATTGATGCAAGGAAGTGCCCAGAATCCCAGGCTAATGAGAATAAAAGTTTATTTTAGACTCTGAATATTCACTGGAAGGCCTGTTCAGAAATAAGGTTCCACTTTCCAGTTATCAGAATAGAAGTATCTTTTAAGGGAGATGGAGAAAGAGAGGAAGCAAACCAAAGGGGGGGCAAAGGGAGGTTTTTTTTGTTGTTTTTACCCTGGTTCCTTGTTGCTCTTGTGAAATAAGAACTATGGCTGAGAGATTTCAAGAACATTACCTGTGCATGTGAGGGATGGGCACACTGACTACTAAGAATCATCTTAGCCCTCCTTTTTAAATTTTTTTTTAAAGGTACTTTAAAGTGGAACCATGATTCTGGGCAATGCAAGGACATCTTGCTCTGGGGCTTGCATTCTATCCTGCATTCTTCACAAATATTTAACAAAAGCAGACAGAGCACTGGCTATCAAAGCCAACTCTTTCTGTTTAGGAAAACCCTGAATAGGTAAGGGGGAGAGCAGTATTTTTCAGAAAGTCAAAAAGGGCTTGAAAATCTTTACTTTAAAATAATGGTTTGGAGTGCTATAAGATAAATGAGCCCCTTCAAACTGCGGATCTAAAGCTGCCATCTGACACTGTCACACAATGACAGCCTCATCTCTAACACAGACCCAGGCTGTAATCTATGTATCAACGATGTTATAGAAAAATGAAAACTGCATTTCAGTTAATGTTTATGGCAACTGCATTGTTCTCACTGTTTTGAGGAATATGATTGCTACACCATTCCTTCTAGGCTGCACTGCTAGGACAGGATGGATTTAAGCCACTGACTCCTATCCAGCCTGTCAATGCCTATTAACTAACTAGTAGGTGACTGTTTTCAAAAGTAATTGGTATAAGCCCAATTGTTCCCAGATTTCCTTCTCTGAGGAAGAGTCTTGCCACTCATTACTAAATGGAGATGAGCTTCCCCTTTAGTCTGACACCATCTGAATGAAAAACCACAGATGACCTGAATGATTTCTGATCTTGAAACTCAGACACATCTGCAGGCAATATGATTTTTCAGGAGCTTATGTTGACACACAAATACATTATTTCTCTTCATACAGATGGAAAACTGGAATACATCATTTAATCTAAGGTCCAGATCTACAAATCCACAATATACTCCACATAACCTCTTAACACACCTCTTTTTTCATTGCTAAAAATTTTTCCTAGAGTGCAGTTACTGTGCTCAAAACTTCAACTGTCTTGGGTGAGTTGACCAGAGCACCTTAGGGGCCATTTCATGCATTTCATACTTGTTTGGTATGCACAGTCTGGGTGTCCCCTGGTCTAAATCCCGAGAGGAGTGTGATGTAGTAAGCCAGCTCTCATAATGCTAAACATGCTGCTAGGCTGTTTTGTTCACGAGTCAAAGCTCCTTCATTCAAAACTACAAATGGAGGTGGTGGTGGCTATCTCTTCTTTTATAGTCTAGCAGGATGTTGGAGAGCTTGGTTTAAAGTCCTTCTCATCCTGAGGGGTTCAAACCCAAATCTTCCACCGCTCAGGATAGTGCTCTTTCTACTAGACTCCTTCCATCTTCCTGCTAGGGCTGTGCCACTGGGCAACCAGGAATGTAAGGTTCACAGAGCCAGAAAGAGTGTGAAAGTCCTTCTTCTAGGACAGCTTATGTATTTTTGCATTACACACTCATTGGATAGAATACAGAAATACATTTTGGAGTAGGGACTTATATACTTCATGGGCAAATATTCCAACCTCTCAACTATGACATAAAAGGTAGCCACCTCCCAGTTATCCATACCAAATATGCCTAAATTGAGGAGGGAGTTTTAAATTGTGAATGTCCATGCATATAATAAGTTATTAGGTAGGTACATTTGGAGCAAGTGAGAAATACTGCAATTTAAATGAACTATTTACCTGTGATGTAATCCTTCACATCGTGTATTTTACTGGCTGGATTGTTATTTCTAAACATGTACAGATTAAAGGGAGCTGGGTCCTTCCCAATCCTTTTCCAGATGTCAATGTCCGGTGTGGTCCAGCGGCCTGCCAGTATGTCATAATCTCTTTCTCCAAAGTGGACTAGCTTTGTCAGTGGGTCATACAAGCCTCCATGGAATCCTATTACCAACTGGAAGTCCAGATTTGAGTCAAAATAAATCTCACCATAAGCAGTGTATTGAATTTGTTTAAGCATCAAACCATTGCTGCTAAAAACAGCCAGTGGTGTCCCAGTGTTATCTGAGGCAATATAAAATTCATCCCCACTGCTAATTTCCATGGCAAAAAGGTGTCCTTGTAGGTCATAGTACAGAGAAGTGATCTCAGAACTTGAATGGTTATACACATGAGTTATCCTGGTTGGATAAGTAAGGTCTGCATAAAAAAACTGGAGGTGCTGTCCAAGGCTAGTTTTACTGGAAACTCGTCGTCCAAGTCCATCATAACGGTAAATCACTGTCCACCCACTGCCTTTGCTGTAAACTCTAGTAAGCAGGCCTTTGGAGCTGTATTCAAAGATTTCAGTACCCCTCTGACGCAGGAATCCATCCTCATCTAATCGGTACTGAACATCACCTAGTCGAGTTATTCTGTCTCGCAGGTCATAGCGAAGTGGCGTCAAACGTGCACTATTACTTGGGTTGAGCAAATGGAGGTTGCCATTCAAGTCATAGTTGTATCGCCACATGATTTTTTCATTTAGATAAACTGTCTGGAGCTGACCATCTACATCATATTCATAAGCATATTTAGTGGTGTTGGCAAATGGCCCAATTTTAATTTCTCTCTTAGTCACTCGCCCCATGTTATCATACTGAATTGTAATCCAGTACATTAATGACCTAAATATTTCATATTGAATTTCCTTGATGCGGCCATGCGCATCAAAGTGTTTTGTGTAAGTCATTACAGCTGTAGAAATGATCTGGTTAATATCATAATATATTACTCCAAATTTCCCAAACTGCTCAACTTTACCAGAGATATCATCAAACTGGTAGAGATCAATAGGCAATGGGGTTTCATTGATGACACCTTGCATGCTAGTCACTCTGAAGCTGTTGTCATAGCTGTAGTCAAATCGGGCATTTACCATTCCGTCTTCACTAAAACGGAAAATCTGCCTGTCAATCAGTGGGCCAATTTGCCTATATCTAATGGTGCAGATAAAACCATCGCTTTGGAGGTTTACTGTTTTCAGGACTCCTGCTGTCTCATCATAAGTAAAACTGACTCTGGTACTATCATAAAGAATTTCTGAGAGCTTGGTTTGTCTTCTGTATTTGAACAATACTCTCCGGCTTGTACCCAGGAAAGCAGTTTGAAGGAGCTGACCTTCTTCATTGTAGTCCATTATTACAGATGCATTACTTTCAGGGGGGTTATATATGTTCCGGTAATAGCCAATGGAGCGAATTGTCTGCATGGTATGACGAGCAACACTGGGCATGGTGACGGCAGAAAGTCGATCCAACAAATCATATTCGAAGATGTACTGCCGCTGGCTATGAAGCAGAAGGACCATTGACTGAAAATTAAGAACAGATTTTAACTGTGTGTCAAATCATTACCCCCCCCCATTTCTTAACAAAAATGTGACATTCCACTTGAGAAAATTATCTTCTTTTTAATTGAGTTATCCTTGACCTTACATGTTGTTAACGTTTCCCTGCCTAATTTACTTGGATGCTTAATTACAAGAGGTTCTGTAATTAGTGGCTCCAGATTCATAATGTGCTACTTGTTATGACTGCTTCACTCTTTAATCAAACACTTGGAGCCAAACAGCAGATTGTCAATGGATTTGGATAAGTCATGTTTAATTCGGGAAGAAGTGAAACTGTCTTAAATCCAATAACTCAAAAAGGGAACAACATATGGGAGAAACAATTTCTCCCCTATAATTAGTGATCATTTAACAGAATTTGACTAGACCGAAGATCCATGAATACTGTGTTCTTGTTCTGTCTGTGTTTGTAACAGGGGCAAAGTAATTGTTTGATTATTTACATCAAGTGAAAGTAGACAGAACTATTCTGACATTTTTCTGATGGATATTATGAATCATGAGCCTTGATTCAATTATGTCCTTAATCATCGGTAAACAGTATTTGCTGAATAATAGATTCAGTAGACAAATCTGTAGGCTCTACAACTAAACTAAGGGTATGGACGAATGTACATTTTAGTTTCTTTAAAAGGGGAGAAAATGGAAGCCCTGCTTGGGAGTGCCCAGCAGCCATTATGATCTGCTATGACAACTCTATAGCGATCCAAATTAGCAAAATTGCCTGGACTTTGAACAGAAATGGAGCAGGGGGAAAGTTGGAGTGGGTTTGCTGCACTTCTATCACTACAAAATCATGTTGTGTTGTGACAGCTTTTGTTTGTATCCTTTGATGTCTATAGACTTGTTATAGCTGTCCTAAGAGTACAAAACTGGCTCTGCTCTTACATGTCAGGACATGAAATCTCACAATAGGGATTTTCAGATAAAATATTGGGAAAGGACAATTATCTTTCTGCAATCCTAACACATGAAATAAATATTAAAACGTTCTCTATAACTGCTTTGATTTAATAGTAACAATATGGAGAAAATATGAACAGACAGCTTTAACTACAATAATAAAAGAACTCTACTCTGTGGCATAAAATACAACATTGGAAAGCTTACACACAAGTAATATTCAAACAACTTACATTATCAAGATCTAATACCTGTATGTTATTTTATGCATGAAAGCATCAGGGGGGAAGAGCTGCCATTTTAGCTGATTGCCTTAATACTTTAAAAATATACTGGTTTCTAGAAATTAAGTAATGCTGGACAGTATGTCTACTACAAAACCATTCCCATGCAAATCCACACTGATACTTAAAAATGTGTTTCTGATGTTTGTTTTTCTTCCCTTGGAATATGGGTAATGTACGTTCCATAGCTTCCAATGTGTTCTTTACCTTTTCCAGATATGTGTAACTCCATGTTTTTCCATCAGCAAATACTCTAGATACGATCCTTCCCTGTCCATCATACTCTATTTTTTCACTAGTGGTCCCTCGCTGAATGCTGCCAATTTGACCTGTAGATGAATAGGTAACATTGACAGCCATCAGCTTGCTGCTTGGCAGCCAGAGGGTTGGATGCCCTGACGTGTCGTAGGCAATCCTCAGCAGAAATTTACGGTGATCATCGTAGATCTTTTCTGTCTTTGTGGTTCGATCAAAGTCGACTGAAAGGAGGTTTCTGCCATTAACCTTTTATAAAACAAATAAGATGACAAAATAAATCATGTTGTTCAAATACGAGCCACCTATTACTTCCTCAAAGTACCAGCTATTGTTTAAACACCATTTATGATGATTGATTCTCTTTGTCAGTAAATTAATTTAGCAACTTCTTGGTGTAAGTGCAAGGCATTAGATTAACTGCTATTTTAAAAGGTTTCATTAAGTAGAGAGATGGCTTGGAATTTGTTCAAGATCTTTTCAATTAAATTCCTTGATGTTTAGTCAACTGTTAACAAAATACTAAAAGATAATACGAATGTATTTTTCAGCATAACTGATACCATTTATAAGGGACAAATGACTGCTAAGCAGTACAAAAAAAATGTTAAGATGTGGCAAATTAGTGGTAAAGCATAACATAAAATTTTTGGTTTCTTGAATACACAACGAGGTGTGTCATCATCCCCCCCCGCAACTGGCACTGGGGAAAAAAGCCCCTTGTCTAGGTACCAATGCATTAAGTGTATGGATACTATATGCACATTGCTACATCCATCTTTAATTTCAAGATTATTGTTTTCAAATTTGCTTCTTACTTCTTTGTGCTCAGGGAGCGAAAGGTCTGATGGTAAAGAGAGGGGGAAGGGGCTGCCAGAGGAAAAAGATGGGGGGGAGCCAGAGAACAAAGAAGCTACTTGGCCCTCACCCCCAGATTTCCTTTCTTTGCTGCAGCAATTGGAGGGGGAAAAATTCAAAGCAAACCTCCAATAATAAAATTCTACATCTGGACAATTTATAAGAAATTTATAAATTTTCCATATATAGAATCTAATTATTGTGGGGTTGTCTTATAATCAAGGTCATCTTCTCGTTGAGTAAATAACGAAAATGCTGGCACTTGAAGTAAGCAAAGAACTCAACCCAAATTTTTCCAAGTAAGTACTGTCAAAACTAAATGGTAAAAGGTAAGGTTTACAGACTAGGTGTTTATATCTTAAGAACACAGGAGTTTCCATAATGGATTAGTATCTATTTAATCCACTCTTTTATCTGGGTCTCTAGTAAAGATGCCAGAAACTCAGAGCACATAATTACAAAACACAGACTTATACATAGAAGATTATTTATAATCTATGGACCAATTAGAAGTTGGGTTATGACCTGAACCATGACGTTGAATTGTTTATATTTTAAAACATATCCATTTCAATGTATGCACAGATGTTTCCATTTTATATATAAATAAAAATCCTTTGAGACCAAAGATGGCCAGTGGCAATTAATTCTGTATGTGAATTATGCAAGAGGCCAGGATTTTTATGGGTGATATCTTTTATCAGCCCAATGGTATAGTTGGGAGGGACATAAACAAGCTTTCAGGTACAAAGTACCTGTTTTACACATTGGATGCAAACATGTAGTAGATTTTTCAGTTTTAAATGTATTACTGCTCAGTTTCATTGAATTAGTTGTTGTTCTTGCATTGTGAAAGAGGGAAATACAAATGCCTGTTCCACTCTCTGTACCATACAAGCTTCCCTAGCATATCCCCTCTTAATGTCTGCTCTCCACATTATACTTCCCTGTTCTTTTGAAAGTTTTTCCAGGCCTTTAATTTTTGTTTATCACCTCTGAATCTCCCTTAATATCTACTATCTTCTTTGAGTATGTCAAGTACGAGTGAAACATTGATCACCAAGTCAGTTTTTTAGCACTGGAAACTGACAGCCAATGGGAAGAGGGAGCTGGGTCCTGGGTACATGGATAAGATGGTGGCTTGTGCTACGTGTTGTTTAAATTCCTTTTCTAAGTAACAGAAGGCAAATAATACAGAGGTAAATAAAGTCATGCAGATTAGAGGGGAGAGGCGAAGACGAATTGTCCAATGCTATTAGGAAAAGACCAAAAAATATTTTCATGTTGACCAGAAAAAAACTACAGGCATATATTAACATTTCTCAAAAGTGCATATCCCAAAATATATCTACTGTCAACTCTGGAGTTGCACCTTGCAGCTGCTGAGTTTCTAAAAGAGCAGTATACATGAGATTATTTATTATTAGGTTAGAGCAGTGATGGGCAAAATACAACCTGCAGGCTGGATCTGGCCAGCCAAGGGATATTATCTGACCCGCAGCATGTCCCTTGACCCCACCCAATCCAGATGTGGGGGGAACCTGAGCCATAACACATGCTGCTGATCCCACTGCCCCAAGGGGCATGGTGGGACACAGGCAGCAAGGCAGTCGATCTGGGCTTTCTGGCATGGTAGCAGTTTGCTCTTCTTGTCTGCTGCTACCAGTCTTCCCTGCATCCACTGCCAGGGGCACTGGATGGTGCGGGTGGGGTCTCCATGGAGACTGGCCCAGAACCTCATGGGCACGACAGCACTCAGTCGGACGGATGGGATGGGGCTGTGGGCAGGGAACAGCATCTGGGAGTGGGCTGGGCAGATGGAGCCAGGGCCAGGTTAATGGGGCAGTGACGGCATGTGACCAGGGCCCATAAGAGAACTGCAATCTGCTCCCTGCACATCCCTGCCTGTGGAACCAGCACCCATCACAGAGACATGCGGGGAGTAGACTCCAGCTCTATTCCAGGCCCAGTCCCACGCTGTCACTGCCCCGTGATCCTGGCCCTGCCCCTGCCCACCCATCCTGCTCCTGAACCCTGTTCCCCACCCACCTGCAGCCCCATCCCATCCACCTGGCTCAGTGCACCCTGCCCACAAGGGTCCCAGGCCAGTCTCCATTGAGACCCTCCCTGCCTACTCCATCCAGTGTGATCAGCAGTAGGTGTGGGGCAGATGGCTTGGGACTGGATGAAACCAATTGCCCCAGTTTGACCACTGCCACACTGCATCAGTATCCTCCCCCAGGCCATGTTAGCACCTCCCACCCTCTGCCACACCAGGCTGGGTCAGTGCCCCCGCTTCCCTGGGCCAGGTCAGGTCAGCAATGCGCTGCCCTGCTCCAGCCCACAACAGCTCACAGAAAATCCTTAAGTGGCCCTACAGCCGAAATAATTGCCCACTCTTAGGATGGAGGGCATTTAAAAGCTGATACTAGGTCACACAGAAGTTTGGAAAAACATATTCTTTAACAAATTTGTTTTGCTTACGTATAGCATGTATGTCTGTATTTTTGTTGACTTGTTCTCTTTCATATGCCATCCTGGCATGAAAACAGGATATGTTTTCAGCTTCAGAACAAAGAGCTTGTTTTTACATAAATTGCCTTATATAAGGAACAAAAATTTAACAGATGTAGAATTGATATTTTATATATTTCATAAGCCATCAAATGGTCTTGAAATATACTTTGACAAATAAATGCTCTGAGATTGAGTCTAAAACTGGTTTAAACCTAAATATGGCACACTCCCATCTGCTCCCTTTACATTGTTTGAGTTTCTCTCTCTCTCTAATTTTCAGGTAGTTTTTCTTACTCCTTTTTCCTACCCTTTCAGATGGGGTTATTTGCCTAAATTACTTTTCTGTGGGCTGCTGTTCTTTGTCTTTTGCTATTTAGCCTCACCTTCCATCAATGCCTGCCTGTCTCTGTCTGTTTTATTTTGAGTTCTCTTCCACTTTTTCTCTCTCATTTCTTAGCTTACATTTAAGCTTTCAGCTTTTCTTTTAGTTCCTGATTAACTCTCCTCCTTTGAGGCTGAAGAAAGAATAGGCAAAACTGGCTGTTTCTGGACCCCAAGGGGAAAAGGAAGGTTTTAAATTTAAGGCACTAGACTGGCATTTAGGAGATCTGGACTGATGCTGGATCTTCCTAGAAGCAAGCTTTACATGTTTCAGTTCCTTATCTGTAAAATGGGCATAAAAATATTCCTCCCTTTTTTTAAACCTTTGTCTGTCATTTTGAGACCTTCAAGGAAAAGAATAACTCCAACCAAGTTTATGTGACAAACTTTTGCTGTCATAACTATGTTGCTCAAATGTGTGATTTGTGATCAACACACCTATGCTGTCAGAAGCTTGTTCTGTAGATGTAGGCTGTGCTTTTGCTGGTATAGCTTATTTTGCTAGGTGCCAGAATAAGCACCATTAATAAACACATTGCATCTGCACTAGGAAAGCGTTGCCAGTATATGATGGTACAGGTATAACAGCAAAAGGCTCCCAGAGTAGATCTGGCTTTGTGGTTTTACAGTGCCAGCACAGCAGGACCTCAGCTGAAGCTTCTAAGCACTACCGTGATATAAACAGCGAGGACAAGTTCTTAAAAGAGTAAACTCTTGTTCTTATCAAACAGAAGTTCTAGGATGTTGCTGGTCTACTGTATTCTAGCAGGTCTGGGTCTAGTCTGCTTGAACTCCTGTATTTCTTGCCAACAGCCTCTTGAGAATACCTGACATGGGAAAAAAAGTGTGACTCAAGTGGATTACAGGTAGTTCTGAACTGCACTACCTTAAAAGGAGCTTCAGTAAGCACTGTATTTGTCCTTTGGAGTGCCCAGATCTCCAGGGAGCATGCTCATCTGTTAAGACATACTGTACTTTTTGCATATACCGTTTCCTCCAAAATCAGCCCCCCAAAATTAAGATGCATGTACTAAGTGGGGAAGCTGATTTTTCTGCCCAGGATAGAAGCACTCTGCTTTTAATCCTGCTTCAGAGTGTAGCAGCTGTTGCATTACTATTCAGGCAGCTGACAGAGTCAATTAACTTAATCATAGGAATCACAGAAAACGAAGGTTGGAAGGGACCTCAGGAGGTCATCTAATCCAATCCCCTGTGCAAAACAGGACCATCCCCAACTATATTACCCCAGCCAAGGCTTTGCCTAGCTGGGTCTTAAAAAACAGCTTGAAAACAATGGCTTATTGTTCTTCACTCCAATAGTGTTAACCTTTTTTAGGTGATCAGGTGTTCATCTAATGTGTCTTTTTATTGGTCTTAATGTTCCATTAATCAAGCTAATCTTCAGGCAATTTTGCTGTCTGCTAGCTGCTCCTGGTCTCTCTCTTATTTCACAGCCGTTGAGACTCTCTAGCACTTTTCAAGATCATAGATCTACACATGGAAATGAGTCTTTAGCAGCAGCTAGGGTTTGAGCTTTAGTTAAGCAGGAAAGGGAATGTAAGTCAGCTGCTCTGTGCAGCCATAACTTTGAAAAAATCTTTTTTCTTCATTCTGCCTTTCAAAACCAAGGTTTTTATCTTATATTCCAGGGCATGTTGTATGCAAGAAATATGGTAAAAGTTGTTATCATTTTGGCCAGACAGCTTCATTTAGCCATTTTGGGACCCCTTGGTGGTATAGCAGAGAAAAGTCCTAGCATTTGAAAACTTGGGATCACCCTTCTGACTGGCCTCAGTAGGGTTAGTGTAAGAGGGCTCTTTGTGCCCCTCATCTAACTTTTGTGTATGGACCAGAACCATTTCTGGTCAATGGACAGCACCAGAGCAATGGGTATATTAACAAAAAAAAAAAAACCCCAAAAGAGAAATAAGAGCAAGTTGAAGGTAAGAGGAGTAGTATTCAGAAAGAAAAGATGATTAACTATTTTTTAAAGGACTCCAGGTAAGCCTCTGTCTAAATTTGCTCCAAAAAAGATACAGGGATGATTCTGTCTAAACATATAATACCTTGAACAACATCTACAATAAAAACAAAAGAAATATTTCACTAATCCATTAATATTTATCTGGGTATAAATGCTATGTCAAAGATTGCAAATTAGCAAATGCTTCATTTTTGGGGGTGGTGGGCATAACCATTGCCAAGGAATGCATCCTGTAACATTACCTACCTCAGATATAGCATAATGAAGGTGTAGACTACAGAGCAGACATATTAGCAATACATTTATCATTCTTCTTTACTTGAGGAACCATCATGGATTTATTTAGATGAAGTGAGTACAGTTCCAATACAAATGTTAAGATGGTCTTGTTCCAACCCCATCTGGAGTGTTTAATCTAAGTTATCTTTGCTAAATGGATGTCAAAAGTGGTTTGCCTGCTAGATAGATTTTCCCCATGGCATAATGAGGAACAGAAAACCTAACAAGGTGGTAAAGACTTATATTAGGGGCACATTTTGTATGCTACAAAATTTAACCCTTTCTACAAAAAACATGATTATTACAGCTGTCATAAATTTTTCAAAAGAATACGAATCCTAGGATTGCACTAAGATTATGGCAGGAATGGTTTGTGGAAATCTTAAAAGTTATCTTTAGATTGCAAATCTGTGGAGATTCAAGATGACAAAAAGGGGAGATGGAAGAGCGATGTTCTTGCTGACTCGTTACAGAACACTGGATGCTGAGTACAACAAAGTTCTAGGTCTATAGAAAAGACAAGGGCAATTGCACGGTGCCTGTTCTGCAGTTACGCAATGTAATGCCCATGGAATGACATCTATGGCTGCCTGTACAGGAGCGCAGATGCTGTTCCAACGCGCTGTAATTATTCAATTAATCGAGTCTGCTGGAGTGTGGTAATTACCGGGTTTCAGCCACCTCCCAAGTTTCATGTATTGGCACCCCCATGCTTCAAAATGGTGGCAGGGGTGCTTGAACTAAAGCTCATCAAACAAGCTTTAGTTCAAGCACCCC
>NW_017729030.1:5970391-5980300 GCF_001723915.1 Gavialis gangeticus | reverse complement strand
CTCCAGCAGCCTCCTGCATCTCATGTATCGGCATCCCTGTGCTTAAAAATAGCGGTAGGGGTGCTTGAACTAAAGCTCATCAAACAAGCTTTAGTTCAAGCACCCCTGCCACCATTCTGAAGTGCGGGGACACTGATACACAAGATGCTGCAGCATCTCAGAGCAGCTCTAATTGAAGTGCCACCTCTCCTCCCCTGGAGCACATGTAAAAGTGCCCTACTTTACCATTCATGAACTCCAAGGGCAATAGATATCATGCATGCTCGAACTTTTACTCACCCTAAGCTTTCGTCCGAACACATTGACTTTTCCCTGGGCTTGTTCTTTTCGGAATCGCCATTCTACTAAATTTTGTCCATTCTCTCCTGGGAGAGTCATGTTTCTTTTTGCTACTGTTGGATTGGCAGTGCCAGCTAACACATGCGGTTCCGTCTGATAATGTGAATCCATGCCACTGGCATAGAGAATTCTCAGAGAGCCATCATAACCAATCTGGTAGCTGTTCCTTAACTGATCTGAAAATGCAGTGAAGCACAAAGATGCATTTCACCTACTTGGGTTAAACACTTTTTCCCCCCCTATGCATTTGCTACGCTGTAAAAGTATATAATGTTTGATTGTATGTACTGACATCAGCCTGACGATGTTACTCTAAGGGAGAAGTTCTAAGGCCTCAAATCCCTTTATTTTCAATGTACTCAAAATCATTTAATCTCTTAGGAAAATCTGACCCTCAAAGCAATTTCTTTCCTTACAGTTTCATGATAAATTTCTGGCATAATAAGTATAATGTAATCACTGCTAGAATGGTATGGCCTGGCACACTATTTTAAGTCTCAGACCCTAGTCTGTACCATTTTTAAACCAACTTATTTCCCTTTCAACCCCTCCCTGTATGGCCTTTCACCTTTACTTTTTAACTAACAGTCTTTTTGCCTAACCACAAAATATGCTTCCAAAACTAAGCAGTTGTTTTTCAGATCCTAAAGTACAGTTAATGATGTCCCCCAGGTATCTATTGTCTCCCTTAAACAGTAATATTTTTTCCTAACATCTGCTTTGCTAATCTGCCCCTAAAAGGAAGCTGACCCGAATGCAGCGTGCAGTGAGAAAAACAAGTTTTCAATTTAGTATGTGATTTTCGATACTTGTGGGTTTTTCTCTTTACAATACCTTGAACCATAGTATAGAAGGAATCTATTGACGATAAGTTGGAAGTGATGCTGACATCTTCCTCTCTACTAGATGATTCAATGTCCACTGTAATGGCCTTTTCCATTTCCCCATGAAGGTTAGTGACGACTCCAGTTGGGAAGGTAACATTTGTTAGACGACCCTCACTGTCATAGCTAAGATAAATCATGGTACAAAAAATGATAAATAGTAAGAACAAATTGTTTTCATTTACAAGTAAAATTAACAGAAATATCAGCTTTCCATATTGTTAAGGCATGTTTGCGTTCTGTGCATGAAATATGCACAGTGAAGACTTCAAACGGGCTTTGAAGTAGTCAAAAGGCTGTTTAACATACAGGAGCCTCAATGGTGATAGCAAGAGCAAACAGATGGATCTCCAGCTCTGCATATTATTCTTTGAAGTGTGACCAAAATCCTGCTGCACATCTAATTTGCTGTTTCAAAGGGAACATATTTGGTGGTGTTAAATTCCATAGCATTCAGCACTCACTTCCTATTATCAGAGTAGATTTATTCCACTGTTTATATCAGGAGTTCTCACAATTTGTCATAGAAAGGACAATACTTTAATAAATTGTCTCACAGGCCCCTTCCCTCTGACTCATGATTATACAGACCACCTGCTCTTCTTTTCCTTACAGCTGAACAACCCTTGTATTTCACAGAAAAATGTTATCAGGAAAACACTTAATCCATGTTAGGTGTATTTCTTTACTTTACTGGAAATTAAGTTAGCCAGCACATGCAACTAGCTACTTATCTATGGACCGCAGTCTGTGGTATTAAATCATTCCTGATATTTCTTGTACATTTTCAACTTTTTTATCCAACAATTATAACTTTTTGGCTGTAAATATGTATAGAAGATATCTACATATGGAAATTAGCATGTGATTTCTGAAATGTACCTTTCCCCACAGTTTTAATGATTAAGTTCCTCTGGTTAGCACTGTTATGTATGATGTGGATGGTATTGTAGAGAGTAATGGAATATGTTGGAGATACAATTATCTTGAAGGACCTGTTGCCAAAACAGCTGTTTACAGCCTTTCCATCAGAAATAGGTACTCTAGATGCCAGTATATTTCAAGGGTCTAATAAGACAAGTAGCACTCATTAGGTACTAGCAGAGTAATTCTTAAAGGAAAAGTAGAAACCCATTTCAACAGAGATATCACGGACTGTGATCAGCTGGAAGAGGCCCGTGATAAGACTGCTGACTGGGCCCATGCCACCAGGTTGACAACAGTAAGATTCAACTAATTATGCATGTTTTATACCTGATTCTAACACTTTTCAGTACGTAAATGTTCAGTTTGACCCCAATTCATCACTAGGGATCCTGGTTTTCTCTCATTTAAAAAAAATCCCACTTTTCAGTTAAAAACTGTAACCCCAAATCCATATTTTTCCATAATTAAACACCACTATATATATGTCTATATATTAGTGGTGTTTCATTTAAATCGTGGAAAAATGCGGATTAGGAGTTACCTTTTTTTTTTAACTGAAAATTGGGGATTTTTTTTCAATAGGAGAAAACCAGGATCCCTGTTCATCACAAATACTATATTGTTGAATTAGTATACAGTATGTCACTTACTCAATAGTAACTATTACAAAGGCGTTATACTAGGCAACACTGGTGTTATTCCCAAATGTTTCAGCCCCTCAGTCTAAAGCGACTGGAAAGGTTTCAGCTTTTAGCACTACATGGCATAACACAGTATGCGCCACTATTTCTGAAGACTGGCCTGCCCTCTTCATGGACTATTTTGTTAAAAATCCCTCAGTTCAAAGGATATTAAACACTTTATGCCCTACAGCTGCTTACAGTCCTCTCCTAGAAAGGCAGAAATCCTTTTTTTATTATCAACTTGCATTCCACAGACTCATTCACTGTGGGGCAAAAATCTCTTTCCCCCACTGCACCTCCATTTCCATAATGTCTCAAATACTCCACACACACCTTTGACTGCTTTTTTTTATAGTTTACCGAATATTAAATTTCAGTCACCCTGGATTTTAATAGAGGCCCTTCTATTGGGTATCACAGCATATTGAGTACCTCTTAGAGCTGTATCTTATTGAACCTGATGTCTTTTATTCCATAATGAAGGTCAAATGTGGCTAATACCTTATCATCACCACTCATTCCCTTTGGACTTCCAAGGCCATTTTTCATTTTTTGATTGTGTCCAATATTCCTTCATAATGTGTCATTTAGTTCTCATGAATTTGCTCGTCTGAGCTTGTCAGCTTTAGACTGAGAGCCTTCTTCTATTTGCCTGCTGGTCTAATACTGTGTCTTTAAAGAAACTGGTCCTAAGGCTAATGGGAGATTCCCCTCTTTCTCTTTTTTGTGTGTGGCTTCTTAGAGTTATATTTCTGCATAAATACCCACAAACAAACATGCATACACTGTTGCTATTCTGGGTTCTGCTGATCTGTCTCAGACACCCCTGTTTCTGTAATAAAGCTATTCAAGGAACCCTTCTGGGAGCCCTCAGGAGCATGGCAAACAGTGAAAGTTTGGGGGGGGTGTGCAATGGGAAATGTACAGCTTGCTCACCAGGCAATATTCTCTCACCTTTGCTCCACTGACTGAGATAAAATCACCTCACATATGCTCTATAACCACAGGAAGCAAGGGGGACCAAATCAGTATTCCTTTCCCCTGTTAAGAACATCTGCTGCTGCAAGGTTTCTTTTCCACGATGCCAGATTCCCAGTGGTAATGATTACCATCTTCTCAGCTTCTTGACCTTCTGCTCTCTAACTGCTGGAAGTCTCCCTGCCAATGTCCATTTGCTTTAATTTTAATTGCATCCCTGCCCAGACCATTTTCTGCTCTAGTCCAAACAGGACATTTTCACCATTCTGTTTCACAGACTTTGTAGTAACTCCTAGAAAGCCTTTGCTGAAGGTGGAAATGTCCTATCTTCAGTTATATATCATAACTCTTGTTCATGTCTCATGAGGTTTAGACCAAATTTAACTTCACCACAGCCCACACAGTGTCATCTAACATTTACTATTGTAAAGTATTACAAACGAACGTGTGGAGCCACAGAATTGAAGTTTATCAAAAAAATTCTGTGAAAACTGATGTCAGGTTAGGGTTGATATTGTTTATTAATGCGTCTCTATGTAGCGCACGCTTGCAGAATTGCTCCCTTAAAGTTATTGTAAATTCTGTAATTCTCTTCTTTTACTGTTGCAACCCTGTCAAGTTTCAAAAGTGAGCCACACTGGTTCTGGCACATCTCAGATAAGATGACATTCAATTCAAATGCATTTGGGTATTTGTAGACTTGCTTTAAAGATTGGTTATGAATAGTAATGTTATTTGAGACAGCATATCAGAGAAATGAGGCATGAACATCTTTCGTAATATAGCCACATATAAATTTAATGGTAGAATGAACAATACTATTAGTATACTTAGTGAACATGTATTAGAAATATCTTCAGTGCATCTATCTGCTTATCAACACCGAACAGAAAAGTCATGGATCCTTTCCTGACTCCTTTTGTCAATAAACAGGTTTGTTTGGCAAGGCCAAGCTAAATAAAGTGAGAATATAAGGGAAAAGTTGAAAGTTCATCTTTAGTTAGCACACTGTACTGTTGGTGCTAGCACACATATAACATGTTGAAGCATACTGAAAATCTAGCCTAACATGGCAATAAAGTGTTTCATGCAGTTTTGTTGAGGCTATTAAGCTCACATTTGCCTAGAGAGCAATTAGTTTTTAATGCTAAAAGCCAACATTCAGAAAAGAATGTGCAGGCACACTGTTGGTTCACAAATATGTTACTTTAATTGCACTTAAGCTAAAAGCAACAAGATGTTTTGAATTTTCCCCAACCCTCGAGCAGGCAGCAGGCAGACTCTTCCAGCCACAGCTCTAGGTCTACCATAAACACAGACTAGACAAACTGTCATGACAGACTAGCACAGTTTCTTTGAAACACGCTCTGCTGTCTTGACTCCCATGCATTTCATTGCTGTCTACTTGGTTATAGGGATAAAGTGAACGGGTAATACACAAATACCTTAGGCTTCTAATTTCATTTTTACTATGGAAAGAAGGAAGAGTTTTCAATCCTGTCATTTCCACTCCTGTCATGTTTCTTTTAATTAATGCAAAATTACAAACTTGCAAGAGGCAGACAGTTTTATCTATGAACTCCTTTTGGCTAACAAACTGAATCTCTTTCACGAATAACTCAATTGCTGAAAGAAAGAAATATAGTCTCTGCCCTTAAGTTATGTAGTTTGCCTCCTTTTTTCACTTTTTCATTGCCTTTGAGGTGCTTTCTCTGCTTTGATACCCTTTTCTGCTTCTTGTTTGTCATAAGCATCAGAGGTTGAAATAGACAGTTCCTGCAAGACATGAAGCAAGAAAAAAAAAACAACCCAAAACAAAACAGAAAACCAACAAGGGCACAGGGTGGGATGAGGAAAGAAATAATTTCTCTCGTTTTATCTCCTATTTAGGCCATGCTCAGTCTAGCTGAAATATCTAGTTCAGTTGTTCCCAAACTTAAAATGCATCATCTTTTTAAACACTGGTTTTAAGTATCACATATAATGCTCTTCTTTTTGTACACATTTATTTTAGGGCCTCAATTGGCTTAAGAATTCTTGGACTCCAAATAAAAATGCTTCAGGAAATCTAAAATATTAGATTGTATAACTTTTTTAAACATCTCAGGATGTTTAGAGAACAAATTAAAGAAATGCAATAAGAAAGCAATTGCTTGACTTTTGCATTATGCAAAACACAAAAAACAAATATGTCACAGCTCATAACTCTATACTTTGGTATGCCAGTGATTTGTGTTAACAGCTTGTCTTGTCTGATTTGAGTTCAATGTTCTTCTTTATTTTTGTCTGGAGTATTGCTGAACATAAGCAAAAGCTGAGAGCGCCTGGCAGTTTCCCTTTTCTTGTGCTCGCATTACAAACTGCAGTTTTGTTATCATTGCTGTATTTCATTGTGAAATGAAAAGGGAGTTTTCAATCTATACGCTGGCATTTAGCTCAGCGAGACACGTGAACAGGTCAACTAAATAGGCTAGTCTTTGACAGCTGTAACTCATCTGCAAAGCAATTGGCACATTCTTAACTAAAATCACTAAGGAAACTTGCACCTCAGAACGGAGTTTAAAAAACCAGAATCGACACCTTCCATATGGCTGTTCTCTCATTTCTGTGTGGAGAAGCTGATGTACAGCACCTAAAACAAGCTGAAGTGCTTCAGTAGTATTTGACCCACCTTTACAGCCTGATCCAGAATGACTTGCAGGTTGATTAGGCCTTTTTATTTATTTATTTATTTGCAACTGTGCCTGCTTTAGTGAGTGAATTACATGCCTCTGCTTTGCTACTTGCCAAAACACTGCCAAAATTCCCAGTCACTACTTGCATTTCATCAGAGCGTACATATGCACTAAGGCAGTGCGCTGTGATAAACTCCTCCAGCTTGTTAAATGTGGCTTCTGTCAATGTACATTTGTATATTGCCATTGCACATCTCTGACAAAACAAGAACTCTTTAATTGTTGTTTCTGAATCAAACCTCATATGCTAAACAAACCTGAGAAAAAATGAATGATGCCAACACTTTTCTCTAGAAGGGCCAGGGGAAGAGGTATATGTAAAAGGATAGAAGGGCTGAATGGGATGCGTAGAGATGTGGGAAGTATCTTGGCTGGAAGTGAAGGCTTTAACTGGGCACCAGACATCAGCTCCGGGAGACATCAGCAACTCTGGCCACTTCCAAGTGGGACTCTTGGATAGTCCTGGAAGTAGAGGACACTAAGTTGGGTGAAAACAAGAACTTCCTATTCTGAGCTGGATCCTACACACCGAATGAAGGCAAAAGGAATCTTCAGATGACTTCAGTGCTCAGTGGATTAGGCCCTCTGTTAGAAAAGAAATCTGGATTGGCCATAGAATCCATAGCAACAAGAAAGGAAAATGGAAAAAATCGTCTGGTTGCATCATAAGCTTGTATGACCATGCAGATGAGATGATTTGCTAGTAACAAAGAAATTACTGAACTAAAGTTATTTTTCAGAATGAGCAAGCCAGGGGTGAACTAGATTTTAGAAGCCTGAGGCCCATTAGGCTTTCTCTGTAAGTTACACTTAAGATGTAGTTAATCATGCCAGTTAACAGTTAATCAGTTGTGACCCAGCTACACATTCAAACAATTATTAGGCTAGGGCAGAAGTTGCACATAAACCAGCTTACGTAATCAGAAACTGGCTTACACCTGTAACAGAACAGAAGTTCAGCCCATATAAATCAGTTTCAAAATGGCTGGAACTGGTTTAAGATAAACCCAGGTGAATTTAGTATCAGACTTAACTGATTTGGGTCAAATTGGTTTATGAAAATTCTGTTTCAGGCCTCTTCCTGGTTTAAGTTAAATCACAGTCCCCCAGGATCCCAGCATGCTTTCCATGGGCTGGGGTGGGCTGGGCTGTGCTAGGTGCTCCAGCATAGAAGGGGTGGGGGAAGAGAGGCAGACGCTGGCTGGGGTCTGCAGCCAGGGAGGGGGCATTAAACTTTCTTTTCCTTGAGTACAGAGTTGCCCTGCCCTGCTGAAAACTTACTACTGGCTGTGACTGTGGACAACAAATCCCAGAGGCACCTGGAAGCAAGAAGAGGAAGTGATGACCAACCCTGCAGAGTCCTGTTGCTGTAATTCTGGACTGCAAATCCCAGAGACCTTGGGAGCAGCAGGAAGAGAAAGTGAACACACAGCCCATGCTGGCTACATGCCAGAGAGCTGTGCTCTAGCACTCCCTGGGTTGACCCACTGCAAGCATGTGGCTGCATTTTCTGAATCAAAACTGAATGTCTGTTCACTTGCTTCTCAGTTTAATCTCTGCCATTTAGACTAACCTG
Source organism: Gavialis gangeticus (assembly GCF_001723915.1). Classification (NCBI taxonomy): domain Eukaryota; kingdom Metazoa; phylum Chordata; order Crocodylia; family Gavialidae; genus Gavialis; species Gavialis gangeticus. The sequence goes on along the minus strand of NW_017729030.1, from coordinate 5,972,178 downwards.
CAAAGATGGAATTGATTCAGTCTTGGGCTTTTTGATCGTCTGTACTTAGCCCATATAACATGAAAAGCAAGCAATAAGCTACAAAGCTATTCCACAAAAAAAGGTGGAATAACTTTGTAGTTTGTTTTAATCAGAACACTAATTGAACCTGTGGCCAAATGCTCCCCTGTGGCCGGAAGTCCTGTCACCCAAGGGGCTCCCAGCCACAGGGGTGTACCACCCAATGCCTGTTCCACAGCTGACATGGCTTGCAGTGGTAACAGTTCCCAGCATTGCTCCCACTGTGAGCTTCATCAGTTGTGGAACTTGCCTCCCCACCGCCAGCCTCATTGCCTGTGGGGCTCGCAGTGGAGGCAGCTTTGTTGGCTGCAGGGCTCAGAGTAGGGAGGGCAGCAGGAAGAATGCTGCCATTGCTGCAAGCCCTGTCAGGCATGGGGCTGGCAGCAGCAGCAGTCTTCTCCCTGTGGCCCCTGCTGTGAGCTTCACACCTAATAAGCCCCGCAGCAACAGCAGTGTCTTGTCGGCTGCCCCCGTTTCCCTGCAGCTGGCATTGTTTGCAGGGCTCTCAGCAGGGGCTGTGCTGGAAATCAGGGGTGTGCGAAATGGGTCATATTTGATTAGGATTCAGATTCATTGCGCCATATTTGATTAGGATTCAGTGCTTCGATTCATTGATTCAGACCACTGTCCTGATTCAATTTGGCTGAATCCAAATCTGAAGATTTGATGCTGATTCAGAGAATCAGCGATTCGGCCACAGACACAGCTTTAAACGTTTTTTTCTACGTACCTCAAGGTACCAGTGTGAATGCTGTGATGCTGGGGCAGATGGAGTGTCCCACAGAAGCGTGGGAAGCCCCCCCACATACTTGGCAGTGAACCTGGAGGTGGGGGCTCTCATATACAGCTGGATGTTTAAGTGGTTAACAGTGCTATCACTTTCTCTTTAACCAACCTGTCTCCTGAGTGCTTTCCTAAACTTTATAGACATCATTTTACAGATATCATCATTTTACAGATATCAACTTCTGATTTTCTTCAAAGTAATCAAGGCATATTTTACTGCCCATGCTTGTAAGCACTCTAATATTTCTGTTATGTGTTTTCATAGTTACCATTTTGGTATTATTACCTACATAATGATTCCTCCTTTCTGTTTTGATTATGCAGCTTACTTTTAAAGACTAACATTCTCTATAGAAATCCTACAAGACTGAAAAATGAAAGAAAGTGAAAGCACATCAAATAAGGTACACTATTTTTGTGCCTTGATACCACTGTGATTAGGTGCCCTATCAGTACTTCGGGAATGAGAGGTGTTTCTTTAGAGTTTTCATGTTGATGCCTACAGCACTGTTAATGGGCTTCTTTTTAACATGTTTACTTTGTTCCCCAAGCAGGCCAACTCTGAAACAGCAAGGAATTTTTTGCTGTTCATTACCAGGATAATTTTTCCCAGCACTGTAATTTTTAATATTCTGTTTTATCATAATTATAAGACTTGCTATAATGTGTTAGTTTAGAGAGCTGCAAGATCACAGCGTGGATTCATAGTAAAAAAAGTAAAATATGTAAACCTTTAGGAAGAAAATTAACGATGTTGTGTGTGTTTTAACAATTTATCTACTGAAAAAAAATATACAAGCAGCGCAACCTGCACTATCATTATTAAGTCCTCAAATATCATGTGTTGGATTCAGTCATAGTTTCATAGTTGGTAGGGTCGGAAGAGACCTGAGCAGATCATCAAGTCCGACCCCCTGCCATGGCAGGAAAGAGTACTGGGG
>NW_017729030.1:5958332-5969989 GCF_001723915.1 Gavialis gangeticus | reverse complement strand
TTTTTTAATGAGAACGGGGTGAGAGACAGTGTTGAAGGCCTTCTGAAAGTCCAGAAATACTATGTCTACTGCTACCCCTGCATCTAAGGATTTTGTGACCTGGTCATAGAAGGCCACCAGGTTGGTCTGACAGGACCTGCCTCTAATGAGCCCATGGTGGTTGCCCCTAAGCATAACCTCCCCTGCTGGCCCCTCATGGATATGCGTCAGGATAATTGTCTCAAGAAGCTTGCCTAGGATCGAGGTAAGACTAACTGGCCTATAGTTTCTTGGGTCCTCCTTCCTCCCTTTTTTGAAGATGGGAACCACATTGGCCCTTTTCCAGTCCTCTGGCACCGCACCAGAGCACCAAGAGTGCTCGTAAAGCTGTGCCAGGGGTCCCACAAAGACCTCAGTTAATTCCCTCTGCACTCTGATGTGGAGATCGTCAGGACCAGCTGATTTAAATACGTCCAGTCCCTCCAGAAGTTCCCTGACTAGATCCTCACTGACCCTTGGCTTGGGTGTGCCTCCCCTGGGGCCTGAGGGGGGTCCAATGGGGGGGCTGATCCGGTCCCTGCTCAGGGAAATGGAGGCAAAGAAGTCATTAAATAGGTTAGCTTTGTCGTCTGGGGTGATGACCAGATTTCCTAGCATGTCTTGCAGGGGCCCCACGTTACCCGGAACCTTCTTTTTGCCCATCTATTTAAAAAAGGGCTTCTTGTTGTCCTTGAGCTGGGTAGCTAGTCCCAGTTCCATCTCTGCCTTGGCCTTCCTGACCGCCCCACTGCAGCCCCGAGCAACCGCAGTATAGTCATGTTACATAATATCTACGCAGGCCCAAATACAAGTTAGACCCTCTGTAGACAAGTACACAGAGAAGATTCATGCTTGAAAAGAACACAGGCTGGATTTTCTGATCCACTGGGTTGATGTACAGATTGAACAAACATACATCCAGAGATCTGTCCTGGAGACTTCCTTCTGTTTAAGGTACATCTTTGACTGGTGAAAAGCAGAAGGTAGCAATTTTGCCACCTCCTGTTCCCTGCCCCCTACTCATTTGAAATGCACTGCCTGGTAAAAAAGGCACAGGGGGCAAGTTGAAGGTAGACAGAGGGCAGATAGTCAAAAAAGGGGTATTTATCTAGGACAGGGAAAGAAGCAATAGTCTCAGATCTCTATTTACTTGGGGAGTGCCAAATGGCCAAACACTTGATTTTAGGGTGTAACACTCATCATGTGGTAAGACACTATCCCCACTCAGGGGGCTCCGTGTGTGTTTTGGGGGGAGGACTGTGTCAGAGCTCTGTCCTGCTTTTAGGAAGATCTATTTAAGTTGTTGCAATAAAGACTACATTAAGGTTTATCCTAAAATGGCATAAGAGCTTCTTCCAGAACCATCATTTAGAGGTTTCCCTACAATTACGATTTATGCCTCTTTGGGCAGAGAACTAGGGAATCTTGGCTGGCAGAGGGCCTGTCACTTCCCACTCCCCACTGTAGGTCATTTTGAAGTGTGTCTTTATGGGATTTGGGGGGGAAAACGTATGTAAGGCATTCAGGACTCAACCAGGGAGAGTTTAAAGGTGACTACCATGCCTTCAGAGGTGCCCTTGGGAGCAGCTGGAGGTTAGAACTGGACAGTGGATACCAAAATACCTGTTGCACAAAAAAAAGTCAGAGAGGTTCTCTGAAGGCAAGTTGCTGCAGGCAAAACTTAAATCCGATGCAGGACAAATCAAATGAAGAATATGAAAAAGTGATGAACCCAGGATAAGGAACCATATAAGGAATAAGTTACACAAGGCTTAAGCAAGAGTACTGGTATGGGGGAAAAAGCGGGATTTTTAGATGTAAATGGAAAATGTTTTATGGTATGGGGGAAAAAGCGGGATTTTTAGATGTAAATGGAAAATGTTTTAAAAGTCATCAAAACAGAGTGATACCAGAGACAACTGACAAACCTAGTCATCTACAGTATATCCTCCTACCACTGTGGTACATGTATAGCACATCATTCTAGTATATAGAGGGCATGTCTACATATGCTATTACTGCGCATGAATAAACTCCAGAGCTTACTGCTCCGAGTTAATTACTCCCAGGTGCGCTGTGTGAATATGCACCCAGGAGCAATTGACTCCAGAGCAATAAACTCCGGAGTTTATTCAAGTGCAGCATGCAGAGTGGGACTGGAGCAGTCCCAGCTGGCGGGGACTCAGGGGTCAGCCTACCAGTCTGAGACTACTTCCCCCAGCTCAGCGTGTTATGGAGGGGCTGGCTGGGGCGCAAGTGTGCTTCACTGTGGTGCTAGCCAGCAGGTAGCCCCTGTACCAAAGCACCCTTGTGCCCTAGCCAGCCAGCCCCTCCGGTGTCAACACATACACTGCTGTGGAGTAAATTAGTTTACTCCAGCCTAATAAGGGCATACATGTAGATGCCAAGATGTTTACTGCATAGTTAATTAGTCAATTGCACACAAAACTCGTGTAGACGTGCCCAGTCTCATTCTAGATGAGCAGAGCCAAAACGTCTTTCAGATTTTAGGTCTGCCTAGTATTTGAAGGACATTTTTCAGCTCTTACAGATATAATTGAATAACAAATAATTAAAAGCAACGTGGAACAAAAAGCCTTCTTCAAAAACCCATTAGCGCTAAAAGAACCTGAACAACTCCTGTTTGGAACCTTGGGTATGTTTCATTTACTGAAGCAAAATAATGTGACATCATCTACCATCAATTAATTTCACTGAACTTTTATATTATACTTAACATTATTTTAATTATGAAAATGTTAATGGAATATAAAATTCCAATGAATCACCAGTATCATGACACGCAATTATGACTGCCTTAACAAATATTTGATAGTATCAAAACTAACTTCTTGATATCAAATTGAAACATGAAAGTCTACTTTTAAACTTTTTGCCACACAGAATTTAATTCAATTTGACTTGTTCACATCATGTATTTCAATTTTTTACAAAACTGCACCTCAAACAATTTTGTTACTGGGTCCCCATCTCTCCTGGCAGTCTCTAGTGTTAATATGAGATGTGTAATATGGCCCCAAATGTCCATGTTGGCCTTCATCAGGAAGTGCATTACGATGGAGGGAGAAGAAGATATTTTGTTTTCTTTCTGAAAAATGAATTTCCTTTTGAGATGTCTCTGCTGCTGCTGCACTTCACTAGAATGCTGGCACTTCAGCCATATATATGCCTGGCAAAATAAGTGAAGTCAGGGCTTGCGTCTCCCTCTGAATTGTACGGCACCGAGCAAAATGCCAGCACACAACGTGTTATTAATAGTAGTAAGACCCACAACAGCTAAAGCTTGGTACTCGGTAATCAAGCAGTTACATGGATTTTACCTGGCACACTACATAAAAAAAAATTAACTTAAGGATTTCACATTCTGCAAGATGTTACAACCTTTCTAAATTGGCTGGAATGTTTGTTAATTTAACAGTGGGAGCAGAGTAAACTTATAAGAGCTCTCCTGCTGCTAATGTCACTCTCTTTGATTTCCACTGGAATCCCTTGGAGACGAGATCTGAGCAGAAGAGAAAGGAGGGGAAAGAAAAGACAAATGAGCTCAGGGCATGGAATACCCACGGAGGAGCGGGATGGAACATCAAGACGATACAAGCGGGGATTGGGAGGAAAACCGCCCTGGGACTGGAAAAGGCACAGAGCCAAATGCGCCGTGGAGAAATAGGGAAACTGGAATGAGTGAGGAAGGTCAGGGAGTCAGCATTAAAATGTGAGGAAATGCAGCAGGAGGGAAAGTTCTGAAGGGCCATATGGATCTGGGAAGGCAGTAAATAAGACTAGAGGGGAGATGCATCTAGAGCCAGAGCCTGCTTTAAAGAAACTGGTGCCCTGTGTGAATTTGGATTTTGTTGCTGGCTCCACTCCCGGTGCCCTTCCCCCCGCCCTAACTCAGTGGCACTGCCACAGGCAGAAGCAGGCAGGCAGGAGCATGGGGCACAGTCCGGCGTAGAGGCAGAGTGGCATGGTACTGCCACTCGCACTGCTTGACCTGGCTCCTCCTGAGTGTGTGCGTGTACGCGCACGCGCGTGACACCGCCTGACCACAGTGCCCTGGGCGGTCACCTACGTCACCCACCCCTAAGGCCGTCTGACTTCTGTCTGGAGCTCAAGCGAGACCCTGCCCTGAAAGAAAGAGACAAGCAACAGGAAAAAAAATAGGAAGGAAGGAGACACTAACTGTTGGAACTGATCCATGGGTAGCAACAGACAAATCTTTCACAAGATAGGAGAAAACTAAAGATTAGCACAGGCTGTATACACCCTTAGAAGCAGCGAGGAGATTGAAGAACGTTCACAAGTTGATTGAAAGCAGTGGATGCCTGCAATCAGACAGCACCAAGCCACCAAACTAGTTGCAAAATGGAAAGTTGAGAAAATCTTTATGCAGAGTGTTAAGAATATCTAAACTAGTATATTTGGCTTAAGACAAAGGTTTTGTTGAGCTGCTTAGCATAGGACTGAAGGACAGGGGAGAACAATAGCTCTAAGCCATCTTTCCAGAAGCCTGGGTCAGTTTATTTTAAGTTATCCCTCAGGAAACCTATTACTAACTGCAGTCACTTGAAGGTGCTTTAGCCACACTTTCTCCTATCCCAGCCAAATGCACTGTTGCTTTTCACCTTAGGTTTAGAACAATATAATGAATAGCAAAGAAGTTCTGAGTGTCATGCCTAAACTGAGGATAAATGTCATTTACCCCACCCCTTCTACCAGACAGCTGCCCTGAATGCAACAGTCCCCCAAACACAACAGCCAGTCTTTCCTCGAAGTCCAGGCCAAACAAAGCAACCTTCCATCGCGTCCTGAAAGCAAATTGAATAGGTCAGACCTGAAACAGGAGGGCACTCTACAGGCATGCGTCCTTGCAGTTAACACACACACACTGGAAGAAACCTCCTGCGCCATCAAGTCTTGCAGACAACCGCATCACATAATCCCTTTCATGAACTGGTCTTGTCAGCGACCCGTGCTCTGTTGGATCTGGCATCAGTGTTTCTGCTGACTGTAACCATGGCAGTGGATTAGGATGCCAGCAGGTGGCGTACAGCCAACTGCACTGGCTTTCTGCCATGCTGGGATTCTCTGATGCCAAAGGAATCCCCGCCCGTTCCACTAGGACACTTTTACAGCTGCTTTATAGCCCGAGAAGGCCAAGGACCTAGTCTAATGATTTTCAAATAATATCTCTGTTGAGGTTCCAGAACTGATGCTATGTGTCATCAGAATTATCTGGTGTACCTTTGAAGTCAGTGCTTTTTTGAGGACTTGACTGTTGTCCCTACCATTAACTGCTTACATGTCAAGATTCTGCTAAGTGTCAAGAAATAAAGCTCTGAAAAGTCTTCTGCCTTTACAATTACAAGGGGTGGGGAGGTGGGGGGTTACAAAATGTTTAGGGCCTGTCAAGAACATAGCTTTAAACATGCTTTCAATTTGATGAACCTAAGTTCTAGTTACTCCTTCTGGTATAATTTATGCTCTTAAACATTGGTAACCAGTCAGTTAATGGGGCATTTTAAGTCTCTCTCAGCTAAATCAGATTCATCTGGCAAACACCGTCACTTACAGGCACCCATACAGATCTGACATTCATTGGAGGGTTTTGCATCCCAACTACATAAATGGCTTACACAGATTCATTCGAGGGCTAATAAAAGTTTTCACGCACGTTATTGATAATAGTTTGCAGGAGCATTTCAAAATAATTGAGGAAAGATACTCATTTTACATATTTGGTTTAGCTCAAAACGTGCAATGGTAGAATGGAAACTGCTTGTATAGAAATGATGCAATATATATGTATCAGCAAAAGAGCACCTCACCTAAACATGTAAAATGGTTAGAAAAATAGTTCCAAGGCATCTACACAAACAGCCATAATAAAATAGAATTAATCACTGAAATCAGTGGTGCAAAACCTCTTTTGGTTGGACTGGCTGCCAGATCCCTCTGCAGGTTGGAGCCACCAGCTGATGGGCCAGACCCAGCTGTGGAGGCCTGCATAGCCCAACTTTGATCCATCTTTCTGGGGCTGGGCAGAGCAGCCCCAATCTGAAAGTGCACGGGGGCAGGGAGGAAGCAGCACAAAGAGCAGCCCAGTCCTGCTCTCAGTCCCAGCCCAGATGCACATGGCAGGGGTGGGGCAGCCCTGATCCAGCTGCACGGTGGGGGTGGGGAACAGACTAGCCCTGATCCGAAGGTGTGGTGTGAGGCACAGCAAGGCAGGGCAGCCTTGATCTGGACATGTGGGTGGTGGGGGACCCGGTCCTGATCCTGGTGCATGGCAATGGCCCAGCTGAATCCAGCTGTGTCTCATGGGTTTGTGGGCTGGAGGTTGAACACCCTGATTTAAATCATTAGTTAAAACAAGATGCATTTATAATTTAATATACACATCATCATTGAGTTACCTCCTTTTCCATGATTGCTCATGTTTGGTTTTACAACTATAAGGATGGTGGCTGTTTTGATCACTATACTATCTTAACATGATTTAAAATAAGTGTCTTAGCTTGGCTACTATCTTAACTTAGCTAAGTATTAATTTGTACAGAGACATTAAAACATTTTTTTCATGTGAAATGCATTTTTATCAGATGATCTTTCCCCTGATTTCTTGATTTAGCAAGCTGTTAAGACTTTCAAGTTGTAATTATGGAAAAAAATGAAACTAATGAAAACTTTATTAAAAAAATATTACCTTAACAAAAACTGAAACACTGAAATATAAAACAGGCAGTTTATCTACTGTATTGCAGTCATTAATAGCATGGACATTTAATATTAATCTTTTGTAATAATCAACATATGAATTGTGCAAAAAAATTACAGGCCTAATGAATTCAAACGTGGCTCGTTTGCATATTGATATCTATAGCTGCATGCATGCAAATCAGCCACTGTGCAAGGAAAAATGGGAACAGAGAATAGACACATTTTTTTCTGGCATAGTAGCCTTACATTTCTCCATGAAAAGACACTTCTTAAAATCTTTTTGCTTGTGATGTTTGGAATGATTTGTTCAATAGGAAAATGTGAAAAGAAATAAATTGTAATGCTGAACCCTGTCAGGGCAATTGGTCTGATCATCAGAAGCAAAATGTTGCTTTCGGTCCATATCATGGGACAGAAATCAGCAACTAAATCCTTGTGGGTAGAGCCCAGTCATGCAAATGGATCTGAACAGGAGAACTATTACACTCTCTGGGAGGCATCTGCAAAATTGGGCCCAAATACTGATCTTCTAGTCATAACAGTCACAGTGGTTTTTCTCACTTAATTTCTGTGGTTTCAAAATACATGGCAGAACCAGCGGCCAGACAGCTGCCTAGAAAACTTCTGTTCTGTTGGAAATTCCAACATTTCAAAATTTGTTTACACTCTGAATTCACAGGGGGAAAAATGAACTTAAAATTTACCAGAGAATGGAATTCCACAGAAGTTTTCTTGTCACAATATTTCATTTCAATATCAAAACATTCTTTAGTATAAAAAAGTAAATATAATCTACCTATAAAAGGTAAAAACAAAACCTAACAATAAAGTCAAAAGAAAATGCTTTGGCATTATCAAAGCAGAAGGAGAGTCAAAATGATTCATTTCAACCTTTTCCAAAAACCAAAATGATCAAACTTGCTACTCCTGAAATTGGACCACTTTCATTTCTAAATCTAAACTGCATATTGCAAAGCAATGACATCTGCCGTTAATTTTTCTTTCAACTGGCCTTCACCGTAAACATAATTATGCAGAGACTAAGATACAAACCTATGCTGCAAAACTCTTTAAAATTCAAGCCATAACTGACAGAAGTTGGGGTTTAGGAAGGTAAGCAGGAAGTCAGATTCGCTAGCAAAAAAATCAGCAGCCAATAAAGAAAGTGAAAAGGATACCTCTTTGTTATTTCTGTTCTTAAGGCTGTCAAAATGGTCTTGTTCCTATCTACTTTTTCTTTAAAGAGAAACAGTGAACTCTAAACTTGTATTTTGTGAGTTGTATGTGACTATATATTTACATCTATAAAATAACCATATGCATTTTTAGAGAATATTGATTTGGCAAAAAAAAAATGCTGTGCTCTTTTGTGCTTTCACTCTCTATAGGTCTACACATTCAGTGAGGTCTGTCTTTTCAGTAGCAACCTTATTTCTGTGTTGTGGATGGGTGAAAAGGCTTAGCCCACACTGTAATTATTTCAGTTAAGCAATTCTAATGAGACTTCAGAGTGAGGTAATTGCCTATAAATTGCATAAGCAACAGCATGGAATTAGTACTAATACATAGTGAAGGGAATAGCCTGCCCTTTCAGTGTCAGAGCACAAGGGTTCTTCTCCATTACCCAGCTGGACATTCCTAAGGCAGACAAGAATGTCTGCATGGAGGAGGATCAGATGCGAAAAGATGGCTGTTTACTGAATCAGTAGATCAGAAATGACTAATTTAATGAAATGTTTTACCCACAATTCTACTTGTGATGCAAGAAGTAGAAGTATGAGTCACTTGATTTTGAATACAATCTTTTTTGGAGATTGAATGGAAGCCATTAAAGTACATTCAGCAGCTAATGAAATCACAATAGGCACATAATAATTACAAGTAACTTGGGGAGAAATTACTGCTACAATTAAAACACTGGGTTATCTGTTATCCAAAAAGAATGCCAGTATGGTAAGGATGCCATCTGTACCCAGCAGACGTACTTGTTTCAATAAGAAAACTTACCATGCCCCAAATCTGTTACACAAGAAGCATTCAAGTTAAAATTGCATTTGCTGTCATTGGAGAGGGATAACCACTCGCAGTCAACGTAAAGCTTTGCTTTGTTCTCACAGTTAAAAGGACATTTTTAACTTGTGACAACAAGAATGCATTCCCTGCTGAATGAACAGCTTCTCATTCCACTGTGTCCTCACTGTTTCTACATCTTTCTGGCAGGACCTGAAAAGATATGCAATGAGGTGCCAATGCACAATTAAATATTACAGGCATGCACTAATGTTCTGGGAATGTGCCGACTTTGAAAGCTCTGCCAACCTACAGATTACTGTAAGAATACTTTAAAACTGGCAGCAATTTTGTTTCACCTGCTGCCTTTGTTAGGGATCAGCATTTCTAGCTGCATCTCCACTTCAGGACACAATGTGCAGGGAAGCAGCACCTGCTGCTCTCATGCTTCTGATGGCCATACACAAAGGCTGGAGTGTAGGTACAGGTGCTCCAGTTCCTCCCTTTGACTGCCTCAGCCAAACATACACAGACATAAATGCAAAGTTATCTCAGAGCACAGATGTCTGGCTTTGCAGCCATTGTCTGACACCAGCACTTTGTTTTCTTTATCATATGAACTGTCTTGAAAGCTATTTGTAGGCCCTGACCTTGGCAGCAGTTGTTGTTATGTTTCATCCTAAAGGTATGAAAGAGTAAAACAGAAGGGGCCAATTAGTTTTCATCATGCCCTTTGGAGTTCACAATACCTTGATTGAGACCCCCCAATTCATAAAAAACCTTCATGATTTAATTAGAAAATAAGGGGTTTTCCTTTAAAAGAAACTGCTGTATTTAAATTGTAAGTTTATTAACATGTTCTGTGTGTATCAATTCGTATCTTAGTTTATTTATGAGATAAAACTGTCTGCAGGAAAACAGGTTTTGAACTCAGTGGTACCACTGGTACCCAGTGGTACAAAATGTCACGACCCCTTCCTGTCAGTGTAATCTAGAATTCTGTAAGCCCTTTTGATAAGCTGCCTATTTATTATAAATGGACATGAACAACATGATGATTATAAGATCTGGAAACCAGTTCACCTTTTTCAAACTTTTAAAACTTAGCAAAAAAAAAGAAAATCACAGTTCATGCTTGTTCTCTAATCTTTCATCCTTGTGCTATTTCCTGTGTACTTTGCTGACCCCTGGGTCTTTCTGAACTTTCAGTAGTTTCTTTCCATAGGAATGATATTTTCACCTGTGACCCACACTTCTTTCATCACAATCTCTGCTCACGATCCCTCTCTGGGAAAGCTAGCTGTTTTATCCATCAGAACCTGCATGCATGTTCTCTACTTTCTGGCAAAAGACGCATTTCACAGAATTCTTCCCATTAAAAGACTGAACAGACAACCTTGGGCACTAGAGTAAATTTATGACAGTGACTTAGTATTTACTGTAGCTCCAACGTGACTCTAATGAGCAACAGGAGAGAGAACTCTAGATTTTTAATGCAAAACTATAAAAGCTTGTTTGCCTGAGTTGTCACTCTCTGGATGAAAGTATACGGCTGTCTCGTAATTATTTTTATTAGAGTATAAAATATAGATTCAGAATCATCAATCTAAGATTGTTTTTCAGATTAAAGGTAGGTAGGCGTCAGACCAACAAAGACAGTATAGGAATGAAAATTGTTGTGTGTGTTATGTAGGCGTCAGACTGATAAAGACAGTATAGGAATGAAAACTGTTGTTTCTGTTAGCAGTACTGTTTTTAAAATTAGAGTCCAAATCATGATAATATGTAGATTAAGTGAAGGAGAAATCATAAAACTTGATATTTTTTGTACTCACTCAAAAAAAGTGGTCCATCCAGTCTCATCACTTTTAGTTGCCAGAAGTCCACTGTTGCCATGGTAAGTAAATAAAACAAGCTCCAGTCCTTGGGCAGTCATACTTTTCAAACATCCATTGGTGCCTATAGTTAACCAGATCACTTGGTTATCAGGAGATACCACTCTCACTGGCATCCGGTTGGGATCCCGTCTTATACGAAGAGTATTCCCATTGCTATCTGTCACTGCAGTAATATCATTATCATTACTGTAGCTGAAGTTGTACAGATAGTCTCCAGTGACTAAGCTCACAGTGTACTGGTGCGTACCATTAACATCAAAGATATAGAGCTCTTGATCAGTTGGAGAAGCAACTTCATAAAAGTTCACTGAATTCAGCAAAGGTTTGTTTTTTGACACAGCTCGTATCCGAATATTTCCAAGATCAGCAATATACAACGTGCCATCTGGAGACACAGCTAGGGAGGAAGGGGCGTTCAGTTTGGCATCTTTAGCGTAGCCGTCACCGTTTTGGTAACAGTCACAGTTGACATCGTTTTTGCAATCACACTCTGAAGGTATTCCAGCAACCAGAGAGATCTCTCCATCAGTTGTCACTTGTCTTATCCTGTTGATCTTTTTTTCGTCAGTTTCTGTAATGTAAAGTACTCCATTGTAGGATACTGCAATAGCGGTTGCTGATTCTAAAGTGGTTTGTACAGCATGCTTTCCCACAGAGTACTCCACTCCAGGAACTTGGCAATGCATTGGCCTCCCAGCAGCAATACGGACCTGACGGTTTTCAGTAATTTGCAAAACTACATTGTTATCTAAAACGTAAATGGAGTTATCCATTGGATTGATTGCTAGATCTGTGGGCCACTCCAGACGTACCTTAACAAAGAAAAGGGTTTCATTAGGTCAGTTAACTTGGGTTCAGTGAAACTGGCTTGCTCAACTAAATTTAACATGCGTTTAGATAATACTTTAACGGTGTTTCTATTTTGACAGATCAGATGAGACACATATCTTTTGAAAAAGAATACTGAAATACACCTTTTTTGGGGGGGGGGGG
>NW_017729030.1:5956211-5958122 GCF_001723915.1 Gavialis gangeticus | reverse complement strand
TCTGGTCCACTTCTGAGTCTGCTGCCGAGTGTGCTGGGGAGCCCCCCATGCTCCTGTGGGCCGCTCCATCCGCCCCAGCATCTCAGCATTCACGAGCCACCTGGGACCTTGAGGTATATAGAAAAAACATTTAAAGCTGTGTCTATGCCTGAATCATCTAATCTTTCCGAATCTCTCCAAATCGATTCGGAGGGTTCCGATTCGATCTGGAGAGATTAAAAGGTCTCCTGATTCAATTCTGATTCGGAGATTTGGCCACTGAATCAGGCCGAATCTCCGCCCTGTCAAATCAGCAACTGAAGCTTTGCACAGTCCTAGTTCTTAGTGCTCTAGACAGTCCTGGTATTCACACTAATAGACTAAGGACTTTAATGGCTCAGTTGTTTTAAAAATATCAGCATGCCAATAGTGTTCTAATATATTTGCTACTCCACTGGTATTTTATTACTGTACCTAATATTTCTTGCTGATAATTATATTGTTCTGTTCCATAATTAACTTGGTGCACAGAAAAAACTGAATACAGCAGTATTTATTGGCTAGTAGAATACACTGAAATTCATGCCACTGGAATAAAGTTTCTTATTTAAAAATGTGTTAAACATATAAATATCCAATTATGTTCCATCTGATTTTATTTTAAGTAGCAACCAAGCTGTGCAAGAGAACCTAATCTGAATCCCCCCTTCCAAAGAAGCAGCATTTTAAAAATACCTGGCTGATGTGCATGCTAGTATCACACGTTAGAGGCCGTGCTGAGGTTAGATCATTGGAGCCAAGCAAAGTTGATATTATTCCATTTTGATCTACTTTTCTGATCATGGTCCCATCAACGAAGTAGATTAATCCATTCTTGTCAATTGCTATTCCTTTAGTCAAGAGAAACAAATCTTAGTTTTATTGCACTAGCAGTTTATTTGTCATCTTTACTAGCTAGCTGCAAAATGTTAGTGAATGGGTTTTTGCAAATTAAAGATGGAAAACAGGTCTTAGCAAGTATGTGATATAACCATTTATAAAAATACACAACATAATGAATTAAAATTTACTGTACAAGCTACACTCACTGACTACATATATGGTTCTACAAATAGTAAAATGAGAGGTGCCTGGTATTTTAGTTTACCTGAAAAACAGAATAAATGGGCATGCTCCATTATCATTTTTAAGCCTTTGACTATAATTGATTAAATACACATTTTTATGATGGTTTGAAAAATGGTGCACAACATTGAATGCCAGACAGTTATGGCGAAATCAACGTTGGCCATTTTCAGCTTAATTTTCTATGACCCATCTACAAAAACAAGAAGAAAAGCTCACAGAAGCACAGTTGTGAGTAAAGAGTGAAGTCCACTGTTACGCAGACTTAGGCACCAACTCTATATTTTCTTTTCTTATCATGAATTGATAATTTCCTTTACCTTTGGGACTCATGAGAGTTGCCTCCACAGCTTTGCCACCATCACCGCATCTCGCCTCATCAAATGGAAGGCACTGCTCTCCAGTTCCTGCTACTATATCAGCATTTTTTGTCAGATCTTTTGCACCAGTGAGTGACTTTGGCCGATAAATTCTGCGTGTATTAGTGTCAGAAACATACAAATCTCCTGTGACTGGGTCGGTTGCAAGGTAGTATCTGTGAGCTGGGTTGCTGCTGTAAAATGAGATCACATATTTAAACATAAAGGAGATCTCGTAGTTAAACACAGAGAAATAAATTACACATAAGGCAGTTTCAGATTACGGAAGGATTACAACGTACTGGACCTAAAAAGAATAAAAGCAGTTCCAAATTTTGATTAGAAATGGCTCCTCTCTCTGAACTGGACCAAAGCAAAGCACTGGATTCTTAAAACTCTCAGCCATTTAGATCATAGTTTCATAGTTTCTAGGGTCGGAAGGGACCTG
>NW_017729030.1:5954788-5956200 GCF_001723915.1 Gavialis gangeticus | reverse complement strand
ACAAGGCGTCCCCCCTGGTGGGGCTGCGCACCTCCTGGGTTAGATGATTTTGATCCAACATTTTGCAGAGTAGCCAAGTCTCTGGCTTATATTTAGTCACTGTTATCTTGATATACTTTTTATTACAATTTATATAGGGCTGCTGGGGTGCATGGTTTATATTGTTCATAAACAGATAAGACAGGATTCATATTACTTCATAAGCCAGAGATAAGACATCTTTCACAGTACTGGTTTAATCTATTACTCTCTAAGGTGTGATATGCATGATTTAACACATTAGGGAATGTCATCTTTGTCATCACAGCCCTGAGTGCGATTCTTCTTTTCCTCTCAATACAGAGTCAGTTTTCAAATTACTATATATTTTGGCACAAAACCACTACCTCTGCCAGCATATCCTTCATTACAGTGAAATCATATATTGCTAACCAGAAACATACACTTTGCTGTTCTTGCGGTACCACATCATTGAGAATTACTGTCTTTTCTGCCCTGCTGGTGGGAATAAAAAAACACTCTGGAGAGTACCCCTCTTGGTTGATATATCATGATGCAGAAACTTAACCTGCTTCACTTTGGATTCTTGACCTGATTTACAGCAGTAAGAACTAAAACGAGGTCATTCAAGTACAGGAGGCAATTTCTGATCGCCTCGTAATGCACCGAGTCTGTGCCAGAAAAGTCGGTTCCATTTCTGATGTTTGCAAATGCACCGCTAAAACATATCTACCAATCTTGGAGATATCTAAACATCTGTTCACAGAATGTAATGCCTCACATTTTGTAAATAAATAACTGTGCTAATGTAACACATTTTATGTACTGCCACTTGCAAAAAGCAAGAGAGACCCATGCGAACAAGTTGTGAACAAATTATGTCTTTTAGCAGGGACAGCTTTTTATAGCTATCTGCTTTAAAATATAGACTACTGTGCCACATACATAATATTGTCTTTGGATGTAAGAGTTTACACATCTTGGCTCAGAGGAAAGAAATCAAATGAACAGCCAAATGACATTAAAATGTGCAGCACTTAACACCTTTTGTAATAGCCTCTATTTCAGAATTGAACTTTATAAAGCATAGCTAAGAGAATTGCATAGATGTTTACATTAAATGTGTGTTAATTTCATAAAGCACCAGATTAACTGCTGAAAGAGACTTGCAACTCTTTTTTAACTTACACGGGGCAGTTATTTATACTAATGTTATTTGATATGCAAAGTATTTATCACAGTTTGACATGTGTATTAACTTGTACTGATTTATGTAATTACTTTGGCCATTAAGAAATATCTTTGCATTTGGAATATGTAGAATAACACAAAATACATCTGAAGTGATTATTTAGTGTGGTTGTAAATGATGGAGCAGACAATTATTTTGGGCAGAGGGCCGTTTACTATGT
>NW_017729030.1:5942136-5949788 GCF_001723915.1 Gavialis gangeticus | reverse complement strand
GAATAACACAAAATACATCTGAAGTGATTATTTAGTGTGGTTGTAAATGATGGAGCAGACAATTATTTTGGGCAGAGGGCCGTTTACTATGTTTTGGCAAGCCATCAAGGGCCACATGACAGGTAGCCAGGGGCAGATAAATATTAATTTTCTAAATGTTTTAGGGGTCCTGTTGTTTCTAATTTTGAAACAACAAATTCTAACTGTAACAATGATTTGGTATCATTCTTCTTAGCTAAGTTAACAAGTACATTAATTAATACAATATTAAATGGATGGTAATCTCACGGTGCTTTTTATTCTTCAGAAAATAGTCAGCTGTGGAGTTTGTTCAGTTAGATTATGCTGTGAGAGCTGTTATATGAAAATGTCTAAAGGCAGAATATTTTTGAGATATACCTGATTTGCATTTAGTATTTATTTGTAATAGAAATCTCAAAAGTTGAATATTGGGGCTTAACTTTGCCATAGGAACACCAACGGTCAGTTCACAAGAGCAAGGCACAATTCAAGGATTTATGTAATATATGAAAAAGTTTACAATTAGTAACCATGCTACAGGGATTTGCATGCTATATGGAGCAGCTGAAAGCAGTAGAAACCGAAGTACATGGTCCCCTGGGGACACTGATTGGCTACTTAGATCATTTTATTTCCTTGTAATTTACAATAATAGTAAGGTCCTGACTTAGACCAGCAAAACCAGAAAAGAAAATCTAAATTCAATTACTTCCTAACTTATTCAGCATAGCCCAAATCATGGTAGGAGGCTCTGAAGAGCGTGCAATCATGCACCATGGGCTGCTATATATAGCCTCAGTATGAATTACTGTGGCTTAACTTCTACTTGCTTTATTTTACAAAGTCATAATAAAAATATTTTTTAAAACTATATTTTAAACAGCAGACTGAAGCCTAGCCATTACCTCTTCACTGCAGCCTCCTCACTATCCTGACTTTGTTGCCCTTCCCTGTTCTTTCAGTCTATACAAAATCAGAATGAAGTGTTAGGTGTTGCTACCAATGTTGTCAACAATTATGTTGCTAAAATTATCTTCCTCCTCCTGCCTCTTACCATGCTCTCTCTCTTTTAATTGCTCCAGCTGGCTGCTTCTTATTGCCTTCATCTACAGGATCTGCAATGTTTTATGAAATACTATCCCTACTTCAGCCCTTCTTTATTCTGCTTCTTCAACTGATTTTATGCCATCTAAGCTGCATGGGCCTCAAAGACCCTTTTGTATTCTTTTACTCTCTCCTCTATGCCCCATGTACTTGGAGTATCTCCTTGTTCACCAAATGACCTTCCTGTTTAAAGTAATTGCTTCTTCCATGAAGCCTATCAGCATTAATCAACTATAGGCAACAGCATGTATAAGACATCAGTTCAGCTTTGAGTTTTGATCACTGTCAGATCCTCAGCGTATCACAGCATGAACCTGATCTGCATTGTCAAGCCACTGATATTTAGCTTAGGCTGTGCTGGCCTCTTTTTTTAGACCCGAGGAAGGGCAATTGATGCCCAAAAGCTTGTCCAGTGGCTCCCCCAACTTTACAGTTGATCCAATAAAAGATATCCTCTTTGTGTGTATTCTCTTTGCTTCAGAGTTCAGTACTGACACATTACAAAATGACCTGTCAAAGGCTGCCGTTCTTATTTCTTAGTTTAAATAGAAAGCTTCCTCAGAATCTAAACATTTTATAAATGAAACTAGGTATGCTGCCTTATCCCCACTTCAAAGCAAACACATCTCAAAAGAGTCTACCATTTCACTGTTTCTACTGTGAAAAGTCCCTCCAGTTTCTGTAACATTGACAGCAATCTGCATTCATACTTCACGGGCTGAACACTGACATTGGATTAAGAGTTCCCCGTCCATACCCATCAGTAAAGAGGAAAATCTTAATTCTAGAGCAGGTCATGTCAGCGTGCATGGGAGCTAGGCCACTTCCATAGTCATGATTGCCATGGCCTCTTTGGTCCCATACGTGACTTTCTATGTGAGGGGTAAACCGCATGGTGGCCTAGGAACACTGAGGTCTTCAACATGTGGAAGGTCCCCACTTCAGTCAAGGACTCTGTAATCCTACTGTTTCCTTTGTGTATTAACTGTGTGAGTTCCATTGCTTGGAGAGTGCATGTGTATGTATGCACATGCATGCATATGTAGGCACATGCACTTGCACAAACTAGAGCATGAAAATGCACCCTCCTCAACTGGCCAGCCCAATTTCTGAAATGCCACCATTAAGAATTTAATCAGTTACACAAGTAGTAGTGGAGAATTCTGCAGCTAAATCATATGGAAATATACCTCATTACACAAGAATGCTTCATCCTCTAAAATACTTAGCAGTATGCAAACATTTGGTAAGGCTTCAGAAGAGTAATTCATTCTTTTGTGGTACTGACCATGGTTATACTGTTAAAACTATAAAGTAATGCAAGCCAGGGATCTTAGATAAAGCAGCATTTTAACCAAATGGGCAGTGCTTGAAATAAATTTAATAGATGTAATAGATTAGGGCTGGAAGGGACCTTGCAAGTTCATTGGGTCCAACCCCCTGCTCAAGGGGGCAGGAAGTCAGCTGTGGTCAAATGATCCCAGCAAGACAGACATCCAAATGTTTCTTGAAAGTGTCCAGAGTAGGTGCTTGGCACCTCTTCTGGGGGAGAGTCTATTCCAGGCTCTGGGGACACGGACAGTAAAAAAGTTTTTTCTTATGTCCACCCTAAAACAGTCTTCCCAGAGTTTGTGACCGTTAGACCTTGTCTTTCCTTGGGGTGACCTGATGAACAGATGTTCTCCCAGCTCCTGATGCACACCCTTTATATACTTACAGGCTGGTAACAGTGATCCATCGAAAATATGCAACAGGAGAACACCACACAACCCTCATCATTAGCACTATAAACATTGTGAATGTTATATTTAGTCGTGAATTTTTTTGCTGACTATATGAAACAACATATGTGAAACATGACTTTTTAAGTACAAAAAAATTCTACAATTAGGGAAAGAAAAATCCACACGAACAAGTATGGCCAGAAGCAAAGTGAATTTTAACAGAAACCAGGCATAAGGGAAAATGAAGTGAAATGTGAATCTCTGAGGATTTGCTTAAAAAAAAGACTGACAGCTAAGATGGAAAGATCCTACATGAAATCTGGCAGGGCTGCTGAGATTCATGTATCTCACATGACAAACTTTTGGCAGTCCTGTCACAGAGCCTATTGTAGTGTCATGTGTCCAGAAAGACTGCAGGGTACCTACACTATTTCTCATGCTTACCAGCAGGGGCTCTTGTGTCAAAGGAACTGTAAGCAGCCAAGTTCTGCCACTCTCTCTGTTGTACTCAAGTCAGTACGGGGGGGCTGGGCAGCGGTGGTAGGAGGAGGTGAAGGCAGATGCAAAGAGCTTTACAGTACCTGCTATAGATTTTTCAAATCTTATTCTCATCTTTGCAGGTTTAAAGCCCCAGCTCCTGGAGTCACTGTGCCATACAAGAATCTCAGCAATGAGGGCATGTAAGTTTATTGCCCTCATGGTTGTGGAACTACGCTTGAAATATGACCTCCTAAAAGCCTCACCTTTTAGGCAAATACAACCCAAAATATATATATATTTTAAATCTCATGAGTTTTGAGCTATTATTACGATATTTTGGAGCCTGATTAATGAGTTTGGAATGACTGGGCTTAACAGTAATACAGTTAAGCATGGGAGATTAAAGGGTTGGAAGGAGGGGAGAGAAATGGGGGGGCAGAATAAGTGAAATGGTACAGGCAGAGTAAGTGAATTGGTGCCAGTGGAACAGGTAGTGACAGAAAATGGGGATCAGCGACTGAAACCAGAATGAGGAGGAAGACAGGTTCTGAAGGGGAGCAAAGAGAACACGGCCAAAGAGGGTCAATAATGGTGGTGATAAAAGGCACTGAATATCAGTAAATTCTGGAGCCTGACTAGTGGCATAACTCAAGGCAAAAGCCTTTTCTTTGACATCTGAAGTCATTATTTTTAAAAAGCCATCACCCTTGACAGTAACAAATATAGGAAGTGACTTATTGACAATATACATTAATTTGAAAAAAAAAAGGACAGAAAAATATAAATCTTCTTAAAATGCTTACCTATGTCTAAAATCTTTATTTCTTGGTGGAAGCAAGTAAAGAAGAGCAGTGTTAAAAAAAAGTTAGAAAAGAAAGTTAAAAGACAAAAAGGCAGCAGAACTTAAAATATACCAGTATAGAAAAGAATCACCTACTTTTATCCAACATTGTTAACATACTCTGCCTTTAAAACATGCAATAATGAAGCTAGTTTGCACTGCTATATGTTCAGATGTAGATAAGCATAGTTAAAACTTTAGTGTGAATCATATTTACTGCATTCCTTAATATGGTTTCAAAGATAAGACTTTTTGTTTCAATGTATTGTGCAAAAAAGTTAATATTCTACTTCCAAATGATTTGGGAGTTATTTGCTTACAAAATCTACGAAATATTAATTCACAACATAACCCTTGTTCCAAACTAGTGAAAGATGTACCTTAGCTCTAGAACACTAGTTACATTTCCAGATGGGAATATCCGTCGAACGTAGTTGAAGTCCCCTACGTAGAGGCTGCCATCTATTCCACAAGCTAAGGCAACGGGAGCTAGCAGCTTATTACCATCAGCTTGACCATTGCAACTTGGGCATGAGATGCTGCGTCGCCGTCCATTCCCCATGATACTACTCACAACTGGAGGTTGCTGAGAAATAAATTGATTTTCTCCGTTTCCTTTATAGAGGATACCTGAGAAAAATACAACCCCCCCCAAAATTTTTCTGTATCAAAATCTGATGGTAAGTATGGAGGTATATGTAGTTATGTATACATACATTTCTATCACTCCTTGTTGATTTAATGTACTGTGAAGTAATTACATTTTGCAAAGACACTTTTCTTTCAGAAGATGATAGAATTTAATTTATAGTAAGTATTTATACTTAAAATTAAGACATTGCTGTTACCAAATTTAAAAATATTTTTAAATACTCTTATTCACAAGATGTGGTAGAAATGTTAAAGCATTTTTAATACAAGCATGTTTATAATAATTAAATTTTTTAAATGATTACCAAAGTTAATAAGCTAAACTATATATGTAAAGTATATTTATACATATTAATATATGTAGTATGTATATATACACACAATTTTCTCCCTAAATTATATATTTACACACACACACACACACACACACACACACACACACACACACACACACAATATATATATAGAACATTTAGGGACATTTTGAAAAAAGTGCAGAAGGGGAATGTGAATCTCACTAATTCTCAAAAAGACTTGTGTTCCTAAATTCCTTGGGTTTGAAAATCTCCCCAAAAGATAGAAATTCTAATTATATTTACATTCATCATGGAAATTCATTACATTTGGGACTTTTGATCCTGTAATCTCACTATAACTAATTGTAAAAATTCTGTTGAAGATCATTGGACCGCTACTGCATACACTGGATATTAAAAAGGAGCTACATAGAAGTTCTGTGACTGCCTCAATTTCACATTGCAAAAAGGTTTTTTCTTCATTGCCCAATAATAATCTACCTCAGGTAACAAAATCTGCCTCTACAATATATCTGCAGTTATAGACGGTTATTAAAAATGTCAAACACAACAAAAAAATGTTGTGGCAGGCCAACCTGCCCATTAAACCTATTTCTGCTTTGAGGCATGAAAGGTACAATCATTTTTATAAAGACAAAGTAATATGCCAGCAGTGCTATATTTTTTCTTTTGTTCTCCATAGGAAATCTGGGAAGCAAAATACATGTCTGCTGTTAAATCTTTCATAGTTAAAAAGCATATTTGAAGAATTTGGATTCACTTAAATGTTACCAGCGTCCTCATTATGATATAAAGCAATGATTTTGTCAAGGTCTGCTGTATGCATGGTTAGCTATTATTGCTACACTCATATGTCACAATAAATCTCTATGTGGTATAATCCATGTAAACCACATGCCACCCTGTACTTTATAGGTTTATTGATTGAACGTACAGAGTTTCAAAGGCAGTACTAAGGGCTAAGGGTTAACCTTCTTTTCAGAGATGCTTTTAAAATAATCACCCCAATAAAAATACATTGAAAAAACATGAGAAGGTGTCTTCCCCATTAACCTGAAAAAAAAAAATCAGCATAAATATATTTTCCTTTTCCCTTGGGGCATTTTAGGTTGCTTTTATTACTTTTCTAATACTATACAACTTGGGAGGGAGAAGAACCCGATCAAACATACACTATGAAATTATGAAGGATGAAACTAGCTTATGAAAACGTAAAGAAAAGTACTCTAAATAATGCTGCATCACAAAAGCATATAGAATGCGTTTTTCATGAGGAGTCTGAGTGCAAGTCTATAATGGTATCCAAATCCCCCACCCCCTCCCATGATTACATCATTTTTGACAATCATGGAACCATAATTTTGCTGAAATAGCTGAGTTCTATAATTTTCATCAGAGGAATCCTACAAGTCAGCACACTGCACTATTACATGTGATTTATTCTGTCATTACTTTGAAAAATTGGTCCTTCACATTTCTCCTCTATTATCACAGAATGGAAAGACGAACATTAGAATATTTATTGCAGTATATCAGGATGTCCGTACAAACACCTGTCACAGTCTTCACTCCCCGCTGAATAAATTTCTCCAGCTCATCCACCTTGTCATTACAACTATCCACTCCGTTTATTCAATTAGACACACGTCACTTTGAAAAGTCATTACTTGTCAAATCTACTCTTGAACATAATTTAAAGCCACAATCAATTCACCTTGTAAATAGAAGCTATATCATTATTTTTAAGACGTGTATTATTTACACATATTTATAAACAGCTGACAGTTCTTTTCTTATATTTTAAATGTAACGTTTCCCATGTTTTCTCATTTTTGGGTAGCCTGGTTTTTCTGTCATTCAGCTGAAGTATTTCAGTTTATGACCCACAGACCATACAAACTAAGCAGGACCAAAATGGGTCAAATGCAGAGGGAGAAAGTGCTAAAGAATACCTGTGCTACAGGAAATTATATATTTCCTTTAAAGTCAGAAAGTACTAAACCAGTACCCCAGGATGGTGATGGCAGAAGACAGAATAGGGTTTTCTGTATTAATTCAGTGCTTCCTAACCAAATTCCAACTTCCCATATACAGTTACTATTGAATACTGCATACTTTATTTACTTTTCTAAGTTCCTATGTAGTGTTGTTGTACACTGCTAATTAATAGCCACATTTTACTCTAAAGCTAACTACCTTTCACTGGAGAGTCAAGTGAACCTTATTTGCAGTTTTTTAAAGTGTGTTGGGATCTTTACAGGTGAAAGGTGTCATGCAACTGTTTTGTTACAATTGTGCCTGCTGTTATAATGCTCTGGGCAGTCCCTAATAACTTCCACCTCTCCTTTTTCACCAACTGAAGAGCTAGCTGTGGGATGGGTCTGATGCTGAGAAATGATCCACATCAGTTAAAGTGAACTGATTTGTGTGACTGTCACTTCTCGTAACTGTCTCTATGGAGAGAGGAAGGAGAGCCACCCTACCCAACTGGCATTTTTTTTTTTTTTTTTTTTT
>NW_017729030.1:5937337-5942098 GCF_001723915.1 Gavialis gangeticus | reverse complement strand
TTTTTTTTTTTTTTTTTTTTTACTTCAGTGGCCCAAAAGTACTAAAGAACTATTCATGAAATGGTGTGTCAGATGAAGTGGGCCATCAGGAGAAGAGTAGAAATATAATGGTAAGTAGTTTGATTCCACAGAAATGTAACACACTGGGTTGGGACCTCATTTTGATATATGATGGGAAACCTGTCAAATGTTAAACCACTAACCTCACTAATGATCAAATAAGAGAAATCACACTGACAAGTTTGGGCTTAAATCATCCCCACTGATGCAAGCAAGTGTAATTTGTAAGTCTTTGTGCTTAGGGCTGGCTACTACAGTGCCTCAGTCTGAATGCCATGAGGTTGAGGCTGCCTGGGGCACATGCAGAGTTATGACCTTGTTGCATATTGCACTTAGGACGTATATTATTTAGATGGTAGTAAGCATTACTGTGAGTTAGAAAGTTGCCTTAATAGTCACACAGTACAGGTAACCCCTGCTTAATGCTGTTTTGCTTAGTGCTGTTTCACTATGATGCTCATTTTACATTGATACCTGATTCCACTTAGTGCTCAGCGAGTTTTGTTATAACAACCACCATCACCATCTTGGGTCATCAAAAACTTTCAGTTTTGCTTAATGCTCATTTCACTTAATGCTGGGTTTTTCAGGAACCAATTAAGAGCGCTAAGTGGGGGTTGCCTATAATGCTTCTTATGATCTCAGCACTCTGGACAGGGCTAGAATGATGCAGTCCACACACAGCTGATTATGGGTCCCAGCCCTCCCATGCACCAGAGCCTTGAACTGGCTGGGACTGAAAAGCAGCTGAGTGTCAGTGCTGTGCCCTGCACCAACAAAGAGCTGTTTGTCAGTCCCAACCTCAGCACCAGACAGTGAAGATGGCTGGTAATATCTCTGTGAGGCAGTCATATGATAGTGTAACATGTATGACTTAACACTATCTGGAGAAAACCCTAACTTTACCAGCATAAAATAGCACTCAGCCTGGGTTTTTTTGCTTGAATGTGCAGACACTATGTTTTAAGTGTAGTTAACATGTTAAGTGTAAAGTGTAATGTGTGGCAAGGGCCTTACAGCAAGTGCTGGCCATTTCCCTCCAGCTAACACACCTCAGTTAGTAAAGGAAGACAAATGGATTGTAGAGCTGTGGATGTAAAAATAGCATGGAACTATTTTAAGGGCAAAAGTGTAAATACGTTCAAGACCTTGCATCCCAAGCATGAAAAAAGACTGGTAGGGAAGGGCTTCAGTTCTGCATGGATGAGCAAGCTTCCAAGGAGGAAGATCTTTTCATGATTAAAGAATGCATGAACAAAGTGAGAATGGCCAAAGACTTAGTTGAGGGTGACCTTTAGAATAAAACTAAAACAAAGAGCAAAAGCTTTTTTATCATACAAAAAGAAAGAAAACTCAGGGAAAGAAAGAAGTGTAGCTGGGTGAAAATGGGGTGCACACCAAGGCCAAGCTAGGTATGGCCCAAGTATTGATTAAACACTTTGCCTAAATCTGCAATAAAAATACAGATGGAACTGAGGACACTGGTAGGGTGCCGCATGGCCATGGGGACATGAATAGAGAACTTAGTACATTTGAGGGGTAAACAAAATAAAGATGGCATAAAAACTGGGGTTAGGGGTGCAATCTAGATTAGTTCCATTGTAGCATACTGAAAAAAAATGATACATAATTTAGCACATCTGTTAGCACAAATCTTCACTGAATCTATCAATTCCGGTATGGTACACTATGACTGACAAAACAGTCAATGTAGTGCCTATTTTAAAAAAAGGGGAAAGAATGACCTGTCAAGTACAAGTCTATTCGCTTAATTTCAGTAGTATGGAAGGTCTTACCACAGATACTTAAGGAAAGAATGATCAAAGATATGGAACTGAATGATAGATGGGAAAAAATGCAATATGGGTTTATCCAAAGAATTTGATGACATGATAAAGGACATGGATCAGGGAAATGCAATGAACTTAATTTATCCTGATTTAGACAAAGTTTCTGATACCATGAGTCATGGGAAATTACGGGTCAAATTGGAAAGGATGAGGATCAGTGCAACAATCATGAGGTGGATGAGGAGTTGCTTTGAAGACAGCCTACAGCAGGATACTGTGAAAGATGAACTACAAGACTGGAGAGTGGTTACCAATATGTCCTAATGGAATCATTCTTAGGACCTGTCATGATATTTTTATCAGCAGTCTTGGTAGTGGAAATATGTGTGTGCTCACAAAGTTTGTTGATGACACTAAACTGGGACATACTGCCAAGGCAGTAGATGGCAGTAAGTCAGGGGTTTCCGACTGGAGGGTTATGTTTTTCCACTTGGGAAATTTGCTGTCAAACACCATCTGGGAGTCCGGAAGGAAATTTTCCCCTAAGTCAAACTAGCAAGAACTGTGGGCTTTATGCCATTTGCAGTAAAGAAGGTTAAGGTCCTTCCACGCACAATGTTTTAAGATCTTTTGAGCTTGAGATATATTAACCATCCACTTGACTGTCACTGCAGTGCTAGGGTACTGGAAGTGCCCATGTCTCTCTTTCTTTTATCTATAGACTATTAGAGGTTGTTTTTGGTGTTTTGGGTATTTGTGGCTGTGGGTTAGAACTGGTGATCTGGAGATTCTGTGAATAAAGAGCTGCCTGCAAATGCAGGGGACTAAACTCAGTGGCCCAGGATACTCTTTCCTATCCCATCTTCTTAAGAGCACCTCCAAAATAAAATATTTTTGAACATTTAAGAAATAATGACATATGCCACTAATTGTGACACCTCTGTTAAGTAAAAGCCAAAGGCTTTTATGAGAGTGAAATGTAACATCGTATGCCAATTTTGAGCACTTAACACATACAAAAAAATTCATACTTTGCTAGTATATGGATCTTTTTTAAATCAACCCCCCACCAAAAACTCCCAAACAAATTATGAATATATGATTAAAGCTATTAACAATGACAAGCATAAATCCTTACCATTCTGAACATCCAGTACATGATGTTTATCTAATGTCCAACCACCCATGTTGGAGGCATCAAGCTCATAGCCCTGCAAAATGGCAGTCCTCTTTTCCCAGAGAGTGAGATCCAAACAAGACTCATATTCATACCCTACAGACACTGGAACAAGAATAAATAACACTTTAAATTTCTAATGCTATTTGAAAATGGATTTTTTTTCCAGAAAAAATAAATATTTTCATTTCTCTGCTAAGCATATGATTTATCTGATCTCATAAACCTTCATATCTGCTATCATACTAAGAAAGTTGAAAAATGATGCGTTTTTCAAAGTAATTTTGGAAGATTAAAATTATCTTGTTTTTTAAACGTGCAACAGACTAGTAGACTAGTATAGAGTAGATTTCTTACATCAGTCTACTGACGATCTTAAAACTAGATTCACAACAAATAGCTGTATGAACCTCTCCTCAGATTACTTCATTATACTAAGTGTAAATTGACTGAGATCTGACAATTACAAATGAAACCCCTTTCTGATTTTTCTTTTATAATGCACTATTATAAAAAAGATACATTAATCTGATCTAACATTTTATTGTATGTAACATTTTCTAACTAACTGATTTAATAATTTTTATTTTAACTCTGGAATTCTAAGACAATAATGAAAATTCAGAAAAACTCCATACTGAACATACCAACAGCCTCAGATAAGCCATAGACCTTCTGATTGTAAGCATCAGTTTTATCCCATATGAAAGTATAAGCCAGATTAGGAGAAGCAGGGAACCATTTTTGGAAAAGTCTTCCCACCACTGCCACCATAAGATGAACCTTCATTAAGTTAAATGGTATAACAGACTGTGTCATGGTGATCTTAAGAACTGATTTATATCCTGCTGCTCTGGAACTTAAGTATGATAATTTCAAATCAGTTCCTGGGATTGTGGTCTCTTCATGAAGTACCTAAAGGTTGACAAGAAAAATGACAGTATCTTAAATGATTTTGAAATTACACTGAATACAGCAAGCCATTGTAAAAGGATGCCTGCTAGAACAAGACATTAAAACCCATTACGAAGCAGAGCCTGCACCTGAACTCCATTTTAATAAGTAAAAAATTAGTTGAAGGAAATAAGAGTAGTTTTTTTTTAGAAGACCTTTTTTGTGTTATAGTCACTTAAGAGTATTTCCTAGACAAGATGCAGAGAAGGGCATAGAGGGGCTGGATATGAAGAAAAACTAAAGAAGCTAGGCCTATTCAGTTTAGAAAAGAGATGTATGAGGGGGGACAGATAAGGGTGTACAAAATACTAAATGGCAGAGAGGAAGTAAACAGGGATTTAATATTTACTCTCTCTCCCAATACAAGAAGTAGGGGCCACAAAATGAAAATAGTAGGTAATAAGTTTAAAACTAACAAAAGCAAGTTCTTTTTCACACAGCGTGTAATTAAAGTGTGGAACTCACTGCACCCACATGCTGTGGAAACTGACAGCTTAACCAGGGATTGCACAAATTCTTGGAGGAAAGGGGCATCAGTAGCTACTGAGTGTGGGAGTTAAGGATACAACCTCTGTATCAGAACTTCCTTTAAATGAGACAGAAACAGTGGAATGACAGAAAGAGCTGCAAGTGAGAGAGGAACAGTGGAAAAAAAATCCTGGTCATACCCTGTACTCTCTCTTTCAGCATCCACTCTCTCCCGCTCTGACACAGGATAATAGGCAACATGGACCAATGATCTGACCCAGTAAACGTCTTTTTTTTTTTTTTTTTTTTACA
>NW_017729030.1:5921842-5937224 GCF_001723915.1 Gavialis gangeticus | reverse complement strand
TTTTTTTTTTTTTTTTTTTACATAAACTAAGTCCCTCAGCCATCTTCCCTTTTTTTTTTTTTTTTTTGGAAGAAAATATCTTGTGTCTTTTTACACAATAGTTTTGTCAATGAAGTAACCTCTTTTCTCCAAGTCTATCAGGCAAAACATTTCTTCTGAAACTTCCACCTACCCCAAGATGTGGAATACACAATGCATACAGTCACTGTAATATAAACTATACTTTTCCACGGAGCACTAGATATTATGTAGGATTCAGTATTCAAATCGACATGTCTCTACATGGGTTACACTAATTTTACTATTATGTCTACATTGCACAATTCATAAGCTGATTTGCCCTAATGGCTCAGTATCTCTGCACAACCTGTTCAGTGCAAATCAGTGGTTCTCAACTTTTGTAGACACAAGGTATCCCTTGTTAGACTCTTGGAAAGTGCTAGCTCTTAGCTTTTGCTTGGTTTTTGACAACAGAAAAATAATAAAGCAATGCTTCTGTTGTAAAGAACTTAGAATGACCACAACAGGTCACACTATAAATTTGAAATCTGTGGGTTTATCTTGTAACTCACATTGACACACCTAGCAGTGCTAATGCTGTGAGGCACACCTGTTGAGAATCACTGGTGTAGACATACTTTCAGAGAGACAAATTTATCTCTGAGAAACAATAAGTCTGAGATACCACACGACAGAATCAAAAAGAGACTTTGTAAAGTGAATTAGATGCTTAAAATTCTGCTTGGCTGAGCATCTCAGTATCCATCTAAAATCCATCTCAGCATCCATCTAAGATCCATCTCAGCATCCATCTCTCATCTAAGCCCATTTGGGATCCACAAAGCAGGTACCCCTATGAGACAAGGCAGCGCAGTGCAGAGATATACTCATTTACCTACGAACATGCTAGATCCAATGTCCTGGAGCTTACACAGCATCAGGCAGTGCTGTCTGGAGATACCTGAACTAGCCCACATATGCCAACTATGGGATCTGATACCATTGTGTCACACAATAGACTTAGCTTGGCTATCTCTGCAGGATTTTGCTTTGTGTCATACAGACACACTGTATGTCTACCGATGGGCCCAATCTAACAGGCATGTTCAATCATGCCTATTATACTCAGGGGCTAAGGACGGACATTCAAAAAGCCTGAGCCTGAATTGATTCACTGTTTTCAGATTAGTCTAAATTGCACAGCTTAAACTGATTAATAACTAGACTGATATTCTCTGTTACAGCAGGAAATGCAGCCACATGCCTGCAGTGGCTCAAGCCAGAAGCCAGGGGGCACTACAGCACGCCTGCCAGCCACTGCCAAAGGAGAAGGAAGAGAGACACCTTCCAAGGCTCTCACCCCTCCCCGCTGGAGCGGAGGGGATGTGGCCAGGCACCAGCTGGGGCTAGCACAACACATGGGATGCCAGCCACCAGTGGGGGTGGGGGCAGCAGCTGCCACAAGACTGAGGATTGGGGATGGGGAAAAATTCCTTTCTCTGGAGTAAGCATGTATCGAACACAGCAATTAGCAAAACATGCAACAGGGAACTACCAAAAATCTTCGCCTAAGCTTAGATGCTGCCCAGTAAAACCAAGCATACACAACTTATTCTAACTCAGGGGTTTTCAACCTTTTTGGGCCAGTGTACCCCTGGCAGCTGGTTGAGAAAGAAGGAGTTCCCTGGCAGCTGGGGGTGAGCGGGGAGTTCGCCAGTGGCCAAGTGATGAGTGGAAGTGCCAGTGGCATGGAGGCAGCAGAAGTGCCCACTGAGGCCTTCCCAAGTGCCAGCAGTTGAAAAACCCTGGTCTAACCTAAAAAGTAAACCAGGAAGACAAGAGAAAGCCTTGCGTAAGTCTTACATATGCTGAGGGCAGAGTGTCTCCGTACAGCCAGGCATTTAGAAAGGCTTTGTTTAGCTATTCCTATCTTTTACAGGTTCTGCTTTATAATGTAAATGTACCTCTTCTTTGGTGAAGCCCTAGACTCACAGGTGCAGGGCCTGGATCTGCACAGAGGGGACTAGCTTGCCTCCCCCCACCACTTGCTGTGGAATTAACTCCCTCACTGCCTGGCTGCAGGCAAGCTGCAGAGACTGCGCCCAAACCCTGCCTGGTTGCAGGCAAGCCATGGAGGTGCAGCTGAGGCTGGCAAACTCCAGCTGTGGTCTTCAGGGTTTGCCAGCAGGGGGAGAGTGAATGGAGGGAGGAATTTGCCTCAGAGGCCATGGTAAGCCAGCATCTGGCCACACCCTGCCCCTGCTCCAGCTAGAGAGCAGAGGGGAGGGGCCAACCCAGCTCTCTGGAGCAGAAAGAAGAGCATGCTGGGATGCTGGAGGAGTCTGGTTTAACTTAAACAAGGATGGGGTCAGATGTGATGCTTATTTGATTCAAAACTGTTCCTTCAACTCATAAGGGATGATTACAGTTTTTTTCTAAGTGGCAAATTCATATTTACTGTGGGAGAATTTGGGATGGGCACAGAAAACATAAGAGTCATTTCCTGTGTCCATTCTGTGTCAACCATCCTGTTAATGTGGCTTGGCAATACTTTGCATCACATGCAGAGGAAAATGATGTGCTTCATGAGCTCTAGATGCAGTACTTCATCATCCCTTGAAGGCAGTGTTTCTAGTAGCACACACTTAGTCCCATATAGTGGCAATCTGTACTGAAAAGTTGCCACAGAAGAAAGGGAAACAGAACTAAAAGGCTGGGTGAGAGGATAAGGAGGAAAAAGTAAGTAAACATGGAGTCAGACCCAGGAGATAATTTCCTAGATGAAAAAGAGAAGTTAAGGTTAAAGTTACATGTTACCTAACCCTATTCTTCCATTGTTCAGTATCTTAGGAAGTCAGTACATTTTCTTCAGGTGTATCCATAGATACTTCTTTACCTAGGTACCAACAGTGTCTCCCTCCACAAGAACTTGAAAGATTGTTCTTCAACTCTTTTGACCAATCAGTTCTTCCATTAGTGGTGAGACAGGAAGATGCCATGGAATGGAGCTACATACTTAGCAAGGATGAGCACTTAGGTTATTTCCAGTGTTTCCTTGGAGAGTCAGTTCTGTAGATGAGTTCTACCAAACTAGTCCATCTTCTTCCTTGACTTTATTTTGCTATTGGTAATAATGTTCAGCAGAATTTGTGGCAGAGTCTACTTCCAAGACCTACAGTCAAATGTTTACTTGGCTTAACAGAAAAGGTCCCATTGACTTCTCTGGGCCAAGATTTCATCTAAAGAACCTATTTCACCTTGTTTTCCCGCAATTAAATCAGGACTTGGATAGCCATGTAAATTTAGTAATAAATACTGAAACTTGGTTCCACTGAAGAAAATGGCCAATCTCCTTAACGTACAGCAATCAGGAGGAAATGCAGTGTATTACATTCAAATAGCTCCAAGATCTGGCAGGACTCAGCAGCTTGTGCAGATTGGGTCCCTTAGGAGTGTCATAGAAATCTTTAGGGTTGAAAAGCCAACTTAAGCTCTCAGGTTGATGCAATTTGTGAAAATTAAAATGACCTTTATGTGGAGACTAGAGGTTAAATATTTCACAACTGCCTTCCAAAAGTTTTTCATGCATAAATAGAATGTCAAGCTTTGCAAACTAGTAGATGGGCTATCACTTGGTCCCCTTACAGAATTAGTATTATTCCAGACAAGCTGATTATCTGTCAAGAAAAATTAGTGGATGAGCTAACTGGCTGAGCTGGGGTAGTATGATTTTTATACCCAAAGACTTCCCAGATGTTGTTCTTCACTAAGTTGATTCATTATGAAGGCCCCAGTGAGATGCTTTTTTTGCAATTCCTGGTTACCTCTTTAGAAGTATGCTTAAGTGTTTAGTTAATGGTTCATAAGGACAGCTGAAATGTATGTCCTTTTTTACTCCTTAGCCTCCAAAGTTCTCAGGAAGATATATTAAGGCAGGGCACTTCTTACTGAAAGGAAAGGAGTAATCTGTAATTCATATTTTGAGAACTAGGCTCTTGTGCCTGCACAGACCAACAGCAGTTAGTTTTTGGCCTTACAGGGGTCTGAGTTAGCCTCCCGATTTTTAATGAGATAGTTGTCCAAACCCACATTAAGATTCCTTCAAAAGGACAACCAGGCTGGCCTATATGATTTCAGATCTCTGAGGCTAGAGGGTTGATGGCCACCTTCAGACTGAATGCTATTCATCTACATTTTTTGGTTGTAAGGGAAGTTTTGAATGAACTCTGAGACCAACAGAAATCCCATTACCTACTGTTAATTTGCAGATATGTTGTTTCTCTTTGTTCCTCTACTCAAGTTTTTTTCACCCAGAAAGAGAACAGCATCTATTAGTTCTGTTTTAAGTGCAACCTGGGAGTCCTCCAAACATCTTAGAGTTATTTTGCCTTCAAGGTCCTATTAAAGGAATAGATCCTCAATTGCTCATATCCCTGAATGGGCTTTTACATTGTTAGCCTGCAAATAGATTTGTTGCCTTCTAGCTTGAGAGGAAAATTAGTTATCCCCTTTGTACCTTGGGCTAAGGAGCAACATATGCTGTTTTGGGCAGAACATTAAAAATATGGCTTTTTTTTAAGTTCTTCCTTAACGACACTACTGCATGTCACTTGATGTCTGCTTTTTGAAGAGGCTTATTATTAAGAATGGCTTATTATTACTTATCAGTAATAAGACTTGGGGTAGCATACTTTTCCATCATCCAGGTCTATCTTTCCCTTCCTGTGATGTAACACAGACATCTCTACAGGTTGATAAGTTTCAGGCTGGAGAAGGAGAGAGATTTGCTTGTACACGCGTGATATGAATGACAGCTTTGTTGCATCCTAGTTTATCCTGTTAGCTGAGCCAAACTGCTGTCAGCGTTAATTGGTTATAGGACGGGAAAAGAGACAAATTTAATTAGCAGTACATAAATCTTCCTTAACCTATCCAGTATTATTACATGACATCTGAGGGCCTATTAAATACTGCAGTCCTGATTCTCAGACCCTCTTCAAGGAGCAAAGCAAAGTATGGATCCATGGGCCTGGAACACAGTGGTCTCCCAGCAGACTGTTTTCCACCGGTAAAATTTGTTATTTTGGACCTGGCCGTCTTTTAGACCAAGGGACAGGAAGGTACAATAAAGACACCTAAATATGCCTCTCTAAGTGCACAGTATGCTGCTTTGGCATGCCCAAGGCCCTAAACTGATGGCTCAGAGACCTCTAACTGCTTCTGTTCACCTCAGAGATGTTATTTATAATTGTACTTAAAAAAAATCTTTTCATTTCACTCAGAATACTTGAATACAGCTGTAGTGCAGGCAGACCTTCAGTATTTTTAGGGATATGTTTCTAATCCAGTTAGAAGTCCTGACACCTCTTGAAATAAGGTTGATTAACTATTATAACCCACAGAAACTCTTTATGTCTAACTACCACACACAGAATCTTCTCCATGAGAGAAAAAGCAGGTGGAGCTTTCCAAACCTAAGATTGAATCACCGTATCTTTCTGAGATGAGAAATTGGTGAGCTGTTGTCTGAGTAGTGAATATTGATCAGGAAATATGGGAAATCTTTCCCTAAGGCATCCTACTTCTGTCTGCCTTTGAAATAAGTGGAAGAAAGTACTAGTTGAAAGTATTTATAATCCGCAAGTAAAATAGATATTCACACCATTTAAAATACCCATCTCTTGAAACATTTAGTATTTGTGCTACAGTAGCAATTAGAGGCTTTAACCCAAATCTGGGGCTGCACTGTGCCTGGGGCAGTACATACACATAGGTAAGGGACAGTCTATAAACAGACAAATCTAAGTAGATGAGATAGGACAAAGTGGGAAGTAAGGAAGTACTATTGCACAGTAGCAGACTTCTTTGTAAATTTATGCTTAATTGTTGTAAAATTGATTTGTCACAGACATATGGGCCTAGGGCAGGGGTGGACGAAATGCGACCCACGAGGCCATTCTCTCCGGCCCGCAGGGCCCCTAAAAAAATTTAGAAAATTAATATTTCTCTGCCCTTGGTTCCTGTCAAAAATGCAGAAACCATGGGCAGTAGGACCCAGGGGAAGCCTGGCAGCCTCCAGCAACAGCAGGGCCCACCCAGGCCTGCCCCCCAGCTGAAAGACCCAGCCACGGTTTCTGGGCTGGGAGCACGTGGCTGCCCCCGTGCAGGAAGCTCAGGTGAGTGGGGGGGGACCCCAGGCAGGGAAGGAGTGTGGGGGGGAAGCGGACACTCCCCGCCCCATGCCCAGTGTCCTGCGCTGCAGCTGCTTGCAGCCCCCTTGGAGTTACCTATGCCTGCTCCAGACAGCCCCATGCAGGCTGTGAGCACCTGCAGCGTGGGGCACTGGGCGTGGGAGGGGCCACTTCCCCCCTGCACTCAGCTTTTCCTCAGGCTCCTTCCCCGAACAGACAAAAGTGGCCCCTTGCCTGCCCCATGGCCAGTGCCCTGCGGTGCAAGCGCTTGCAACCCATGTGGGGCTGTCTGGAGCAGGCACAGGCAGCCCCAGGCCAGCTGCGAGCGGCTGCAGCACAGGGCACCGGGCATTGGGCAGGCGAGAGGCTGTTTTCTCCGCCCCCCGCTCTCATCACCACCTTGTAACCCAGCCTCACTGCCAGACTGGCATTGGGGACAGGCTACAAGCTGGTGCTGAGCGCGGGGAAAAGTGGCCCCTTGCCCACCCCATGACCAGCGTCCTGCACTGCAGCCACCTGCAGCCTGTATGAGGCTGCCTGTGCCTCCTCCAGACAGCCCCGCGTGGGCTACAAGCGCCTGGAGCAGGGAGCGTGAGCCATCGGGTGGGTGAGAGGCTGCTTTTCCCTGTGCTCAGCACCAGCTTCTTCCCTGCTGGTGAGCAGGGGTCAGGGCTGTGCGCTGCCCCCTGCCTGTACCACGGGGCTGGGGGTCACTGGATGTGAGCAGGCAGGGAGCCAGTGGGAGCACGGGGCCCACACCGGTGTCCTGGGGCCAGTGTCAGTGGGGCCCAGAGCAGGGTGGCAGGAGTGTGGGGTCCCGGCCAGCAGGGGCTCTGGAGCCAGGCTAGCAACCCGCTCTCCCTGCTGGTGCAGCCCAATCGGCTCCACAGACCACTGCCAGCTTGTGCCCCGCTCTGGGCCCCACCAGTGCTGGCCCTGGGACATTGGTCTCAGGACATTGGTCCCAAGATGGTGACCAGGGGTGGGGCGCCTGTCAAGGGGCACAGCTACCCATGCAGCCCTCGAAAGCCTGCCAAAACTGGGTAAGCAGCCCTCCGCTCAAAGTAATTGCTCGCCCCTGGCCTAGGGCCACCACAGAACTTAGGCAAATGATGCTCAACATCTGCATGCCTGACTTTTAAGCACCCAACTCCAGGAGTGAAATTTCTAAACATGAATCAGGCACCTAAGCTCCCCAAACAATGAATGGGGAGAGTAAAGCAGGCATGGGCAACTGGTGCTTCCTGGCTCTGAGAGGCCACCAGCAGCTGTTCGCTGACTGGGATGGGGGTCCCCTCAGTGGCTGATCACTGACCAGGGGGTGGGCCCCAGCAGCCAATCACCAACTGGGTGTGGGGGGGTCCCCCAGCAGCCAATCGTCAACCTTAAAAGAGCTGGTGACAAACTGGAAGTCCCATCAGAAAAAATGGAAGTCCCACTGGCGCTTCTTGTGGGGGGGAGAGGGGGGCACTGGCTGGAGCTGGCAAGGGCCAATTTCAGGGGGGGGCACTTGCCCCACCATAACCCTTCTACACATCGCCTATGAAAGCAGGGAATGGAATGTTCTGCTCCCAGCACTGTATGTATTACATTCAATGGCTTTTTTATTCAAAATGAGCAAGAATTCCCTGGAGCAGGGACTGGAACTCGGGTCCCACAACCCCAACTCCGCTAGCGGGGCAGTGTCCTTATCAGAGGCTACAAAATCAGATATCCTTCAGCTCTCTCCTGGTCCCATGAATCCAGAAGGCTTGAAGGCCCTGGGGATCTGTTTCACCATAGCCTGGGGCTAGGGCACTCTTCTAAGAGGTGGATGTTGTGGGTTTGAACCTGTTTTGCTGAGGCAGACCTACAACCCAACTCTTTTGTTTCTAGTCAAGGGCTCTAACCACTGACCATTATACAAGAAGTTGTTTTGAATGAAATTGGCTGTGGTTTCTTTCATTTGCTACATTCAATTCTGTCAAGCTAGGGACAGACATTACACATAAACTAGTTTAAGTGAGTAGAAACTGATTTAAACCTGTAATAGAACAGACATTCAGTGCACATAAACCAGTTTGAAAATGGCCGAAACCAGTTTGAGATAAACATGGTTGAATGTAGTATCAGACTTAACTGATTTGGGTCAAACCAGTGTATGCATTGTCTGGTTCTTTTAGTTCTGTTTCCCTTTCTTCTGTGGCAACTTTTCAGTACAGATTGCCACTACATGGGACTAAGTGTGTGCTACTAGAAACACTGCCTTCAAGGGATGATGAAGTACTGCATCTAGAGCTCATGAAGCACATCATTTTCCTCTGCATGTGATGCAAAGTATTGCCAAGCCACATTAACAGGATGGTTGACACAGAATGGACACAGGAAATGACTCTTATGTTTTCTGTGCCCATCCCAAATTCTCCCACAGTAAATATGAATTTGCCACTTAGAAAAAAACTGTAATCATCCCTTATGAGTTGAAGGAACAGTTTTGAATCAAATAAGCATCACATCTGAAATTGTATTGATTTATCTAGAGTGGTGGGTGGATTGGGAGATACAAACTGTTTGTTATGCATTGTGCATTAGAGATTAGAATCTGACCCATGGGGTCAGAAAATTTTTCTTGATGCATTTGTGTAACTTCCATTAGCAGAAATAGGGGTTATGCAGAGGCGCTAAGTGGAGAAAACAACCTTTATTTGATGTTTTTAGACAGTAGAGTTATTGCATTTTTGCATGAATAATTATAGTGTGTTTTCAATTTATCACAAATTGTCCACATTAGTACAGTTAAACCAGGTGTATGTAATATTTTTTTTAATAATGAAAGCCTTCCTTTTAAACCCTTTACAATCACCTTGTCTATTATTACTTTTTCTTGTTTTATAACCATGTATTTAAATCACTTTCCATGACTTTGGGGACTAAATCTATCATCTGCTGCCAAATCAAGAGACTCAGTGGTATTTCGCAGTGGATTGCATTTTGCAAATAACTTTTTTAGTTGAGTTGCAGCTTTCAAAGGTAGGGGAACTGCAGTGAAGGATAAAAGCAAGCACTGGGTAGCATACTTTAGACTTACATTTAATTGCAAGTTGTTTATATCTTTATGTTAAACTGCAAATTGTTTAATTATTTTGTTCTTTTAAGCTCTAAGTGAAACTAATTTTAATCGCACCTATTACATTTAATTGTATCTACAAGAAGTGAGGGTGTTTCTTACTGAAGATTTACAAAACCAGGCTCTTTGTATTTATGACATTTTAAACAAGCAAGCAAACACACAAAATAGCTATTTTTAGCAGGGGAAGCATGACCAAAAAATAATCACAAAGGTGATTTTCATTTCTTAAAATGCAAGTATAATTTAAGACCAAAGGAAAAAGCACATTTATGGTTAATTATTAGGAATTTGGGAATCTAACAAAATGCATTTTAGAGACACAAAGCATTTAGACCGCATATTTTTTGTTCAAAATGACATTCTGGTTTCTTTTCACTAACTTTGCTCTTGATCTTGTGAGGTGTTGATACATAAAGGCTTCAGTAGGTAAGGAGACTGCTCAGTATCTTGGCAGATACTGTCCTTTCAAAACTATGAAATTTCTCAGTCATTAGGGGAAAAACCATCAGAATGCATAAATATTTATCAAGAACAAACAGATCAAACTGAGCACACTACCCACAGCACACTATGCTACTCTGGAAAAACAAACAATTTACATTTTTCAAGGTGTGTGTTCTTGACATTAATGTTGAACACTAGCAGGCTGATGGTCAAAAAGTCAGGGCATAACTGTGATTATACAGGCATGAAAATTCTCATCTGGCAGCTGATGATACTCAGCACCTTATAATTATAAGAAGTGTGTACAACTAGATATTTGCACATACTGTACTTTTTGCTTCTACTTTTTTAATGCAATTGTTTCTATGATTTTGAAAATAAAAGAAATCTGTTAAATAACTATACTGGTGCAAGTTTCTTTTTCACTATAAATCTGGAGCTTGCATTCTTTTTATTATACTATTTTACAATTAATCTAATAGAAATGATTGTTTAGTTCAAAGTTAATTGTACCTGTGTCTCAGGGATAATGGGGCTGTCTTCAGGAGAAATTCTAAACAAGGTAGATAAAGGTGATGATACAATGACAGGGTTTGGCCTCACAAATCCACTCAGGTCACAGCTGGGAATGTCATTCTCCTCCTTCTTCATGACCAGGGTATCCATGACGTAAAAGACATTCCATGGGATCCACACTGTGTGATATTGCGTGAGGAATGGCGAGCGCTCAAACACCAGAGTCAGAGATGCACCACCATTTGCCACCAAATCAAACCTAAGACAAACAACAAGATTATTCAGATAACAAACTGACCTGAATTCATGCCCCCCACACCGCCAAATTACGTAGTTTCAATGTAGTTTTCATTTTATGCATCTGACTCCTTATGGGAGTGCCTCACTTTTTGTCCAATCTAACTCCAATGCAAACAATGGAAAAAAAATCAATGGATTTGCATTAGCCTACTAGTGCATGAAAGAGCTGAAAATGCTACTCCTGTGTTTTAATTCAACAGCCATTTTCTCTGTTTCAGGAAAAAAAAATCAACA
The DNA here is from genome assembly GCF_001723915.1 of Gavialis gangeticus. Lineage (NCBI taxonomy): Eukaryota > Metazoa > Chordata > Crocodylia > Gavialidae > Gavialis > Gavialis gangeticus. The sequence goes on along the minus strand of NW_017729030.1, from coordinate 5,926,430 downwards.
ACTTTACTTGTTTGTAGTATTTACAAGGCCTGGTTTGCAATTGTAACCTCTGAAAAAATGCTGTTTTTTCCATCACTTTCAAACCACAAACAATAACTCCAGAGATAACAAAGTTCTCTGGTAAACTGAAATTACATTTACCATCTTCTACTTGTAGACATTCCTAATGGCAAACTTACATTCCATCTTGGCGAGTGATTGTGTATCCATATTCTGGATAATGTAAAAATGATACATTCACTCCAATGAGAGGTGTTCCATCAGCTGTTAATACTTGGCCTCTTATGACAGATGCGAGGCTGTGAAAAACATGCAGAACTGGTTATGCATCTGTTTTCTCAGGCTATCACGGTAATGATTAGTAGCAAATACAACTTAAACAAATACCCATGTCTCTATATGTTATCAGCTCTTGTTTGCATACTCAGGGTTGAAACAGTGCCTAGCCGCTGTCCCTTTTAAACTTCACATAACTAGCATTTTCTAAGCATCTTCATGTTTACCCTCTGTTTTAATCTGGCACAGCTTTTCTTCAGAGTTACAAAGTTCAATAATTTAGTGAAGAATTTTTTAAAACTTATAAACTCTATGCTTTCCTTTCATAAGTCATATCTCTGGCAGTTTCATAAAGAAGAATGTACTTCCCAATCAATTTCAAGGCAATCTGTAAATCTGCAGAGGCTAAGAGGTACAAAATTTAAAGGGGCAATAAGGAACATTTGTGCAACAACTTTTAATCAACTGCTGTGCCCAACTGCATTAATTTTGCCAAATTACTGCAGACACAGGAGTCCTGGTGTAAATCATCTTCTTTTACTCAGTGAGACATAAGACACCTGCTTTCAGTTACCGGTTGATTTTCAGGTCATTACTGCTCTTCAAAGCACCAGTCAAACACTTTATGCAATTATACTGTCATGCACTTAACAGTTCTATTACATTAATTCATAATTTACATTATTTAGTGTGCTTAGTTTAAGAAGTTAAACTCTCCCTTCCTTTCTTATTGCTTTGATAGGTTTCCAGCTACAGTCACCCAAATAACTTGGTAGGATGAAGATTTTTTTTGATCTTTAATAGAATGCCCTTTTATAATGCAGGTACCAAGCATGGCAAAGTGTGTAACTTACTAGCCATGGCACTTGGATTTTTTGTAAGAAATCAGCTATAATAGTCCTTATTGATATAAAAAAAAATGAATACTGCATTTATTGAAAGGCCATTTCCAAAATATCACAATCATAATGGATGGTTTACCCTTGTTAGCCACATCTGTACTGTGAAATTTTATTTTAGACTCGTAAGGGAGCAATCCATTGATATTCACCTCTTATTGAAAGGGCTTTCTCCAGGTATGACATGAGTGCTGTCTGGCCCTATAAGGAAACTGATCCGATCATAAAAAGATTTGGCCGCTTGCTGAGATGGCGATTGCTGACTTTGGCTAATGATATCTTGAGGGTCAGGCAGTCCACGACAATAGGGCTGATTTTGGCAAGAACTCTGCAAGCAGCAGTCAGGATCCATACAGTCAATTAATCCATCTGTGGGCAGAAATTCAGACAAATCAACAAACTCTTCCTCTTGTTCTTCATATGTGAACGAGCAATTAGACAAAGTTTGTCTAGTGAGAGAGTTGAAAATCAGCATAGTAGGAAAGAATATTAGTAATTAGGATTTTTAACAATTCACTTTCAAGTAACGAAGGGCTCTGTCAATCAGTCTGTCAGAGACACTCAGCTTCTTGCAGGATTTGTCTTCATTTAAAACATTTCTTAAACCATTATATTTTTAAATTAAAAATAAACATTTTAAAACAGAAAAAACCCAGAAAATACAGGGATTTCAACTCTATAGACATTGCTTACTGATAAATATTAAATACTATTTATGGGGGTTAAGTAGTATTTATGTGAGGTTATTTGGTTTGCTGGGAATAGAAACAGGTAACTCCCACTCCACTGCTTTCTTGAACCTATTTAGAGTCTGTGTGCTGTAAGTAGCTTTAAATATTTAACAACATTTATCAAGATGGATTCTTTTATATTTGGGAACAAAGCTTTTGTTGATACTGACAAAGGTCTTTTTTCCCACAAGTCTTTTTCATGAAAATGTGTGAGAGCAAAGTCTGTGTTAAAAATTTTATATTTCATTCCAAGTAAATTCATGATGCATGATTGTTAATATAAACATGCTTTATGCATGCATGCTGGTGTTTTTTATGTGCATGCACATTATATTCATACACAATATGGATTGGACCTGTCACCTCTGGAAATCTAATTTGGTGGAAGATTGAAATCAAGCTCAAATAGATAACTGTTAATTAGCCTGAAGTAAAACAAGTCTGGAAATGTCAGCTACACAAAGTTTTCTTCTAGGTGAATGTAATGTAGTATTACATAGCTGATAATTGTTTTCCCTAAAAGTGTAGCAAGACTGAAATCGCTCAAGCATTTTATTATTCCATTTAGGTAAACAGTGAGAATTGTGTTTAGTGGGAAGCATAAGAATTGAAAAAATATACAGTAATTTGAGGAAGTCTCTAACAATATTCCTTCTATAATATGCTTAGCCTCAGATTAAAACTAAAAACAATCAGTCATGATTGTTATACTTGGTTACATTCTACAAGAATGTAAATAAAAAGGGCTCTTCCAAATGCAACTAAAAACAAATTTCCTTGAAGAATGGCTGTACTGCATGGATCAGAGTCTGCATTTTGGCACAGTACTAAGGGCCTGATCTTTCATTTCTTGCACCCCCTTCCAGTTCCCCTTAAGCCAACTGGCAGGGATGTACATTTCGGGAGTGTAATGTTTCTGGAGCGTTACTCATTCCTGGGAGGATTTTATTTAGTCGCAGTCGCCTAAAACAAGAAACTTCTTATAACCAAACTACTATGATACCATGCTGGTTTGGGCGGTACCTGCCTGGGTCAGGATCCAAACTTGGTACACTGATGGTTAAAGGCTTTCTTTTTACATTTATGTATCCTCCCTCTGGCAATATTTGGTGCAATTGCCAAGGGGGCATGCTCAAATTTAGTCATTCATCTTTGTTAGTTTATAAAAAGCAAATGTACATCTGGCATGTAGTCTGCGGGTCATAAAACTGCATGAGATTGACACCTTCTGAACTAATCAGCTGGAAATGCATTTTTACAAGCCTCTCCACTAACATCAATCAGAGAAAGAATCTCATTTTCACCAGCCAAGATACAGGGACACACTGTTTGTTATTTTTCTGTGGAGTTTATCAGCAACTTGCCCAAGCGAGTGACGGATGGTTATGAATCTGGCTCCCTATAACTTGAGAAAACATTTTTCATTCTTTCTCTGTACTTATATAGCTAGTGCTATCTAGTACCACTAAGGTGAATGCTCTATTGCCCTGCATGTCGCCAAGTAAAATAGTCTTGGTAGAACAACTCTGCAAAATTATTGATGCATTTCAGTTTAGCCAAAAAAATGAGATTTGGCTTACATATCTATTAACTTAGTAGCTATGCCTATCAGATTCCATAAGAAAAATACAAACAACATCAGATATATTTGAGCTCTTTGGATAATCATTATCAATGCTGGAAAATTACTTTGCATTTCCTTTCTAGATTTTAGTAATTTTTTTATGTACCGCAGGTATAGCAAGCACATTAATATTTATGCACAAGTAAAAAAAAGCTCATCCTCAAAAGTTTAAACTCTTGCAATTAAAGTCTCAACTAGATGTACTTTTTCCTTAGCCGAAACATGCACAGAACTGAGAGAGGGTATAGTTTTGCTATGTGCTATTTCTAGAGACTAGTAAAACACTAAAACGGCAGGTGTCCAAACTCCCCCAGGGTGTCCTTTCCTTGCAAACTGGTATATTTAGGAAGTAAATTCAAAACAGGATACGGATAACAGACCTATAAACTGGCAAGCTCTGAGTCCTGTTTTTAAATAAAAATAATCGAAATAGGACCTGGAGGAGGAATTTGGCTAAAGTCCACTTTAGAATTAAATTTTGCAAACTGGATAAGGAAGGAGAACAACTTCACTCACCAAATCAATCTGTATTCCTGCACTTGTGGACTTTTGTATGCAGTAGAATCTGGTTATAAGCAAAATCATTTTTTTTCCAGAAAAGCTTGTTTTGTTTTAGTGCTAGACTTCCATGGAATTGTCCTTGTACTTTTTATGCCTCCTTGTAATTTGGGGCTAAGCTCAAGAAGCCTATGACAGAAGCAATCTAACTTTTGACCTTTACTCTAAGTGCCCACAGTTAGGTCAGGAGCTAGCTGAACACACATTATCACAGGCATTGGTGATGTTTTTGAACAGAGTGCCAAAAACACCCACAACCTTGACTTGTAAGATGTTGGTGTGCCAAGGGCAGATGGTGGGGAACCCACGAGAGGCCTGATCCTTGTTGTGGCAGCGGAGCCCCAGCCCCTTCCCTGCCATCTGCCCTGAGGTGCATGCTAAGCAAAATACTTTTGCATGCCACACTCTGGCAGGGCTTGCTTATCCCTGCATTAGTCCTTGAGGGGGTGGGGGGAAGGGGCTTGGACTCTCTCTCCATGGCCCAAGTTGAACGGGGGGTG
>NW_017729030.1:5875665-5920843 GCF_001723915.1 Gavialis gangeticus | reverse complement strand
AGGGGCCACCAAAGACTACCGAGGGGAGCTGAATGGTGAAGCCACCCTGATTGGCTAGTAGGACATCACGACCACCCATCTGGATTTGATGCGGCAGCAGCTCGTCATGGCCACACGCCATCAGCCAGCTGTTGCATGCAGGCCCACACAGCAAACCCTACATCTGCTGTATGCATGCGTGTGCACGTGTATCCTGGATGCCTGTATTTTCTCACCCCTGATGTTGGTGGCCTCAGCCCCAACAGGCTGTTTGGTTCTGTGAAGCCCTGGCCAACTAGCTCCTCACCTGTGTGGATCGGGAGCCCTCCCTGGATGAGCAGGGCCAGAGGGCTTCCGAGTGCTCATGCCCTGAAACCGGACCATAGGTCTCCAGCCCAAGGCACCACTGCCCACAATCCACATAGTAACCCTTATCCTCTCTCTTGCACTCCCTCCTTCCCTTCTCCCCACCCTGTTCCTTGATGGGCACACACCAGGATGCAGGGGAATGAGGTGCAAGAAAGAGACATGCCTCATTTTAATCAAAAGATGGAAATGACAAACTTTTAGTGTTGTTTATTAAACAAAAACTGTGCCAGACTGTCTGCTTCAGAACGGGGAAACTTCTCAGCTAACATTGAGACCGGCTGCACTGAGCAGTTAATGACGATGGGGAGGATGGGCAGCTGTAGGGGCTCATCTTAACAAGCATAAAACCTTGGGGCAGCAAAGGGAATACGATGCATGAAACTGCCGATCCTCAGTTTAATTAAATGTTGCAGCTGCCAGACTGATCATGTGCATAATAAAGAAAACCTATGGAACACTGCCCACTCTAGAACTGGGACCAAAGCCCACGGGGCCTGCAGTGGCCTGGCCTGGTGGGCTGCCCATTCCCCCCTTCCTTTTGGGGCCCTCCATCTGCACTGGCGACCACCAGAGGCTGAGGATAGTGAGTTGGCCCTGGAAGGTGGGCTGATTCACTGTTGGCTCTGGCAGCAGGTCTCAGGCAGTCTGGTCCTTCCCCCCTCCCCAGTGCTGCTCCCTGAAGTGAACCCCACCAGACATGTTCCTGGCTCCTTGGACCATAGCTCAGTGGGTCCCACATGCCATATCTCCTGTTCCAGGGCTTCCCTGCACCCCAGCATCTCACAATCAGTGTGCAGTGTGGATCTTTCCCACACGGCTGCTCATCCAGACTCCCCATGGGACTCTCAGGCATATTTCACCTAAGGAGGAGTCCCTAAAGCAGGGCTTTCCATGCTGGGAGGGGGTAGGGGGCAGACAGCAGCCTGCCCACCACTCTGGCCTGGGACGGCAATAGTCTCCCTGTGAAAGGGAGTGCTAATGCCACTCAAGAATGTCTTAGCCGGATCCCAGGCTATGTTTGACTCTGTGCGTGAACTTCTTATCCTGGCACTGTGACTCTCAGCTCCATATTGGCATGGGTGGCCTCCCTCAGAGTGGCTGACAATCCACAGACCTCATTCTTGGACCTTTGCAGTGTGTTCCTGGGCCTGGGTAGCTTTTTCAAGTGCCACAGCACCATGGGTGCTAGCAGTCACCAATCTGCCCATTCTAACTATCCACACCAAGGGACCCCTTTGGTCCTCATGTTGCCAGTCCTGTCTAGGCGCATGTGTCTGGCACCCTGCAGGTATGTAGCTAACAATCCTGAATCCAGCATCTTGGGCTCCACAACCAGGCCTTCCATGAACAAAGGTGGAATATGCAGACAAGGGAGACACTGAGGGACCTCTGGTGAGTCCCCTATCCAGACCCTTTCCCCTGCCTGGAGCCAGAACCTGTGTAACTCCTCACGGCCTGGTGCTGGCCATGGCACAGAACACCCATGTTCTGGCTTCCAGCTGGGAAAACCCAGACACGTGGGTTCCATCTCCCTGCTGTAGGAGTCAGGAGGGCTGGGAAACCCAAGCATCGGGGCCCAGAGGGATGAGCCTTCTCTGGTTCTCCTGGACGGGAGGGGGAGGGGGAGGGGGTTTGCTAAGGAGAATTCCCATTTCCCACTGTGTATTACCTGCAGTGGTGCTCATTCATAGCTGCTCTGGCAAACAGCACCCAGAGGCTCACCAGTGAAAACATACACTTTTGCCTGTTGGTTACACCTCAACTGTGAGGCTTAAAAAAAGCTTTCAGTGTCTATCAGGGGTCTGTTTGGGTTACAGTTTAAATCAGGTGGATCTGGATAAACAGGCCGGCCTCTCAGGAAAGCAACGCAACCTTGAGGGATGAGGTGCCCAGTTGTCAAATACACAGATTAATGGTCCCACTCACTGTAACACAGACTGATAAGCCCCCAACAACAGTAGGGTGCCCCCACCATGGTGCCTCTGTTTTGTTCCATGTCAGTGGTGCGGCAGTTGTGCAGGAGGGTGAGGGAGGTGCTTGCGAGGCACAAGGTCAGTGGAGAGCTTCGATAGATCACTATTGTCACTCTTCCACCTGGATAATTGTTGAGCCAAGAGTATGCTGAATATCAGAGTAGGAAATCACATCCTTTCCTATAAGCATATCTCAACCTACCAAAGAGTCATATTAGACCATTTTCTCACCTATAGACATCATATTTAGAAGGTCAGCAGTAAAATCTCTACACAAGTAGCTGCCTTAAGACGTTTAGCCAGCACAACATCATGTGCCAACTTCAAAGTGCTCAGAACCATTGCACTTGCAATGGTATATGCCCCAGCAGATTACTGTGCTCCTGTATGGTCCAGAAGTTATCACTCTAAAAAGATGAACACTGTACTTAACAGTGAAAAGAGACTCATAACAGGCTGCACAACTTGCACACAGAGATGTACTCCCTGCACTCTAGGGCATTAGACCAAGTGACATAGGAAGACAGACCCTAACTGCTTCCCTACTGCCAGGTTTCTGGGCTTTGTGTGTTGTGCTAAATTTAGATAAGGGGTGGGGTAAATGGAAATAAAATGATTGTTCAGGGTAATTCAGTCTCAAATCTATTCCTACAGCATTTTATACCAACAACAAATGAGTCCCCCACTGGGTATGACCTTGACAGACAAGTGTGGATCAAACTGAACACACCGAGATTTAGATACAGGTACTTCAAAACAACACTGTACAGGCTGAACATCTTGGACAGCCCTCTGTGCAAATGTGGCATCTACAATCAGCACAGCACTTAATTGAAAGCTGCAATTTTTACAAATACCCAGATGGGGGTAGATGGAATCTGCACACTGAGACACTGAGTTATAATACCAGACAGTGGCTCATACGGCTGGAGGGAACAAGGGGGGGGGGAGTTAGAAACAGGGTTTTCACTGCCTTGGGTTACTGAGAACGTGGGGACAGAGCTGGCCTGGCTTGGGTGACCATATGGACTCTGGCCAAGGCTAGTGTACTGTCCTAGAAGGGGGATGGTGAGCAGGATGCTGCAGTACTCCACAAGACATCAGTGGAACATGACATACCATGAGTCATGATGGGATGTGGTATAGACGTTTGTTATGGTGCTCTAACCTACAGCGCTAAAGTCTGATACCACATCCATCCAGGGTTATCTTACAACAGGATCTGCCATTTTTACAGCACTCTAGGTTCCCTGTCTGTTCGGTTACATGTGTAGAGCACTGTGTGTGCCTACCATGCAATAAGTTTAACTTCGGTACCTGGCCTTAGTTTCTAGATCATACAGCTCAGACCCAATCCAAATCTCCTATTAAATTAGTGGGATTTTTTCCACTGACTTCAATGAGTTTTGGACCAAGCTCTTAAAGTACAAATCAAGTATATTTCACAGAAGGTTTCTGTTAGGGTTGATGGCCTGCCAATTTTAGAAAAGGCTGAAAAACCTGGAGAGCTGATAAGGTCCAGAGGTTTTTTTCTACCAAAACAGCATGTACTGTAGGCTCCAAGTCAAAGAAGCTTCTTTTTTCAAAGAGTTTCCAATATCACTGGATTCCTGACAGGTCTTTCAATCCCTCATGGCTCCTTATAGCATGCATACATGGAGTTGTGTTTCAACAGAATGCAACTCCACAGAGGAATGTGAGGACTTGAGTTTCATCTAGAATGTAAGTGAGTTCCTTTAATTTGGGCCATAACCAGCAGCTCATTTTTATATAAAGCATGCCTTGATTTAAACAGTTATGCTGCATATACAACAATGATTAAATTTGGGCTAGTTCTTTATTGCATATATATAAGAATAACTTTTTTCAGTTAGGATTCAGCTTTCTCTCTCTTGGCTGCATATGCTTTGCTTGCACACATTTCAAATGGATCCCCTTCACTTCTCAAACGTACATGAAAAACAGAAGACAGTGCATGTTTTTTGTGTGTTGTGCCTGGATGCTCCACAGTGGACCGCAACCAGGAGAGCAACATTTTCTAACATTGCATCCAACTCAAACCATAAGGGAAAAATAGTTATCCTTTGAGAGAAAAAATGAGATCCATAGTAATGTGTAAACCTACATCAAAATAAAGCCACATAAGAACTACTCAAAAAATATGGAAGAATACCTCAAATAGAAAAGTGATTAAAATTATTCTTAATCTACAGCTGTTTCCCAGAGACAATTCCCAGTGTTCTCTGTGTTCAGCGAAATTCATGATCTAATAGCTACGGATAGCAGATACAGTGTTTAATTTGTATTCAATCTAAACTTACTAACATTAACCATAGTATGTCAATTAGCTAGCAACCAAGACAACAGCCATTATTTAACCAGTGAATCTAGTAGAACGTAAATAACGCTGTTCAGAATACAGTCTCAAATCAAGATAAATTCAGCATACGTGTTCAGAATACTTAATCTCTTAAAATAAACACACACAGGGAAGAAATATCCTTTTGCCAATACCTATTGCTGTTTGGAATCTAGATGATTTTCTCAGAGAGTCCTAGTTGATTAACACTGTTCTTTGTGACTGGAGAAACAACACATCTCTTTGAGGATGACTGGCAAGCAGGCACTTACCTTTCCCTGTTACTCTTTTTCAGTACCCTTCCTTACTGGGATGCGTAAGAATTGAAAAATATACTGATAGTCAGTTGAGGACTCCTCTAAGAGTGCAGTTTGCTATATCCAATTTACCATTTCTGGTGGCCATAATCAAGGCTTGAAAATAATAAAAATAAGTCTCTTGCTGAGTCATTTAGATTGAAAAGAAATGCTATGGAAGGGGGCAACATGATGAAATGGCAGAGCAATATGTCATCTGACTCAAATCCCTACTCTACCAGCATTCTGCCAAACCTTACAGAGCTGGGAACTGTTTGTCAAAGAGATAGAAATAAAACCAGAATACAAATTAAAAATGACCACCCCCAAAGTTGCAGGCGATGGTTTTGGCTTAGTCTTTTGATATATCTGTTGAAAAATACTTTTTCTTGTTTTCTTTCAGTGGATTCTTTCTCTTTTTCTTTGCTTCCTGAGGCTAGTGCTCTCTCTCATCCTTCTACTTATCTCTCTTCTTTCTTTTTTTCTTGTGCTTTTTCTGTCCTTTTTCAATTCTGGAGGAGCATCTCCTTTTTTCCTCCTCCTGTTTATTTTGCTTCTCCTTATCCCTTCAATTCTCTCTCTCCCCATCTCTGTGCTATGTTATCAGCTGTCAACTTTCTCCCTTGCTTTCTGATATCTCACCTCATTCTGTTATCTCTCACATTTAACTGATCAGCTTTCTTCTCTCCCAGGGATTTCACCTTTTCTTTTTTTTTATACGCTACACAATCTATTTTTCCCCTCTCAAAGTTATTCTTGTGCTAGTACCTCTATTTTCTCTTCCATTTTGCTTTCTTTCTCTTCTTCTACTTCATCCATACTGCCTTTATCTCTCAGAAACCAGTTCTCTGAATGGTACTTTTCTGTGTCTAGAAAGTAAGAATATGTCTGTATGACACAACACAGTGCCATGTAAAGATACCCAAACTAGCTCTGAACAAGTTAGCTCAGGGACTGGAAGCAGTACAGAGAATGCCCCACATGCATATTGAGCAGAACATAATTCCCTTTACTGCATAACATGACTGAGGACCTAATTATTTCCCTGTTTCTTGCATCTAAGACATTTATCTGCATAAATAGCATCTTTCAGCCCCATTGTCGACTGTAATGTAACTGAACTCTGTTTAGCAGCATAATAACTGGCACACAAATACTATTAGAGACACTGATCATGATAGGAGCTAGTTAGTTTGGGGGCTGCTAATAGCATAGTACTGACAGCAATTGAGACAGACTATTCTGTACTTAACAAAAATAGTTTGCGTTAAGTTCAAATATGTGCATACTCTAGTTAAGTGCATAGCCTTTTTACAGTCCCTAGGGTATACATTTAAGCAGAGTATTGTCTAAGCATGGCAGTGCAGCACTATGCTGGGACTAATGGACCCTACTTCTGAAAGCCAGGGAGAAGCACAGCACTAGTACGGTTATAACATTTCCTACCTCAGGTATCTTATCCTAAAGCTAAATTCTCTCCTATTGTTAACTGGCACAGCTCCACTGAAGTCCATTTCACTGATTTCAGCAAGCCTGAGCCAATTTAAACAAACAGGGAATTCAATCTGAAACTGGCTTACTGCTCAACTGAATTGATTGGTCACTAAAAGGTAATGGATCACCTCAGGACCCTAAACATGAAAAGTTAATTCAAAATACAAAATAAGCAAAGCAGAAAGGTTGGAAATAAGTTTTTTCTTGATGCATAACCCATAAAATAGAAAATAAACTTGGCAAAGAGGTTTTGACCATAATGACCACAGTGGGTAAAGTGTTATTACTATCATTATTCTTTATATTTTTTTCTACTATAGTAGGGCCTATCAACTTCAGCTGGGACCAGGTCTCCACTGTGCTAGATTGAGGGAAAGAGACTATGAGAAGGGTATGAAAAACCTGCAGCTAATCAGCCCTGTGGAAGGAGTTTCCAGCTACAATTTGAAAGAAAGGGCCAAGCACTGGTGTTTGGGCCAATGCAAAGGTCTGTGGCTGAGTTTTCTGAGCTGTTTCACTTAGCAGCTTTTCTTCCCCAAGCTCTCAAGGCTGGGGAAATAGATTAGGAAGTAGGAGTTGTAGCTTCCCTTGAAGAGAAGCCTGCCTCCCTTGCAGACTAAAGAATAACAAGCAGTTTCTGTAGTGTGAGCAGAGGCAGGGGCTTACACCCCATCTAGATTGGTGCTCTGCTTGCCCACCCTTAGTTATGTTACTGCTGGAGGACCTTCGAATATGTGGCAAGGCAGAGGAACAGGAGCAATTTGAAGCTTGATTTACACTAGACAACATAGATTCCTTTTCGTGGTAGATGAGACTCTGAAGACATCTGAAAAGTTGTATCTCCCTGTACTTTGTCTTTTAGGTCCCAATTCTGCAGCACGTATGATACAGGCAGAGCCTGAGGGAAGGTTCTTTTATGGGTTAAGAGCTGGTTAAAAGGTTCAAATCAAAGGGTAGGGCTAAATGGTTACTTTTCATTTTGAAGGAAGGTCAAAAGGGCAGTCCTACAGGGACAAGGCCCAATTTTATTCAACATTTTCATCAGTGATCTGGAATTGGGGGGGGGGGAGGGAGGCACAGTGAAATTTCCAAGTTTGCAGGTGATACCAAATTATTCTGGGTAGTCAAATCACAAACTGATAGAGAGGAGATATAGAAAGCCTTTACTAAGCTAAATAAGTAGGCAAAAATGGTAGGTGAACTTCAATGTCAACAGGTGCAAGGGGAAAAATAACCTCACCTATACATACACAATGCTGGGTTCTGAACTAGCTGTTATAACTCAGGAAAGAGACTTTAGAGTCACTGCAGACAGTTCTCTAAACACATCAGCTCAATGTGCAGCTGCAACCCAAAAAAGCCAATAAAATGTCTGGCATCAATAAGAATGGACATTAAAACAAGATGGAGAACATGATCATGCCATTAGTCAAATCCGTGGTGTGCCCACATCTTCCAATACTGTGTGCAGTTCTGGTCTCCACAGCTCAAAATGGATGTAGTAGGATTGGAGAAGGTACAGAGAAGGTGCTACCAAAATGACTGTGGTATGGAGTACTTGCCATACCAGGAGAGACTAAAAGGCTACGACTCTTTGGCTGCTTGCAGATGCTGAAAGAACAAACAAGCAGTGCATTAGTTGGACCTGACTTCGCAGCATCTATAAAGATTGGGTGCTTCAACAGGGCTTTTTGTCATGTTTCCACCAGCTATTAGAAAAAAGTAACAAGAAAACCCCACTAAAGTGCCAGATCTTTACAAATATCGGGTGAGCTGGGTCCAACTAAGGTGCTGTCTCTTCTGGGCTCAGTCCAGGGCTGCATAGAGTTTAAAGTAAAGCACTGGATGTTTGTTTTTTTCAACATCTGCAAGCAGCCTTTCATTTGGAAAGAGGGCTGAGGGGGGATATTATAGAGGTCAATACATTCATGAAGGGTAAGGACAAAGTGAACAGGGAGCTGTTATTCACCAAGTCACAGAACACTAGAACTAGGAGCACCCACTGAAATTAGCAGGAGACAGGTTTAAAACTAACAAGAGAAAGTACTTTTAATGTAGTGCATAGTTAACTTAGAGGTAAATAGCATAGCTAGGTTTAAAGAGGGACTAGACATATTTACGGATGACAGATCTATTAAACTTCAACAGAATGGCTGGAGATGTTTCCTCTGGCACCTCAATCTGGTTCAATGCTCTCCCTCTAAAGCACCCACTCCTGCCAGAGTCAGAGACAGGTTACTGGACTAGATGGACCATTGGTCTCCCCAGTATTGCACTCCTTGGGTTCTTAAGTAAACAGTCCTGAATATATCTCGATGTAGATCAGTGACTTGCTATCTAAAACAGAAATATTCAGTTGCTTGTGCGAGTGACAGATTGAAGGAAAGCAGTGGCTGCTGAGAGTGTTCTGTCAATCACCTGCATTCACAAGCTTCAGGTAAGTAAGATGTTCCTACACTGAGTGCACATCTTCATGATAAAATTCTTTCTAGTGATTGTTTCTATAGGCCAAAATGCAAAATCTTCAGTCCATTCTTTCACTAATGGTAAATTCCAACCAAAGTCAATGAAAATTTTGTTCGTTATGATTTCAGAATGGTTCCTTATTTGCACACTATATTATTTTTCAAATGCTTCCTGAATTAAGACCCTGCATAATCTAATATGGCATGGAAAACAATACTTCATTAACAGGTTTTTAGCACATATTTCACCTGCTATGGTGATCTCTTAAGGCACAGCTTTCTAAGTGATGGCCTGCAGGCAATAAGCAGCCCCCGGGGGGTTAATCTGTGCCTCCCAGGGTCCTGGCCTGGGCGCTGTTCTCCCTGTGCCTCTCCTGCTGCTGCTGCTAGAGGTTCTAGGCTGGCCCTCCTTCCTCCAGGTTCTACTGCCTGCCTCTGCCTCTAGGGCAGGGTGGGCAAAATGGCAGATCTAGCCAGCAGCCAGACTTCATTCCCCAGCAGCCCCCATCTGTGTCACTGTGGCTGGTTTCCATGGAGACCCCAGTGGTGGTGGTGCCGTGACAGCATGGGGCCACGGTTTCCATGGAGACCAGCCCCAGCAGCCCTAGCAGGGTGCGTGGCTCAGTGGGGAGCTGCTCCAGGGCTGGGATCTTACAGTGGTGACAGCTTGGTCCAGAACCGGGGCAGAGCCACGATCCTCTGTTTGCCTCTGCCCGGGGCATGCAGGCAGCAGATTGCAGCTGTGTCCTGCCTCTGGACCACACTGTCACTGCTGCAAATTCCTAGCCTCAGAGCAGCTCCCTGTCCAGCTGCGTGCCCTATCAGTGTTGCTGGGGCAAGTCTCCATGGAAACCCTGGTCCTGCGCTGTCATAGTGCCGCCACTCCTGGGGTCTCTGTGAAAACTGGCTGCAGCTATGCAGGCAGGGGCTGCTGGGAGACGGAGTTGGCCATGGACTTGATCCAGTCCACAGGCCAGACTTTATCCGTAGAGCAGGGGCAAGCAGAGTGAGGCAGGGTGGTGTAGCCTGCTGGGGTAAATGAGCCGGCAGTTAGGCAGCCTGCGGGGATCCAGGGACGAAGGAGGCAGTAGCGCCCACATTGTGGGGTTGCCTGTTGTGTGGCAGGGGCTACTCAGAAGCTGGATAGCCCTGTCTTAAGAGCTGGTTGGCTTCCCATGTGAAAGTAGTAAATGTTCCAGTGCATTCTTATGGGCCGCTCATCACAGTTAGTAAAATATATGACTCATGGTGGGTTTTTTGTTTTTGTTTTTTCTTTTTACTCAGTTGTAAGATTCTCAACAGTTCAATATATTTTCCCCAGTGTTCAAGTTTCACTCAGTATCTCTTACCTCCTTCATTGTCCTTGCTATCTGTGCAGAGAGTTTCCATGGCTACATCACATCCGGCTCCTCGCCATCCTGGTTGGCAAACACAGTGCCAGCCATTTTGGTCTAATGTACATCTTCCATTGCTATTGCACAGGCCAGGGCAGCCCTCTGTTGAGAGACAAAGAAGGAAAACACAAGTGATTTAAATATTGCCATTATTTTCAATTTGAGAAAAAATACAAACAAGGGACACTTACTGGGAACAGGCCTTTATAACAGCACAAATACTGTAATTGCACATGGAGAGGAACAGCAACATTACCTAGGGAATGTAATTCTTAACGAAGTGGCATCTTTGATTGGCCTGACACTTGAGACACCACTTACCTGTGCAGGCAGGAAATAAATGCAACAATCCTCTAAATACCTGCAGGCCAGACAAAATTAACTTAATATTTTCTTTGGCAGAGTAACAAGAGAGGAGTGCATAGCAAAGTGCAAAACACGGCTGTGTTAAATGAGACCATTTCTGTGCTATCATTACAGATTATTTACTCTATGCAATATTGGTCACTTACTCGTACAAATTTTTAAGCTCTTTGTTACTATAAATAAACCCCTCCAAATGCTGAAGTAGAAAAGTGGGTGTGATTCCCTGTACGCAGTGAAAGAACATTAATTTTATCTGGTCTCAGAGTTGCCGTATATTCATGTGAAATTACAGTGCATTAAATAATTGCACAAAGTATAGGCCAATGTTAATGACTATACTTTATGCCAAAATACATTCCATTTCACAGAATAAGCAAAGCCCAGGAAATAGTGAAGCAGCTTAGCATCTATTCTAACAAACATTAGGATTCAGGCTGCATACGGATGGGACAGGACCAACAGGATTTCCAACTAAATGTAATAGCTGTGCGTATTTGATTACTTAGGACGGACAAAATGAAATACCATAAGGACCACAATAAAACATTGATAGACTGAACAAAAACACGGTAGTGACGTGCTTCAAGACAGATAGCAGAGAGTGATTTTTTGTGACAATCTCCCTAAGGCTTTTGTGCTGTTACCTTTATATCCTATCTTGTCTGCTTTTATGGCCAAGGAGGGAAAATTTGGGAAACAATTAAAATAATTTAATATATCCAAAATCTAAAATTGTTTTCAGTCTAACATTACATAAAAAACAATATCTGTCACTTCCTACTGATGAAATCTGGCATGCAGCCAACATGATCTATATGAGGATGATGACACTTTATAAATATGTAGATTCTTGTGCTCCTTATCTTATGATTGTGATAAGACGTTGACAGAAGCAAGTACAGATATGGCACTAAGTATCCTACAAAAAGTGGCTACAGATCAGATATTTTTGGAAACAACAGTTGTTTGTAAATGTATACAACATAAAAATAGTCAAACTTGTCATAGCCCTTTTGTTTGTTTTATATACCTATTATCTTTGCGAACTAGAATACTGTCCTGGCTTGATTAATTTAGTTGTGCTCGGAACAATCATTTTAAGGTAGTAGTTTAATGTTAAGGAATTATTAATTTACTGACTCCTTCCTCCACCTGTGTAACTTGACATAAAAAAAATTCTATGGGGTCTTTTGTCAAATTAGTACTTACTGAAGGAAGGGAATCAAAATAGCTTCTCATGACAAGGTATGATGAAGTTATACTTATGGATATCATGTAATTATGCCAGGCTGAGATTAGTCTTGCAGCTCTTTTTCTTTCAGGCTGTAGTTGCCAACTGTATTTATTGACTGTTTGTGCAGAAAGCAAATTTTACTTCTGAATGCATTTCTTCTGCTTGGTTATAGAAGACTTACATATTTAATTGACCTACTGACAATATATTGCAGAAATCAATTGAGTGCATTCAAGACTTAATTGTATGAAAGCCTGGATATTGCCATGAATATTGCCATATTCTAATGAAAAAAGCACAAATAAGGAATAGAAAAAAGGTAATTTGGGGAAAGAGGATTGGGGATTTTTAAAGTAATTTTTTCCCAATTATTTTTTACCATAACTGAAGATATGAGAAATTTGCTGTTTTATGGTGGGTCTTGGACCCCAATCCTTTTAACTGAAAATGTTGTATAAAATACATAAGCTTTTTCCGGCTTCTCATGCAAACCATAAAATATAATTTCACATACATTTTCAAACATTTAGATAAAGGAAGGCAACCGATTCTGTGTACAAGAAAAATCGTGTTACTCTTTCCATATATTTACATACATAAAAAAAAAATCAGTGTATTCTTTAGAAGGGATGGTTTCTTAAACAGCTACTCTTGTCCCAGAATGTTTCTTTTCCTAGCTATTTAATGCTTCACAGCTATATTTCTAATTAAAAGCTAGCAGAATCAAAATGTCAAACAGCAAATACACTATCTTCAGTTTTTGGTTCCAGCAGAAACTGATGTATTTATACAGTATATATACATAACAAGAAGCCAAATTTTAAATGTGTGACAAACATACAGGCTTAAATATTTTGAATCTGAGTTATGTTGAATCAAATTTATAATTCATGGAACAGACATAAGAAAAGGTTGCTTTTGCCAAGTCTACTTAAGTGGTCATTATATATTATTTTTGTATATAAATAGATATGTAGGTATATGCATGTCAACAAAGAGCAAATATACAGTACCTTTAACTACCTTATCCAAATAGTGAGCTTGAGAATTAAAAAGAAGAAAAGAACAGACAGACATTTCAGAAGTGTCACATACGACAAGAATTATTCAGAATTCACATGCAAATAGAGCAGGTGCAGCTGACACAGAGACCTTATATCACACAACAGAAATGTATTTCACAGCTACTAAAAATGCAAGAGATTCTCTTTTCAGCAAATGCAGTCATGATGCTGTGAAACACTCAGCATTTAAAAAGGAGGCTGCAGAATAAACAGCCACTACCTTTCTAAGAACGGGTTTTGCTTTTTTTCCTCTTTCAGACTTCTTTTGGCAGATTTTGACTAGTATAGAACAAATACAATCAAAACAAGCCTAGAAATATGTTTTTAATACACCTTAGAGCCATTACTTAGGCTTATGAACTTTAAACACTGACCAAGCTGGAAGATCAAGCCTTTGGTTTTCAGGTCATGAATTGCTTTGACAAGATAACCAGCAAAAGTACTGTATCTTAATTCTCATCTGCAATAACAGCATTTTAGGGAGGAATAATTTGCCTTTGCTTTAGCGCAACTCAGTTATTTGTCTGAGTCTACACAGCCAATTATGCAAAATAGCGAGCTAAATGATGAGAGTGGAGTTTTGTATATTGGAGACGATGGCACAGTAGTGACAGAACCGAAAGTGCCAAATCTATTTCATGTGGAAAGAAGGCTGAAATAAAACTAAGGTTTCAGTGTATAATAAATAAATAACACTGTATATCCAAAAGCAGCAAGTATTTAACCATACAGAGTAACAATACTTAGAATGAGAAGAATCCGCTTGAGCAGGGCAGGCTGGCAAATAAGACTGACACACAGGACACATTTTAAGCGGCAGCCCTGAAACTTTTTAATTAAAATACTGAGGAGGAAAGGTGCTACCGAGCGCCTACTCCCTGCCCTCCCATATCAGGCAGGTGCAAGAGGCCCAGATAACCGTTCTTGGTGTTGACCCTCTCTAGCCAACTGCTATCCTCTCCTCCAACATGTAAAAAGATGGAAGTGGTAGAGGCCACCCTGGGGCAGACCTTGGTATTCAAAGATTTCAGGTCTCCTCCTATAATAAACCATAATTTCAACAACTTTAAAAAGAGGAATGGAAATTAAAGCAGGATACATCCATCTGTTAAACATAACAGTTACAGGCCCACCCTACAAATTGAGACTTCCTAGGCCTCTAAATGCTGGAAACTGTAAGGGAAGAGAGGAAGGGGGCAGAGCAGTCTGTATATTCCTTGGATATATAAGACTCTTCCTCATAGCATTCACTCTGCTACTGTGAAATATTGGGTACTTGGCTAGACTCAGGCACTTCTTAGGTTCTTAGAGAGGATACCCTAGTCTACAGCAAGACAGGTGAGAGGACCATATTCCCCATTCTGGAACGTATGGGGAATATATGGTATTTTGCACTGCCGACCTTATGGGCTGTTGAAGTCACT
Source organism: Gavialis gangeticus (assembly GCF_001723915.1). NCBI lineage: Eukaryota > Metazoa > Chordata > Crocodylia > Gavialidae > Gavialis > Gavialis gangeticus. Next base: position 5,906,426 of record NW_017729030.1, on the reverse strand, counting down.
GCTATTCACTCAAAATCCTCAACTCTAGGACTGGACTGGAGGGGATTAGGGTAGGCAAAGTTGTCATGTATACTCTAGGTCACTGTGAGAAAGAAAATGTTGTCCACTTTCTAGCTTTTGAAGAAGAAAAGGTAAGAAGCCAAAAGCTTGACTGGTTTAAGATAATGAAAAGCAGATAGGACACAATATTAACAAGGATAGGACATTTACAATGGTAACTATGAAGTAAGTATCTTTTCTTATAAACCAGCACAAAAGAGAAAAGAGAAACAGCTGCTTTTCAGTGTGGGCTCCATTATCTGCTCACTTCCCCCAGCAGAACTTGACTGACTTCACTAGAGGTGCTCTTGAATTATTCCTTTGTGCACATAAGAGACGAATCAAGTCTTGTCCATATAAGCTGCACACAACAGTTGCCTGAAGATAATGCAACATCTACTTGTGTTAGACTAGACTAGTGAGATGTTTCAAGTGTTTATATATGTAAGACTACATGCTATGAAACACAGAACTGGAAGGGACATCATGGGTCACTGAATTCAGTACCTGCAATCACAGGCATGTACCTCACATGCTCTGCTTCACAAACTTATCTAGCTCCATCTTAAAAGGAGGCTTTGCCCCTGCTACTCATATTGGAAAGCTGTTTCAGAACTTAACTGCTCTGAAGTTCGGTAACTTCTTATTTCCAGCCTAAATTTTTTCGTGGCCAATTTGTATCCGTTTGTCCTTAGAGAAAGGACAATGTTAGAAGCTGGAGCTATGATCAAACAGCACCTAAGGATTAAAAAATAAATGAAAAGTGACAAAAATGAAAAGGATAATATTTGAATGAAATGCAGCTCCTTAGGCTGTGCTGCCTGCTCTCCTGAATCCAAAAGTGGAGAGGGAGAGGATGATATCCTACAAGGAAACATGACATGGAAAGAAAAGGAGAATCTCTTTAGACTCTTCCTTGCCAGCTAGAGAGAATGCTGAGCTGAATTTGGGAAGAAATCCCTCCTCGTATCTGCATCATGTTATTTAAGCACCAGGGAGATTTGTTTTATATAGAATATTAGCGAAATAGTCAAATGACAGAATACGATGCATTTATTAAGGGCTTGTCTGACAGTGGCTACCTGTTTTTCTGGCTTTATAAAGGGCTCTTGTGAGCAGCTTGGCTAATGCCAAGTACTGTGAACTGTAGGTGACCTGGAATACCACAAGATAGAAAGGGGAAAAAAAGAGCAGTAAAATGCGCAATCTTATTGGACGTAGCTGAGATGAGGTCAGTAAGGGGCCAGTCTGATACAAGCTGAGGTGTAAAGTCTGTTTGGTGGTGCAGCAGGGGGTACAGGGCATCCTCCTGACTCTAACGGAAAGTGGAATGTTCTAAGCAGAAATGTAAATGCCAATATTTTTTTAGTATCTTAACAACACAATGAAATGCAAGTTGCACTTAAAATTTGTGCAATACCAACAGGCATATGCATAACAAGTGGCAGATACATTTCCTTTATGAACTGTCTTGCAAGGAACTGTTAATGCTGGAAAAAATTACATTTACCATAGCATGTTTCACAACAGGTCATAACCTGGACTATTTTTTTAATTTAATGTTTCCCATTAGTCTTCCATTAGAGATGTAAGTAGATATCTTCTGCAGATTATTCATATGCTACTTCCTGTAGATATGAGAGAACAGCCACAGTATGTGAGTAAGTACATATTAAATCCATTTATTCCAATCAGCTCCTGTTTAAATCAGCATGAGCAGCATACCCATTGATTTGATGTTCCTTAATTGGTACTCACTGCACTGTTTTATTACTGATTACCCTGTCATAAAGGATTATAATAGTGACATAATTTTAAATGCTGTATAACAAATTCATATTCTTATTAGTTTATTCATATCCTTTATGAGATATTTTCACTTACCATAATCTTTGTACTGTAAGACTAAGCTATAACATGCCAAATATTCTGTTTAGTAAATAGTCTCTTTAGGATGACTAACCAATATGACATTGTGCCAGTGATAAAATACTTTGCCAGTATTAACAGCTTTTTTGCCTCAGACTGGGAATATAAACATCATAGTCAGGAAAATTTGTTATGGATTTGACTATTTAATTTTTCCTGTTCTGGGAAGCTTGTTAAAAGAAAAAAAATAATTAAAGTTTCTCACATAAATTTGGCTCAATAAAACTCATATAAGCATACCTTCATTGAGTCCAGACTGGTGAATTATAACATGACTATTGACTTAGCTACATGTTTCACACTTTAGGAAAAAATGATTTAATGAATGGCATAAATTAATTCTGGGGAAAACATATGTGTGCCCTTGTGAGGAAATAGTATGATACGGAATTTAACAAGCAACATGATAGCAGATGTGTAGATGGACCTTTATCGGACAGTACAGCATATATATAGCTGCATAATGCTAACATTTCATTTTGGAAGCCAGTTCTCCAAATTTTTGATGTCTTACTGTCTGTCTGAATTAGTCCTTGTTGCACAACAGAATAGAAAGAAGTCTGAAACCCTTATGTAGAAATTTAAGGAAAAGACAAAGAGCAGTGGACAACTATAAATCTGCTATCATTTCCTTTTTTTAATCAAGTTTCATCACCTAGTTTAAAAAGTCATTTTTTCCCTTTTCCAGAGCTTGGAAGACTTGTTTTAGATCTTCTGGAGTGTTGTTGGGAATAAGAGACCACTATAAAAAAAACTTTCCCTTTCAGGATACAATTTTATTTGTCTGAATTCCCTTCTTCTAAATTGTGGATCTGGGAAGATAAAGATTTCTAGAACTTGTGCCTCTGTGCCAGGGGTTAAACAAGATCTGTGGGGGGGGAACATTTTTTGCTGAGCATGCTGTGAATTAGCCCCAAACCACACTGGGTAAGTAGAGACAGTCAAAAAGCCTGACGCTAAATCAGTTCAAACTAGGCAGCTTCCTTTAAGCTGCATATGTTGAACCAATAACCAACTGAACTGACATTCAATTTTCAATTGGGACAGGCAGGGGGAGGTCTGAACTGATCCAGGCCAGTAGGCAGGGGGCACTACATAACATCTCCCAGCCTACTGGCCATCATGGGCAACTGGTGCCTTCCAAGTCGGGGGGGGGGGCACTTGCCCCCTCCCCAGTGGCCAATCAGTGACCAGGGGCGGGGCATGCTGTGGCCAACTACACCAACTGGGGGGGGCAGTCCCCCCATGGCTAATCATGCCAACCTGGATGTGCCAGTGGCACACCCATAAGTGCCAAGGGTGCGCCCAGAAGTGCTTCTGGCGCCCCCACTCCCCAGCTGGCACTTACAGGTGGGGCACCGGTGCTCCCGCCTGCCCGCTGCCTAAGTGGGGAACACTGGCTGTCAGGGAGTGCACCAGCACTCTCCAGGGGTACACGAGCACCTCCATTCACCCTCTACATGTCGCTACTGCTGGCTATTGCCAGCCCAGCCACGTGTCCCCAGCCCCCTACTGTCTCCCCAACAAGGGGTTCAGGGGATGCCTGTCCAGGTGCTGGCTCACTTTGGGGGAGTCTCCGCCTCCAGAGGTTCCCCCAGCCTCGGTTCCCCAGCCCAGGCAGCCCTGGGGAGGCCCCCCCCTTCCCAGGTGCTGATTGCTTCAGCTGCTCCTGCAGGAACAAGGGAGAAGAAGTCCTCCATGCCAGATGCCTGTCCCTGCAGCCCAGCATGGGGGTACCAGGGAGGCCTTCCCTCCCTGGACCCCAGCCCAGGGTCCACCAGCCTCAGGAGCTGAGAAGAATTCTTCCCAACCCCACCAGTTTGCCTTAGCTGCTGCAGTCTTAGGTATAGCCCAGGGAGTGGAGGAAAATGCCTCTGCTCCCCTACATTAGTTTTGCCTCAGACTCTCAGCAACTAAGACAAAACTGTCTGTAGAGGAGCAGGAAAATTTCCCTCCAATCCCTCAAGCTGCCTGAGACTAGCAGGGGCTAAGGCAAGGTTCTAAGGCAAGATTTGCAATAGGAAGCATTCCTTCAGCTCCCTGGGGCTGCCCTTGGGCTGGGGGCAGGGGGAAAACCTCCTAAGGCAGGGGGAGCCCCCGTGCAGGCTGCATGGGCAGGCACCTGCCCGGGAGGACTTCTTCTCCTCCTCTCCTGTGGCAGCTGCTGAAGCAATCAGTAGTTGAGGACGGCAGAAGGCTACCAGGGTCTGAAAAGCTGACCCCACAGGGACTTTCACTCCCCCCATGTGCTGTGTAGACCCTGGCTGGTGGGGGGTCTGTTCCCCTGCCCCCTTGTCCATATGGACTAACAGGCAGGGAGCATGCTAAGGAGCAGAGGGGTGAGGCAGTCTCTGCTCCACTGGAACAGGCAGCATAACTCAGGGCTGCAAAGCATCCTGGGATGCTGGGGGACTTAGAGTTACCTTGAACCAGGAAGGGATCTGGGACAGAAGTTCTATAAACTGATTTGACCTAAATCAGTTAAGTCTGATAGTAACCGGTTTAAGATAATCCTGGTGTTGGGTCATTTTGAAAGTGGCTTCTTTGTGCTGAACTTCTGCTCTGTTACAGGTTTAAACCAGTTTCTGATCACCTAAACCAGTTTATGTGTAACTTCTGTTCCTAACCCCTGAGTGCCACCCTGATACCTCTCTCCTGCCTGATCTGCTGCTCTATTTTTGCTCCCTGCCCTATCTGTGATTGTGCTGCCTGTCCCCTTGCAGAGGCTATGCATGCTGCTTGTGGCACACATGCCATAGGTTGCCCCCCCAGACTAGATAACCTTGAAAGTCCCTTTACAATGCTGAGATTGTGTAATTCTAGATGGAATAGTATTTTCTAGGTGAATTTCTGTTTCCTTGAATGAGTTAAACATGTTATTTCTTTCTCTGTTTTCATTGCTCAAGGACTTATTCTTGCATGCCCTGTAGATTTCTGCAAGGAATAGCTAAAGTCACTGAATATTATTGCTACTTAAATCTGAAGCAATTTACTTTGCAGCAGCCATTGTTGGCTTCCACAGTTTCAGTGAAGAACAAATTATGGGTTTAAGATTTTCTGACCTGTGGTCAATCTTACTTCTATTCTTCTGATAAGTTAGTCTAATTGTCATTACTGAAAACCCCTGAATAGTCTGGGTTAAAATGTTGGTTGCTGTTAAAGATTTACATGGATTAAAATGTTGGTTGCTGTTAATGATTTACATGGGAATTAGAAGTTTAAGGTTATTATACACATACTTTTCCATGAACAGTCCATTAGTCCCCTTTTGTTTTCTTATTTAATGCCTATTTAACTCTAACACTTAAGGAGTACTTGGGAGAAAAGATGTCCTTGTCAAAGATTCAAAACATGCACTTAAAAGCTGAGACAGCTAAAAATCACGGCCGAGACCTCTGGCAAGTCGTCAAACAAAGACAAGACTTCAGACATATGCACATAAATCCCACTGTCTTGTAAGGAGAATTTGAAAGCAAAATTTGGGCTTGTTAGTGTCTAAGGAAACGGGTTCTGGCATTTTCATCCTTCTTCCTGACTGAAGTGCCTTTAGCCTGCCTTTGGCCCTACATGACTATGTAATGATGTAACTGTGCGACTAAACAATAGTTTTTATTTATTGGCTTCTTCAACTTAAGCAAGCTTTATAGCAAGCTTCAAAATCCTTCAAATCTATGAGATTCTGCTATTTTCCCAAAAGGTGCTTAGCTACAACTTTGCATGGGATGTTTATTTTAATGCAAATAAGCCAATTAGCAGTTTAGAGTACTATGAGAATGAAACGGCTATTCAGATAATGCAGATCCAAAAGGTGGTGTGGGTTAACCAATAACATACTCTTTTCAGCAACTTTAGATATAGAACCAATAGGAGTCTAGTGGGCAAGTTTTACAGTTACCTGGAAATGCAAAAATCTTTAGTAGTAACATCTGCAGTCACAAATGTTATGCAGATTTGAGGCTGACCTGAATGGATGAATAATTCTGCTCCCATATGTTTCATGCAAAGTTGTGGGATAATAGGGAATATATTTGTATTGAATTTCATTAAATATTAGCAATTTGGTCTCAAGCCATTTGTGATTAAAATACTGACATTTATCTTTGCATTATATGTCATAACATTACAGATTTATATTAACAAAATATATGATAGGTTTTGCATTCATAAATGTAACTGTAAATATCTTAGATAAAATCCTGGCTGTACTGAATTCAAGGCAATGGTCTCATGAAGCCAGCATTTTATCAATGAGTTTTCAACACATTTTCATATTATCTGTAATTAAATTGAAGTGTTGAACATTCTTTCTTGAAAATAAGACTATAAAAATAATGGACATATATTAACTAACCACCTTTCTTTTCAAGTCTAAATACAACCTTTTCAGGGTTCTTCACCTCATTGGGTGTGATTGGTTCAATTCCGTTAGATCAAAAAGAAAAAAAACAACTTAGGAGGAGCTTCTGTATTGGACCAGTGAATACTCTTTCTTGTGTGACAGAGGCAAAGATTTCTCATTTCTTACCTGTGTGTGCCATTTGTGAGTTCATGCCACCTACATGCATGAATGTTCCAAAGCTAAACAGCTTGGGGGCACCCATGATTCTAGAAGGTCCATGCACAGAGAAGGCGAAAGTTATTACTCATTATAGAATTTCCTGGTTATCCTCTCTTATATAGCAAGATGTTTTTTTCAGGAAGCATGTTCTTGTGAGGTCCCCTGCATTAAATTTAGGTCCCAAAAACACTCCTTAGAAGAGTTTCCCTGTGAAAGATAATTCTGTCTAGGTTAGCATAATTTTGTGTGCCTATGGGACATAATGCCAAAAGTCCTTTACCTGGCTCACTTCGTTGAGCCTCAGCTTCAGGATGCACCAGTAGGGGAGCTGCTTCAAGATCAGAAGACCTAGTAATTCATGCAAGTTTTATTCCAGATCCACTCTGTCTGACACCCCTCTTAGCCTGCTCAACCTCCCGAAACTGTTCCTATACTTTCATTTGTCAAGCATACACACTTTTCCCCCCCAAAAGTGCTGTAACTCACTATAACCAAGCTAGCCATATTGTAATCACTTTTTTTTTTATATTAGCAAGCGGACAACATTTGGCCTGACTTACTTTTGATCTTGTAACATGATGAACAATGGTCATATTTTACATCTGTTGTAAAAAGAGCCTTGAGCTAAACACATGCTGAATTAAAATGGTGCAAACCTTACAGATCTCTAGCAGAGAATACTGGGTAACTTAGGCATACCTGAACACTCAGGCTAGGGACAGAAGTTACACATAAACTGGTTTAAGTGATCAGGAACCGGTTTAACAGAGCGGGGGGGGGGACGGGACCTGATGATCTCATGAGGTCTCTTCCAGCCCTAAACTTCTGTGAATCTCTGTGTGAATCTGTAACAGAACAGAAGCTCAGTGCACATAAACCAATTTCAAAATAGCTAAAACTGGCTTAAGATAAATCTGGTTGAATTGCAGACTTAACTAGTATCATACTTAACTAATTTGAGTCAAACCAGTTTATGAAACTTCTGTCCCAGACCCATTTTCCTGGTTCAAGTTAAATCACAGTTCCCCAGCATCTCAGCATGCCTTCCAGCCCTGAGCTGGGCTGTCTGCTCCAAAGAGCAGGGCTGGTCCCACCCCTCTGTTCCCTAGCTAGAGCAGTAAGGGCAGGGAGCAGATACAGGCTGATCTGAACAGGTTAGACCAATGGGCAAAACGAAACAGGATGCAATTCAACAAAGATAAATGTAAGGTACTCCACCTAGGAAGGAGGAATCCACAGCACACCTACAGGTTGGGGGATGACCTCCTCAGCAGCTCAGAGGCTGAGAGAGATCTTGGAGTCATAGTTGATTCCAAGATGAACATAAGCCAGCAGTGTAATGAGGCCATCAACAAAGCAAATCACACCTTGTCGTGTATTAGCAGATGCACGACCAACAGATCGAGGGAGGTGATGCTCCCCCTCTATGCAGCTTTGGTCAGGCCGCAGCTGAAGTACTGTGTCCAGTTTTGGGTGCCGCACTTCAAGAGGGACACCGAGAATCTGGAGAGGGTTCAGGGGAGGGCCGCTTGGTCTCCGTGAAAGACCCTATGAGGAGAGGTGGAGGGATCTGGTGCTCTTCAGCCTTTACAAAAGATGGCTGAGGAATGACCTTGTAGCTGCCTACAAGTTTATCAGGGGAGGACAGCAGGGAATTGGGGATGCCCTGTTTACCAGAGAGCCCCAGGGAGTAACTAGGAGTAATGGGTGCAAACTAGTGTAGAGTAGATTTAGGTTAGACATTAGGAGGAAATGTTTTACAGTAAGGGTAGCCAGAGTCTGGAACGGGCTTCCAAGAGAGGTGGTACTATCATTTATCTTGGAGGTCTTCAAGAGGAGGCTTGACAATCACCTGGTTGGGGTCATCTGACCTCAGTCCTCTTTCCTGCCAGGGGCAGGGGGTTGGACACGAGGACCCATTGGGAACCTTCTGACTCTATAATCCATGATGCAACCCAGTCTGCAGGGGATGGAGACATTTCCCCTCCAGGCTGGCTCCCCCTCTGCCTCCCCCCAGCTGGGGTCTGAGGCCAGAGTGGTGGGAGGGTTAAATCCCTCTTCCCCCACTCAAACTTACTGCTGTGGACTACAAATCCCAGAGGCACCTGGAGGCAGGAAGAGGAAGTGATGAGCAACCCTGCAGAGTCCTGCTGCTGTACTTCTGGACTGCAAATCCCAGAGATCTCAAGGGGCAGCAGGAAGAGGAAGTGAACACATGGCCAGAGAGCCATGCTCTAGTGCCCCCTGGCTTCTGGCCTGAGGCATGTGGCTCCATTTCCTAAATCAAAGGTAAATGTCTGTTCACTTCTGTTTCAATTTAAGCTGTGCAGTTTAGACTAACCTGCAAAGACTGAACCGATTCAGCTTTCATCTTTTTGACTGTCTGGACTTAGCCTTGGGGTACATTAGACACTTTTTCTGGGGAGTGCTGCTGTGAAAATATGTCTTGCTTTGCATATAGTGTGCTGAAAAAATGTTAGGTAGGCATTTCTTGCTGCATGCCCACGGCGCACCTAGCACCACACTAATGGTAGTTATATGACATTTTCAGCACTCAATGTGTATGGACAAGAACAAGTGACCAGGGAATGTTTTCACTTGTAGCGTGGTCAAAGGTGGTCTAGATTAGGGGTGTCAAATTCACCCCTGGGCTGGATGCAGACAATGAGGTGCTTTGTGAGCTGGATCCAGCCCAGGGCACAAGGAAGTGGTGGTGATGGCAATGGAGGCATGCAGCAGCAACTCCAGCCCCTGCCACAAACCCCGTGCTGGAGACAGTGTTGCAAGCACTGTGCGCCTTGTGCTTTGGTGCCAGCTCCAGCACAAGAGATGCAACTGGGGTTGGAGCTGCTCCCGTGGGTGTCACTTCCACCACTGCATGCTCTGCTGCCATCACTGCCACTGTTGCTCTGTGTCCCCAGCTTCCAGTGTTCCACTGTAGTTCAGTGGGCTGGATAGAGTAACTCTATGGGCTGGATCCCCTCTGGGCGTGGTTAACAGCCCTGATGTAGTTGACTACTGTAGATACTTTCAAATCAATGAAACTTCAAAGCCTGCCCAATAAAATAAAGCTTATTTTAAGGGTATCACGCTCTCAAAGATCCCCCAGCCTGTGTATAGGGTAGTCAACGGAAGTTCATTTATGAAAAGATAATATGCTTGTTGAACACTTTCCTATTCCTTTTCAACAGGTCTGTGAGATGAGGTTGTTAATTTCTGCTATCAGTTTTCATTCCTCCTTAATGATTCTGGAAAAATCAGTAACTACCTGGTTTATCTAATCCATATGGACTGCTTGTTGAAATCTTTTTCTCAAGAAAACCCTTTTAAAAATGTAATTTGATGATTTCATGCCAAAGAAAATAGTGAAAAGTACTTTATTTGTTTCTTTCTTTTCTTCTTCTCTATCAAATTTTAGAAAAATAATCTTGCAAAAACTCTTGGAAGATGAAACAATTGAAGTCTGATTCCCATGGGAACTACAAGGTATTACAAGCTACCTATTTTTACTGCCTATCATTCTTTGAGGCTAATTTCAGTTGTATCAGGTAAAATAACCTCGTGCAGTTATTCAGAAAGTAGCATGAATACCACTACTCTAACTACAGCCCTCCTGAGGGATTAATTAATGAATGCTTAATGACATTAATCCACATTTAGATCACTTATGTTTAACCACATGCCTTCTATGCATACATATATAAATATTAATTTTGGACAGAATGATAATCGTTCAACACCATAACAATTAAACAGCTGTAACCTGTCCCATGTGTTAAGTGATGGAGCTGCAGGCAAGCTCCATAAACAGATGGTCTTACCCACCCATGCTTAATGTTAAAGTCTTTTTAAAAAAAGAGGTGTTGACAAATCAGAACAAGAAGGCATAGTTTTAATGCAAATTGGCCTATTTGCAATTTAGATTACTCTAAAAACTAATTTGGTGTATAGAAAAAATTAAGCTGTGTTGTAAAACTGAGACATTATATAACACTTGGATATAGCAGATTCCCCACCAACATAATTATTTACTAATTTCATTCAGTTAACAGAGTTCAATGGAAAAGCAGCTGGCAAAGTATTCATATTTATGGGCTTCCTATGACTGTTACTTAATTTAGCCAAGGTACATGCCAGTTAAATCACAGAAATAATAGCCCCATCTCAAATAATCTCTCCTTCAATCTCACAAAACAGCTATTCAGAAAGGAGAGGGACCCTAGGCTCCTTGTGGGAAAAAAAATTGAAAAAAGAAAATAAATAAACAAACAACCCCTGCTTTAGCTAATATGCAAGCTGAAAATTTAATTAAGGAGTAACCCTGGTCTCTGGTTGGGCATACGCAATCTTTCATTCACATACAGACAGAAAGTGAGGGTAGACATAAGTATTACAAATACTATTGAAGGAAGGAAGGGATACCTATAGTTACTTCTTTTTTTTTTTAAAGCAATCAAAAAGCTAAGTATGAAATTAGTTGTTGGAATGCAACAACCATTTGGTTAGGATGAAAGTCTGCTGTTAGATGTAAAAAAAAATCTTCACAAAATTACAAGAACCGTATGCTGACCTCAGGCTTATGAATGCCACTCCCAGACCAAATAAAGAATCAGGTAGGTGATTTCCCATGGCTCCATTGTAAACTATTGCTTCAAATTGCTCCCACATGGACTTACGCAGAGGTAAAATCTTACCCATCTAAAGGGGAAAAATATCGAACCATTCAGAAATCCTTAAATTTGCAGAGTACTTTAGTGCTTTGGGACATATGCTGCCTTTTCTGGTTCCATCCTGAAATGGCTAGAGACTCTTTAATCCACTTTCATCAACTTTAAGACGTTGTAGTAGTGAGCATTTTTTAAGCATGCAACTCCTGCTGAACAGCTTTTACATCCATTTCAGAAATTGTAGGGGGGCAGGGGAAAAGCAGCATACAGAACACGACATGAGCAGATGTGGCATTCGAGTCAGTGACACCTCTGCACAAATGAAGTACTTTCCTGACTTTCACAATATGCTACCTGGAAGTACTCCTTCCCTTCCTCCCAAAAAAGGGTCAGTATTCAGACCCTATTCCTAAGTGTATTGGTTCTTACACATCAGAGTGCCCTTAAATCATATGAGATTATTTTAGAAAAATAGGCTTCAATTATGTATCTGGAATAAAATTTATAGTACTATACAAATACCAGCCCAGTTGAGGATACAATCCCTGACTGATCCTGGCAACCTAGCTTTATTAAAATTCTAGATAACTTTGCTAATACTTTGCATAGTATAAATATTAGAAAACTCAAATACATTTTCTACCTAGTACAATAGACATCATAATCTGTGAAATACAATGAATGTGGAAACTTGCTCTGGAAGAAAGAAATGAATGTGGCATGAAGTTTTCAGGTGATTTTTATTTACTTACATTGAAATCATACCACTCTTGCTATGCTACTTACCAGAACCAACACTATCTAGTACAGCAAGCCATCCTCTGTCCATACTGGTAATGTTTTTGATATTTTTTCATACTGTATAACAACTAATTCCCCTGATGTGCGTGTTTCATTTTCAATTTTCCAATCTTTAGCATCCTAAACCTCAGAGCAACCCTGGTATTTAATCGAGGTATGCTGAACAGTGCATACCTAAGTTTTGTCTGAACAAACAAAGCATATCTTTGTGATCATTAATGATCTTGCTTCCCAATGTACTAAAAAATAAGAAAAAAACAAATCGCTGGTCTTTTGTGTCTTAAAGGAATTTGGATTTCCCCTAGGCCAAATTTCCATTTGAAATGCCTGAATGTACATGAAAATCAATGTAGCTCAATAAACAACTTGGTGTTTAAGGCATTATTAGAAGAGAATACCACAAAGGACTACCTTCTCTGAATTGGAGAGATGGGTTTTTTTAACTCTTTAATATGGGCCAACTTATGGAATACAAACAAGAAGCTAACTGAAAAGGAGATGGAACAGAAATTAAACATTTCAAAATAAATGTGGTTGTAGCCAAGATGGTCCAGGCAATACCCGAGAGGCAAGGATTTTTGCAGATGGACCAACTGTAAGGCTGGGATAGACTATCCCCATGCAGTTGGTCCAATAAAAGATAACACCTACAAAAATCACTGACTTTCAAAACAAATGGTATTTGTTGGTATAAGCTGAGAATACTTTAGCAGTAATTTTACTGCTTCAAAATTAATGTGGAAACCATAAAACTGAAACTCTTTTGATAATTAAACAAGTTACAGAGTTAGAAAACTCAAATAATATTCTACCTAAATCCTTAGCTAAGGATCCTTTATGTCTCAGTGATTAATGTACACATATTTACCCTGTCTAGTCAGTCTAGCATGGACATTCAGATGCAAAATAATGAATGGATATACCTGTCCAGATAATGGGTATTTGTTCATGTGTATTTTATGTAGTATTGGCTTAGTCATGTGTCTGCATATCACCATAGCATCTAAATACTGAATGGCATTTGAAAATGCCAGAATAAACTAAGTGAATTTACTATTTTAAGTATATATGGGAACAGTGCAAGTCTTTTACATGTGCAGTGTAAATTACCTAAATACTCTGCTGTCATGCTGCAAGTAGTCATGGTAGTAAACAGCATAGAAATGTTTGGGTTTATAGGCACAGTGTAGATTTGGACAAACTATTTATACATAAAGAAACATGCTAATCTCCCTTATGCTGAGAAATATACTAGTCAAAAGAAGCCACTATGCCATTATATATTCTAAGACAGGTGGGACAAGGCAAACTGGCTTTTTGCATACCAAAAGGAATAATCAATTCCCAGCTCAGTAAGAGAGCCCACTCTTAGAAAAGAATAAAAGGACCCGATTTCTCAGGAATGCTAGGGTCTTAAAAGAGAACACCATGAAGAAAGAATAAATCCATCAATGCAGAACACAAGACTGCACTTCATTATTAGTCAGGGTGAGAGTGAGAGAAACAAATCAAATTACCAAAGGTCAGATTTTCCTTACAGCAGCAACCACACAACATAACAGCTGAAAAAAAATAAACATGTGGAAAGACCGATCTGCTTGCCCAATGTCGAGGCAAAATCTGCTTGTGCCCAATATGATGGAAAAATTGTTCAAGAACAGTTCATCCGTGTATAACTGGAACCCCCGTACTGCCAGGGTCAGTGAGACCAACAGTAGAGTGACCTGCTGAGTAATTGCTGGTTGGCAAGTTAAAGCTGCCTAGAGAAAATCTTCACAGTGTCACTTTAAGATTAAGAAAGAAGGGGTTCTTCTCCTACCTCTAATCGCGCCTTCAAAATGCCCTTCCAATGGCTTTCATCAGCCCCTCCACAACTTTCTTGGAAGTGAGGGAAGACAGGCAGGGACCAAAGAGTTCTGTCCCTGGCCCCACTTTCTCTTCTCCCTCTCCACCCTCACTCTGACCAATCTCAATCATTAACAAATTCAACTACCATCTCTATACTGAAGGCTCACAGATCTTCTTCTCAATTCCCAACCTGTTCTCTTCTACTCAATTTAAAATTTGGGCTACCTCCCTAACATCTCCATAGGTATATACATATATCATTAAAGCTCAATATGCCTAAGAAACAGCTCCTAATCTCCTGTGTCCACAAAGCCTTTTCACCATTCTTTGTTTTGATCTTGGTGGACAATGTTATCAGCCTGCCTGCTGCTCAGCCTCCCATAATCTGGGAATCTTCAACTTGGACCTCCTGACTACACTACATTTAAATCTTACTGATGACTTCTGCATAACATCTCTAAGATACAGTTTATCCAGTCCACTCACAATTTTAGCAATTTTAAGGCTCTCATCATTTTGAATCTTGATTACTGCAACATCCTGGATGAATGAAATCTTTCCCGGCTTATATTCACCCAGCAGACTGCTAGAGATCACTCTTCTACCACGTTGCTTTGACCACGTCACTACTCTCTCTGGATCTATTCCCTGGCGCTATTCTCTAGCACATCAAACTACTTGTCCCTTTCAAGCCTCTTTCCAGCCTCTCAATGCTATCTTATCTTTTCTCATTCTCACTCCTGAAAAGTCAGCTCCTGCCTCTGATTGGCCCACAATGCCAGCCTCTACTGCTTGTGTGTTAAAATGTTAAATTAGCACCTTAATGGTTCCTCCAAAGCTAACTCTCATCTTTGGAGTAAATCCCCACGAACATCTGCAATGCCACTTAATTATCTTCTCTGTAATCTTTGTAAAGCTTCTTTGCTGTAATATTTAGAATAAACTGGACTAAAATTATGTTGCTTGTCTGACTAGATCACTGTTTCTTATTGCCAGCCACTCTTGTCAACAATACATGGCTTTCCTGCCCTCATTTTTCTGTATCCATCTATTGTTTGTTTTATACTAAGAATACTAACATCACCTCCCCATGTTGAATTTGTGTAGTTTTGAGCACAGTGGAGCCCTGGTCCAGGACAGGGCATGACAGCAATTCCAATAACTGATAAAAATACTAACAATAACTTGCTTTTCTGTGACAACTTTTCTTCCCCTTTTTAGTTCTTCTTCTCCTTCGTACATGTTCCCTGTGCTGACTCATTGCTCATGATTGCTTGTCATATTCATTTTTTGGTAAGCATCTGGAGAGACGCATTAATGAAGTTCTAATGTGTGTCACTTGGAGGAAAAGGCCATACATATCTGCTTTTCAGATATTATATGGGATATACAGGGTATAAACAAAGGAAGAAAACCTTTAGATGGTGAAAGCATGTACATTTCTAAAGGCCAGAACATTTTTGGTTATGGTAACTGTAATTGGGATTGCTTCTTTTACATTTGCCACATCAGTGTGCGCTGAAACAAAGTTATTCAGGTAGTGGATAGCTGGTACAATCCTAAAATACAAGTTTAATTACATCAACAAAGAATTAATTTGGGGGCAATAAGATCTCTTTACCACTGTGGTGTTTGTTGTTATTTTGTACTCAGGCACAATACATTTTTTCCTTGGGAAAAGAAAAAATAAAAGTAAGCTTGGGTTTCCAAAAGATGTCTCGCTATCACATAAAAATAGAAAAGCATACATCAAAAGATTTATTTACAGTTTAAAATAAAAGTAACCTCCTCCTCTACAGAAGGCAGTTAAAGGAAAAAAATTGAAAGGGAAATTCTTGCACCTCCTATTCATGGCAAACTAGCTATAAAGAATTGATGAACCATTATATAACCATTTCCTTTCTTAAAATATCAATTCCTTTACACAGACTGACAGGTGCAAGTATTCCGTTTGAAGAAACAGGCTTCAAAGTGCTACATTTCTGATTCAGACAAGGCCAGCAGTTTTAGTTTTTGAATTTCGTTCTGAAGACAGACATTAAAGCACAGCCAGCCTACCAATAGTACAGTGCTCTCCGTTCCATCCCTGGCTGCATTCACACTTCCCATCTTTACAGGTTCCATGTTCAGCACAGCGAGGGTGGCAGGCTCTCTGACTGCAGGCTGCACCAGTCCAACCTTCTTCACAACGGCACGTTCCACCCATGCAAACACCATGTGCGCCACAGTCCGCAGTACAGATTTCTGAAAGAAGGGATGAAGAGGGGAGAGAGAGAGCGCGAGAGAGCGCATTAATTAGCAGAGGAACATTTTAATTCAACATAAGAAGAAGGAGAGAGGCAAAAATCTTTGAAAATGAAATCAAAGGAATTCACTGCTGAGAGCACTTTCAGGTAGGACCCACGAGGACAGGGCATAAGGAATTTCTCTCGTTGCTAATGCTTAATTAGTTATCCACTAGACGTAGTGATAGCTGAGTGTCAATGGCTCTTCTGTCAGCTTTGAGTAATTTCCAATTATATATTTTGTGATCACATATTTCTTAAAAGTAACCTTTTGTAGCTTAGATTATATGCACTTAAACCTATTAGAATTTACAGCATCATTTTAGTGACTAAATGTACCATGTACCTTATAGGTCATTCTACATTATTGGCAAAAATTTACAATTATCAAAAGTTCTTTTTAACAAAGGGGCTTTTTCCTTGCCCGCAGGTTTCCTTCAAATGTGAAATGTGCCACCTCTGACACATTTTTTCATTAAAATGAATCAGCCTCAGTGAGCCACATTAGTGCACTGCTGACATGTCTGTTAAATATAAAAGATGCTTCTCTTTTACTTTCCCTAAGTTTGTACCAGTGACAGCTTTGAGTAGTCAGGTTGAAATAAGAAACCAACTGATGAAAATACATCAGGATATAACTATTTAAGTTGTCATTTACATACACTAACAGGGTCTTGTAATGGGTAGGATAAGTGAAAAGTATATTAAGCCCAAAAGGTATCTCTGGGTCAAACACCACATTTAAAATCGCAGAAGTTATATAAGATAAAGGTTGGCATAGCTTGCCTTTATTTTTGCCTCATTCCCTCACAATCAGTCTTTAGGAAAAAGTCATTTCTGTGAAGCTGATTACAGAAAAAGGAAACATACAATAATAGCCTGAGGGAAGTTTTTAGTCCCTTCAAATACAGTTGGTCGCAAGCATATGCTGGTTCATAAGGATATTATATTTACTTTTGGTTTCTTTATAAAAGAGAGCAAGCCAGGCTAACAACAAAGAACTGAAATTATTTTCGACTGAAATAAAAAAGAGCGTTCAATAAAAAAAGGGGCTGAAACGATTTACATAAAGGCTTAGTTTCTATTTTTTGTTAATTCAGTAGTGTTTTTTCCCTCCCAGTAGACCATAATTCTCTGTCACAAAGTGCTAGAGAACATTAAACGTGGCATCAAGGAGTTGTGACACTTCTTATAAGCAACAGTCCAAAATGTTTATGGAGCATGAGAGCTGGCTGTTTTATTTTGTGGGGTGTATTTCTTTTAACATACCCCATTTTGTATCTAGTTTGAACTAAATTTTTGATTAAGAGATCTGAGATGGTTTGATTAACTTCAGAGCTACAAAACATCAACCCATCTCTGTGAGAGAGAGGTTTATTTCAGCGATACCCTCCTTTCTCTTCAATCTAATCAATTTTTCATTAGGGTAAAGGTGTTTATCAGCTTTTAGCACACTAGCTTTGAGCAAGGTGCGTCACTCTTTGTAATGAACTTATTAATTAGAGTTAATTTAATTGAAGTGGAATTGAAGGGCTAATTAATGGACAAACTGCTGATGAAGATAGAGAAAAGCTGTTGATCTCAGACCTATAAACCCCTCTGATAGAAATAACTTATTCCTTGTTCTTTTAGCAGCTAACCAAATGTTCATTTATGGGTGAGATTTGTTTTTTTTTTTGTTTTTTTTTTTGTTTTTTTTTAACTTTAAATATGTGAAGATCATTTTCTACAATTTCAACAAGGATCCTTTGTGTTGCCCTGCACAAACATTTCAGAAATTTGACAACACTGAAATGTCCGAATATATATAAGAGAAAGTCAAAATTATATTTATACATTTCAACTATCAACTGCCTTTTGAAAAATAAACAAAAAGTTACTTTGCAGTGATGGACCAGAAATAATGTGCAGGATAGAAATATGGATACTATCAGAAGATGTATAGAATCCAATTTTTATTTGGAACTATAGCACCCTCACTTTGGTTCCCCCACCACCCCAGAGTTATTAAACACATCAGCACCTTAATGGAAGAGCTCAGAAAACTTTCACTATACAGTACTTTCAAAAATAAAATTAATGAAACCGAAGAGTCATCAAGTTTTCTTTTCACTCTGTTGCTTTCCAGTGAAAACCCATTCTTATACTTCAGTACCTGGGCTACCAAATACATGCCAGGAACACTGAAAATGAGCACAGATATCAGACGCAAAGTAAACTTATTTCAAAAACATGGTTCATCATGGAAGAATGTTTTTGCATCATTTATGTATATACCTACATTTTTTGCAAAATAAGCCGTGTTCAGATGTCATTAGGACCATCAACTCCTTTATTAAAGATAACTTTTTATTTGCAGAACTTGGAAGACAGACATGACCTAGATTTTAGCTATGTTGCTACAAAATAAATTAATTATTATTACTATTTAAATTTAGCAGAGAGTTTGTTCTTAGATTGCAATTAATATTTAGATTCTGATCTCGGTTACAGTAACTCCATTAAGTTATTCTGAATTTATGCTAGCATTTCTAAAATCAGATTCTGGCCTCGGTGCAATGGAGTTGTGCTATATAACATATTTTATGCAAGGGGAAGGTTTTTAGTACATACCATTTGAGCAATCTGGACCTGTCCAGTTAGGGTCACAAGTACAGGTACCACTTTCTTGAAGATATGTTCCATGACCAGAACACTGGTCTGGACACATAGTCTTCAGTATTTCACAGTTGTTACCACCCCATCCTGGATTGCAGTGGCATTCTCCATGGATGCACACACCATGACTGGAACAGGAAGGGTCTAAACAATCAGCTGAAGACAAAAGAAAGAGATAATCTTAAATATTATTATTAACAAATTCCTATCATCATCAACAAAACTAACATCACAACAAGAATCTTATGGCAAAACAGGCAAAAACCACTCTGAGTGTCCGTATGAAGCAAGTAGTATTACACTCATTTTACAAAATGGTAAACCAAAGCACGATGGGTGCCTTTATGCAAGCGTGGAGGCTGCTCCGATACGCTGTAATTACAGTGCGTCTGAGCAGACTCGATTAACTGAGTCTGCTAGAGTGTGGCAGTCTCCCCAGCACCCTCCCATGTCTCTTGTATCAGTATCCCCATGCTTCAAAATAGGAGCAGGGGCACTTGAACTAAAGCTTGTTTGACAAGCTTTAAATTCAAGCGCCCCCACTGCCATTTTGAAGTGCAGGGACACTGATACATGAGACACTGAGGCCAGAGCCACCCTAATTAAAGAGCTGCCTCCCCCACCCCCAGAGCATGTGTAAAAGTGCCTGATGAAACTAGGTCATTTTGCCTAAGGATGCAGAATAATCGGTGAAAAAATCAGAGTGCAGAATTCACAAATCCTGACCCTCAGCCCACCTGCTCTACTTACAAATAAAAACTATCTGCAAAAATAGGTAAGACTCTCCTTTATAAGTAAAAGAAGTATGCAGATTCTAATCAATTTTGGTAGCTTTTGGGTATTTTTTGTGTAAGTCAGTCATTTTAAGGAGCTATTGTCTGGTACTGTGAAATCTGTGCCTATACACATACAACCAATTTAGTGACATCCTTGAGATAGGTTGCAATTTAGTTAACTGATAACCTTAAAGGATTTCTATTTTTTCTGAATTACACCAAGATTCACTGAGGTTTCAGGCTACTGCTTCCTGTTCTGCCAAACCACAGAGTAACGAGTATTGGATTCTCTATAACAATCAGTATCAACTGACCTACTCCACTACAACCGAGTTCTGTCAGCTGTATAGGACCCTCAACCTGTTTGAGAAATAAATGAGTTGCATAGTCTCTATCCTTCTTAATTCACTTTAATGTGCTTTAGATGACGAGATTTAATTTAGCAATTTGACTCAATAAAACTTTACACTTGTAGGGTCAATGGTCTGAAAATTTAATTCCAGAGACTTAATTGCATTACTTTGTATGTGCAGATCAATAAAATCAATTTGATTGAGGAAGGAAAATGGTGCTTTTTCCTCCTTAAAACCCCCCCCAAAAACCCCACAGAAAATGAACTGCACTTTACATTGCACTGGAATGAATATCATCATTACATACATCCCTAGAATACAAAAATGATGCATCATTTTTCCACTGTGGAGCATTTGAATCAGCATTTTTAACTGTAAGTCTTTCCAGAAATGCTGTTGGTAGTACGATCACTAACAAATGCAATACAATAATGATTTTTTTTAAGTCTTTCTATGTTCTTACATATCTTTTCTTGTACTCTTAGCTGATCTCATACAGATAAAGCAACAACAACAACAAATAATATGGTCTAAAAGATATAGATTCAACTATGCATTTACACTTTCAATATTTAATAGGAAAAAAGTATACAGCTTCTGAAGAGCTCAGTACCATTCCTTTTGAATCTAATACCTACTACAGTATACTGAAATGAATAGACAAAATGTGTTGAAAGCAAAACAGAGCGAACAGAAGTTATGTTAGTATTTTTAGCACACAATTAAATGTTTTCCCACATATGAATTTACTGGGTTCATTTTTAGCTGGTATAAATGCATGTAGCTTTAGAAAATCTGGGCTATAATGGTTTACACCATTGGAAAAATATGTAAAAACTGATACTAAGGAAATATTACTGTAGATGCCTAGGTAAATAGTTACATGGTTACCTTCTTCACAGTTTTCTCCTTTGTATCCAGAGTTACAAGCACAAGAGCCCATGATACAAATCCCACGACCCCCACACTGAGGGTCAATACACTGGGTGGCAGGCACATCACACTCTGTCCCCTTCCAACCGCTGTAACAGAGACAGCGTCCTTTGGAGTACTGCCCATTGCCACTGCACAATACTGGACAGGCTGCTGTGAAATAAAACATGACAGAAGAATTAACAAAACTCTTTTCAATCAAGCCTTGTACAGAAGAGGAACATCTACACAACATGTTGCATGCCACTTTCTTTTCCTTGGTAGACTAGTTAACTACTTGTCTTTCTACAGCTTATTTATATTGACTTAAGAAAGAATTCAGTTCATATACCTCTTGAACAATCAGGGCCTAGAAATCCAGGAAAACAATGGCATGATCCAGAAACACATTCTCCGTTTCCATGACAATTTCTAGGGCATTCCACCACAGATTCTGAAAGAAAGAGAAAGCAGGAAAATTCAGACTCCTACCACTGTAGTTTATAAGAGCAGAAGATGCCTAACATCTAAAATCACTAGTGCCCGACAACAAATGAGGAGTGTATATATTTAATTTATTTAATGATTTTAAGAGAGTATATACCAACTAACTGCTTGCAACAGATGCTTGTGATATCTTCAGACTTTATGAGACAACTCAATATTTTACTGTAAAATGATAGCTACTTTATGCTCAGAATACAGGTTACTGCTATTTAATGAATGTTTCAGAAAAGTGTCTTCCTTTGCAAACTTTACACCATAAGAAAGCTTTTATACTCCAATTACTAACCAATTAAAATATATTTTCTGTATCTTTTGCTGAGCAGTGAAACAACCACAATAAACTCATAATCTGTGAAAAGAACCCAGAACGTTTAACTAAGGAAAACTCATCTCTTTCTTTTACAGACTGCTTAGATTGCAGCTTTTGGTAAGAGCTTTGAAGATTGTGCTTACCGATAACAATAGTATTAAAAGACACCTGCTCCACATTTTTTCCATCATTATAAAAAGCCAGATGCCAGATTCCAGAATCCAAATACTGGATAAAACCTGCCTCATGGAGACTGACAGACCTTGTCTGCCGACCTGCTCTCTCTGATTCAAGCAGGTTGCGCTGTTCTCTTGCAATCAACCTGCTACCATCCAGGAGTTCTACAAAGTCATACTGCAAAGGAGAAATGTGCAAACAGTTTATTATCCACATACTGCTACATTTCAGCAATTATTTTCATAACATTGTCAATAGTTAATTAAATGGTCATAAAAAGCTCCACGCTGACAGCCCCTGAAAATGCAATTCCATATTTATTCACAGAACAAATGCAGCACAGGGGGCAGCAAAACACACTTTCCCACAATATCCAGCTAATATGCTTATGCTGTGACCTACAGTGTTCCCCACTCCAACACAGAAGAGGTAGCTCAGGTAATCCTTGCCTGTTCCTTGATCCCTCTTCTGAGCTTTCTAAGGTGGCTGGCAATCAGCACTAATTGCCCTGGTGCTGCTTTCTATGATGTTGACACAGGCCCACCAATCCACTTCATATGGTATACAGAACAGGAAGGAGTTAGACTAGCTTAATTTGTGGTCATAGTTTGCAGATGTGAGCTGCAGGTGAAAGGCTCATTTCAGATTTACAGTGCTGTATAAGTTAACTAATAAAAATAACTAACAGTCTATTTTGCTCGTTATTTTACTTCACAGTTAGGGCGAAGTTCTCAGCTGCTAAAATTCTACTGATTACAATGGAGTTACTACTGCAGAAAAGGGGCCTTACATTTCTGTTGTAGAAAGGCAAATTAAAACATCATATTTAAAGGTAGCAAGGTATAGAAACAGAAGGCAGTGGCAGAAAATACTGTTTCCCAGATTTACAGAGACCTGAAAATCTTACTCAATCTTGTAAATAGCAACAACCGTGTTTGGTGCTGGGAAGTGTAATATCTAAATTGCAACAAGCATTCTAGAGACAAAAACAATTCATAGACTTACTTCCATACAGGTGGGCCTTATGCTGAATTACACTACCTAAGGGTCAGGCCCTATATATCTAAAGCCTTCTTCTCTGCATTTGTCATGTTCAAACCAAGTTATAAAGATTTACCACTTTTTAACTTTGAAGATCACTGCCCCTTAAAGTGAAGAGTAATTTAGATTCTACAGTCAGTCCACAGTTTCTTTTTGTATTCCAGTGTGCATTTATTGTGTAAGGTGAACTATTGTATACAAACCTTCAATCTTCCCATGTATTTTAGCTATCACTTACTTAAATGGAATTTCATCCAAAGTCTATTTTAGGTAAGGGCTGATTTATAAAAACCACTGATTCGCCCAAGTTAGGATAAAAATCAGCTATTGGACTGGAGAGCAGCGGTATTATGTACTGACTTATGACCTTCAGAAATAGCTCCCTGCATTTAAAAAAAAAGAAGTTATCCTTCATCTCTGAATAGGACTTAGGTTTTGCTTACCTACTGAAACTTTGCCTGCTTATGGAAAATACCTAGTATTTTAAGAATGGTCTGCAGTATAACTGAATCATTATCCCACTATCATTCAAATGTAAGCAAAATGCATAGCTCATATGCCTTTATCAATACCTGTGACACTTTCAGCTACATCTCAGCTGGCATAGGAGAACATAGCATGATTAGTATGGACAGGAGGTAGTCCTTGATAAGCTGTCACCTTGAATATGCATGCAACACCCCATGAAAACTAATGCAACTGTTTTGGAAAAGCTCTCCTTAGTAAAAACCATCTGACATTTTCATTTGTCAGATAATTAAATATTTATCTTATTTTGTGAAAGACACAAGCACTATTTCTTTACCCCTCAGTGCTCACAAACACTTTGCTATGATCACAGTGCCCAACAGCACTGAAACCCCCCCCAAAGAAAAGGACTCTGTCCTTAGTTTTAACTGGTTATTTATGGACATTAAGGGAGGCTTTTAAATTACTTTACTGCAGAGGAAGGTCACTTCTTGTTGTAGGACAATCTCAGTTAAGGAACATATTTTTGATTGGGGAATAAGGGATTGTACTACTTAATTGACCACAAAGTGTATACTGATGGCTGACAGGCACAGTATAATTAATGATTTTACAACTAAAACATAATAAAGATTTATGTTATTATGGGGATAGTAGTTTTTGAGATTAAATTTTAAAAACTACGTACAGGGACTTCACTGTTCAATTCATCCCCAGCAAACAGGAGTGAGGTAGCTTTATTCTTATAAAGACTGCTTTGTAAATTTAGGACAGGGTAGTGGGGTATAGACTGGAAAAACAATTACCTTTATGTGCTAAAAACACTTTCATTTACTTTCCCTCCTAGGAGGATAGATTAATTACCTTTATTCAGTATAAATGTGCTGATCTGCCCCCACCGCTCCATTCAGTTTTGCTTTAAACCACCGAAGTCCTTTGTTATTTCTTAAAGTCTCTTTAAATAAACATATTGATTCTCTGGTTGCAATGAAACTGACATTTTTAGAAAGTGTCACAAAGACTTTCAGACTAACATTGATTGGATTTTGAATGGACAACCACTGTCAATTATTTCTGGTGGATTTATTTATGATTCCCCAGAAACACAAACCTATACATCTTTTGCTGCTCTATGACATACACATATAGTATCCACTGTGGCCAATCCTGGATACTTAAAGTGAAAAACAGAAATATGACCCGAAAAATATTTCCCCTCATTAGAGGTGCACTGATACATCGGTCCGATATTGGATTGGTACCGATATACAGAAAACTGGCTGTAATAGATAACAACACGATGAGGCTGATAATTTGGCCGATAAATGTCCGTACTGCGCGCAGCTGCAGTCTAGCACTCAGGCAGCAAGGAGCACAGCTGGCTGCATGGAGAGCTGCCTCCAGCTGGTAAGTCCAGTGTGGTGGAAGGGGAGGGAAGGGGTATGGGGGGGCAGATCAATGCCCCCGCAGTGAGGGAGGGGGCAGGGGCAGGCTCTGCCTTGGTGGGATCGGGGGACTGGAGCTGCAGCTCATGGTGGGGGAAGCAGCTCCTGCTGCTGGGAAGGCATGGGGGAGGCATGCGCCCCCTGGATCTGTGTGGGGTGGGGCGGGCTGCAAAGGGCTGTTCTCAGTGGGGGCTGGGGTTGGAGCGGGAACCAGCGGCACTGGGAGGATGTTGTTCCCAGAGCATAGGTGGAGATGGGGCATTGAGCTGGGGCTATGCCAGGCGGCTGGCAACAGTGGCACTGGGAGCAGAGTGGCAGTGAACTCTGGGGTGCATACACCATCCTGCCAGCGCCACCAGTGCCCACTCCGAGCTCAGTCCCCGCTGAGAAGAACCCAGTGCAGCCTTGGCTGCAGCCTGCCCTGCCCCACACAGTTCTGGGGGGCACACGCCTCCTGGGGTGCAAGCAGCAGCAGAGGCCACCCCCCCATAAGCCACGGCTCTTGCCCTCCCCCCCGCCTTGGCTGTGCCTGCCCCCTCCCTCACTGCAGGAGGCATTGATTTGCCCCCCACCACATTCCTTCTCTTCCCTTTCCCCTCCCCTTCCACCACACTGGCCTTACCAGCTGGAGGCAGCTATATCAGAAATCGGATCGGTATTGGCTGATATGCCTTCTTAAATATTGGCTATTGGTATCGGCCCCAAAGATATGTATTGGTGCACCCCTACCCCTCATTATGTGATACTGAAATATTTACTGGCTACTGTGTTATATTGTGGAGAATACTGTGTCCAGTAGTATTGCGTCCAATACTGTGGATAATATAATCTTGTGAAAATGAAAGGATGCAGAGTTAAGGTTATCACTATTTGTATTACAACAAAAAAGATAATTCTTGCTCCATACATTTTACTGTCTTAGTTAGGAACACATGCAACAAAGAGATGAAAAAATAATGAACAGTTGGAGTTGTTCAGCATGGAGGACAGGGTAACAGGAAAATAAACGTGTTGTACATGAGAGGCAGTAGTCACCTGATCATCCGGCTGGGTGTCATAGAAATAAATGAGTTTAAAGAAGAGGATTTTAAGGAGGTAGAGATAGTGGCTGTACACATGCATGGGGTAGTATAGGAGAATGTGCGAAAGGAGTTGTATTTTTAGGTGCTTGCCTCTAGATTTAAGTTTCCAATGTTAGGCACCAATATCTGATATTATTAGCTTCAACTCATGCAAATATTGTGGACACTCCTTTCCCAACAAACTACCTCAAGGAAATCTCACCTATAAATTAAAGCAAGCATACATTAGTAACTATCCTTCATTTCTCAACTTATCAGCTTTGAAATAGTTTCCAAAAATAAAAATAAACTGTATAGCAAACTCAAATGATTAGAAAGGAAAGGTTGGTGCGTACCTCAGGAATAATCAGATTGGACCCATATAGAGCACAAGAAGGACAGCTCCTGGATTCTACCTGAGGGCTGCAGCCCCACTCTGTTTATAAACTATTTGTACCTCTGTGCCCACTCAGAGAATGCTAAAAACCAACAATGCTTACATTACAACCTCAGTCTTGTGGAATGGAGAGCCGAACTCAGCCTTAAGAACAACCCTGATATTACCATATAACAGGTTGATAAAGGGGTGCCACGGTTGTCATGGACAAAATATTATATGTACAGAAAGCCAAGAGAGACAGTTTTTCAACAGTTTTACATGGATTTTATGGCATAATAACACAACAAACTAAATCAACTCTTAAACACAGGAGAAGATAAATACTTCCACCTCTAAGAAACACAAGCCAGACAACTTTTATTTATTACCCAAGATCCACAAACATGGCAACCCAGGACATCCCACTATCTCAGGCACTGGATCATTGTAGAGGGAGTTCTTGGTTACATTGATTTAATCCTATTCCCCTATGACATCAGAGCTGCCAGCTATTTGAAAGATAGCACAGATTTTCTAAAGAAACTAGCTTTTATTGACAAGCTTCCAGCTACTACTATATTACCTACCATGGAGGTAAACATCACTGTACACCAACATCCCCCATGAGGATAGATTACAAGCCATAAAGAACATTTTCTCTGAAATGGACACTGCTTCTGTTTTCATCACACCTTCCTGTTCTGTCCTTGTGAGCAAACTGAGTTACGTTAAGGCTCTTAGCCATAGTTTAGGCCAGGGGTGGGCAATTATTTTCGGCAGAGGGCTGCTTACAAAGTTTTGACAAGCCATTGAGGGCCGCATGAGTAGCCCCGCCCATTGACAGGTGCCGCACCCCCTGGTCACCATCTTGGGACTGGCTGCTGCACGTGTTTAGTTCTGCCACCAGCTTCCCCTGCGTCCTACTGCCCCTGGCTCCTATCATATTTGACAGGCAGCCAGGAGAAGATAAATATTAATTTTCTAAATTTTTAGGGGTCCCGCAGGGTCTGGATAGAATGACTTGGTGGGCTGGGTGTGGCCTGCGGGCCATATTTTGCTCACCGCTGGTTTAGGCCTTCCCGGAACTAAGCAATAAAATTGTACAGAGTGCCTTATAAGGCAGTGGAAAAAGTGGGTGCTGTGACTGGTACAGTGGGTGAACCAGGTACATCAGTTTCCCTAAAAGGAAACAAAACCAAAAACTGAATAGGATTGGAGTACCCTATCCAAAAAAACAAGGTAAAGAACCTGAATATTGGACAATTTGGGATTAGCAAGTTGCAAAGTAATGGACAAACAAAGAAACAGTGCGTGTTTGTGCTGTTACTCTGGGGAGTTGGGGGACAGACAAGGAATTTCTGCTTGAACTGCAGGAAAACCAGACACAAACATCCCGCACACCGAGTGGACGACCCAAGGTCAGTACCACTGAATGTTATTGATGTAACATCTAAAGGAGCCATTTGTCAGGTTGTATTACACGGAGGAAACTTGTAATAATGGTTAGGGGTTACTATTAAAGTTCACTTGATACCAAATTGGACAAGGGGCTGTGTCAATCTTTGGGTGTGGGAAGTGGGGGTCTCTGGCAAAAAAGAATCCTATTGATAACAGTCCTCACACAAGTGTTTCAGATCTGGGGACTCTATATCTACAAACAAGTGGCACTGCCATGGGCATACATATGGTCTCCCAATATGCCAATATATTTATGAAAGACCTTACAGTTTGCCTCCTCCACAGCTGCTCTCTCATACCCCTGGTATATCTAAGGTACACCAATGATATCATCATATAGACACATAGGAAGGAATCTCTAGGGAAACTCCACCAGGACTTTAACAATTTCTACCCCTCCATCAAACTGACTCTGTAATATTCCACTCAGAAAATTAATTTCTTGGACATCATTGTTAAAGTTTGCAATGGCTGTATCACCACCACACTGTATCAGAAACCAACTAATGGTTACAGCTATCCTCCATGCATCCCACTAGGTTCATCATCTACAGCCAGCTCTACATTACAGTTGTATCTGCTCTGATTCTACTGACTGGAATTCATACTTTTAGGGTATGGAGCATGGATTCCTACAATTACAAAACAATCCTAAAACCATAGCCACTCAAATCAAGACAGCCAGACTCAAATTTTGCTCTGACATGCTACAACAGCAACCTTGAGACAAAACCAACAGAATACATTTAGCTTCAAAACCCTGGAGACATCATTAATGACTTCCAACCCCTTTTGGAAAATGACAGTCACCTCAAGGTAGCAATGGGGAACAAATCTCTCCTGGTTTACAAACAGCCTGCCACCCTCAAATAGTATCTCTCCAGCAACACTTTAACATCCCTGGTCATTTCAACATGGACCCCATAGTAGCCGTTGTTTTTAAAGATTTGTTATCTAAGACATCTGAATGGAAAATTGCAGAACAAGAAATCATCCACAGACTGGACTATATTAAGTATGATCTAAACCAGGACAATGGGTCTTATCCTATTACCAAATTTACTCGAATACAAGAAAAGGTTGTTTTCCCCAATAAGCATGGGGAAAAGAGTCCCTTGTCTTACATTTGCATATAAGGAACTAAATACACTACCATTAAAGTGCTGCCACATCAGCTCATGCTTAGTAAAAGAAACCAACTATGAAGTAGATTAAATGCAGCCAACACTGAGCTTGACTATAAAATACGTGGCCCACACTGGAGAAACATGCTGATAGGAACCTACCACAAGGATAGGTTAGTCCAGCTCACCTGAATAAGATATACAGTAGTGTGATATAGGACAGTTTTTCTCAATGCCAGCTATTTTTCAAGTCATGATGAGCTACAGCGCTTCATACATTTTGACTTCCTCTTCACTCCCACAGCTGAGCTACACCTTTCTTTCCCATTTCGAATTATTTCTGTTTCTTTACCAGCCTTAAATGTCTGGCAAACATTACCAAATGGGGCCCCAAACAGTTCACCCAGAATACCTCTGCTGCCCTTCTCTCAGCCTGGCACATACAATTAGTATGACTTGAAATGTTGTTGATTCTTGTGGGGCCCAGCCTAATGAACTATATAGTAAATCATAAGTCTCTTGGTTTTGGACTAATATCATGCATAGTTTTGTACTATATATAAGCAGGTACCAAAGTGCTACTTATAAGTGTGTTTATGAAGCACCTGTTCTAAAACTTGCAGCAGTTTAAAAAAAGGGCATGATGCACCATTTCTGCATAAATTAAGTCTATAGTTACTATATGCAGATTACTACAGGTCTGTCTATTTTGAGGTTAGTTTTTTCAAATTTCCTCTTTACTTCCACATGCTAAGGAAGAGCAGGGTCTGAAAGAAGGGAGAGAGGGAAGAAGTTGGAGGGTAGACGACAAAGGGGGTACCTGACCCCCAGATTTATTTTCCCTGCTGTAGCAGTGGGAGGGGGAGACATACAAAGCAAACCTCTAATAATGAAATTCTATACCTGGAAAATTACAACACTTATAAATTTTCCATATATAGAGAGAGTCTGGTTACTGGGGGCCCTCTCAGAATCAGGGTCATCTTATATTCAAGTAAATATGGTATTTGGATTAGCTTTTATAAAACCTGTGTCCCTCAATGTGTTAATTGCTTTGTTTCTCTCTCTACTGCTCACCTTGCCACTCCCACCAGTGCACCCTCTTTTTGTCCTCCCCCTTTCCCTCCCTTTGTATTCTAATCACTGCTTTCTATTTAGAAGCTCTACTACCTCCAGTCCCTTCATAACATCTGAAGAATTTATATGTTGTTGTTTATGAAAGCTTATGCATCTCTGGTTTAGTCTACATGGTGCAATCTACCCAACTTTTTACTTCACTAATAACAGATTGTAGAAGTCGCTCCTTAAGGAGACGATCCTCCAAGTCCAAAGAGAGGTAATCCCAACACAGATCAAAGGGAGCAGGAGGGCACACAAGCCCCCATGGCTCACCAAAAGCATCTGGGAATGTCTCCTAGATAAAAGGGAGGCGTACACCCAATGGGAAGGAGGGGCCATCACCAGGGATGACTATACTGCAGTTGCCTGGGGATGTAGGGGGGTAGTCAGGAAGGCCAAGGTAGAGATGGAACTGGGACTAGCTTCCTGGATTAAGGACAATAAGAAGTCCTTTTTTAAATACATAGGGGGTAAAAAGAAGGTTCTCGATAGTGTGGGGCCCCTGCAGGACACGTTAGGAAATTTGGTCATCACACCAGATGACAAAGCCAACATATTTAACGATTTCTTTGCCTCCATTTTCCTAAGCAGGGACCGGAACAGTCACCCCCCCCGCTGGGCTCCCCTCAGTCCCCAGGGGAGGCACACCTAGGTCAAGGGTTAGTGAGGAACTAGTTAGGGAACTTCTGGAGGGACTGGATGTATTCAAGTCAGCTGATCTGGACGATCTCCACCCTACAGTACTGAAGGAATTGGCTGAGGTCATTGCAGGACCCCTGGCACGGCTTTACGAGCACTCATGGTGCCCGGTGTGGTGCCAGAGGACTGGAAGAGGGCCATCATGGT
>NW_017729030.1:5861317-5870665 GCF_001723915.1 Gavialis gangeticus | reverse complement strand
TGCCATGGCAGGGGGTCAGACTAGATCTACTCAGGTCCCTTCTGACCCTAGAAACTATGAAAATTCTAACAGAAGATGAAATAGTTAGATTTCCAAAAGAGCTTTGCTGTTCTGATGAAATGATTTCTGAATGTATCAGGTATTGAACGTGAATGAGACTGGACCTGATCAGCAGGGACATGGGTTTTCCATTTCCTACAGAAAAACAGAGTAGAATGTGGATTTCCCCCCTTACCCAAGTAAAACATGAATTTCTCAGGTTAGCTGAGAAACCCATGCATTCTGCAGTTTTGCAAGGAGCCTCCTGCAGGCTGGCAGAGTTCCAGCCTGCAGGGGGCTGGAAGGGAGTGGGAGGAGGGAGGTCAGGCAGGGGGCGCCATGTGCATGTATATGCAAATGGCTGCCAGGGAGCCTGGAGAGCAGCTCCTGTAGATAAATGGCAGGTGGGGGGTGGGGATTGAGGCCCCCACAGGGAGGGAGGGAGTAAGAGAGTTGGGCAGGGCTGGGGCTGCACTCCCAGGGGTGGCAGGACCCATTTCCCCCAGATCTGTGCGCAGGGTTGGGGTGGGGACGAGTGTGTGCTGCAAGCTGTGGGATCCTGCCCTGCTGCCCTCCCCCTGGGCCTCTGCAGTATGGTGGGTAGGACCCAGAGTGGCAGAGTAGAGTGGGCCTGCGCAGGAAAGCTGCTAGCCACTGCAAGCTCTGTGCTGCCCTGGCGATGCATCGCCTGCATGCATGGCTGCAGCAGAGGCGGTGGCGCAGGGTTATGCCCCTCATTGCTACCACGTGAGCAGGGGACGCATCGCCAGGGCAACATGGAGCTCACAGCAGCAGACAGCTTTCCTGTATGGCCCTGCTCTGTCCTGCAGTGCCGGGTTGCCCCTGCCAGGCTTTGGAGGCCATGGAAGAGGACAGCAGGGCAGGAGTACCTAGCAGAAAGTTCAGACACTTTCAATTTAAAAAAAATCATATTTAAAGAGATCTAAAAAACTTTAAATAGTGCAATAACATGCAAAAAATTATTAAAACTATGCATTAAAATAAACAAGAAGTGACTAGGATTTACAGTTGAAACCAAATGACTTGCATTACCAAATCAGTTCATCTGCAACTACCATCAATGTGCTTCATTCACAGATTTGGCCATGACAAAACCAGAAGTGTCCTTCACCCATACTGGTAAGAAGTAGGCTGTACAAAGTTGAGGACCTCCTTAAACTATGCAAAAGATTACTTTTGGAAAACAGGATAAAATGTTTCTTTTAAGAACAAACAGAGATCAGGAGCCAGAACTTGAGCTGAAGCTTGTTTGAAAGCTAAGAAATTTACGTTTGGAGGTTTAAATAAGCTTTTAACATGGTTAATGTCAAAGCATTGTCCTTGAACATGATGAAGGGGAACTATCCTTTTCCTTCTATGATATTCCAGCCAGTAAGACTACACATTAAAATTTAACTGGTCACTCTTAAGGTGCTTAAACTGCAACATTTCCATTAACTTCTCATAGATATATGCAGTCTGTGTATCACTGTGTAAGAGGAGGATTATATATGCAATGATATATTTCTTAAGAAACCTCTCAAGAAGCAGAGCAAGAATGTATTAAATAGCTTTTAGATACTGGAGTATTTTCTTAGGAAAGCAAAATGTCTCGTAAAATTATTTTTTTTAAAACAGCCTTGGTTCTCTCTATAGATACAAACCAATATTTCAGAGTGTGTGTGTGTGTGTGTGTGCGCGCGCGCGCACGTGTGCGTACACACATATGTACATCCATATACACACAATGAATCTATACATATATGGTATGTCTACATGTGTATTGCCTATTTACTCAAATACCTAACTTTGACACTGATAGAAAAAAAAATCAATTCTCTGGCAAAAAAAGGATCTTTCTTATTGGCTTGCAATGTTACCAGCTTTGTCTTTTAGTAGGCAAACACAGGAGTACAGATAATTGTGTGACTACAATATGATACACTAATTTACTTTAAAAGTTAAAAATACATCTTTGTAGTATGGTCCAGGAAGGCACGTGAAAATCCTGTATTAAGCATATCTTTAGATAGGCTTTATTTAAAGAGATGATCAAAACAGGTCAGAAAAGAAATATTTTCTCCTGCATTGTAGATTTTAACTTCCAGAATATCTTTTAACTCTATAAATATTCAAAAAAGACGCTGTACACTTTTCACATAATGTAAGTTGAACACAGAAACAAAACAAAACAGCAAGAAGGAAAAGCCTTCAATTTTGAGAGATAAAATATTTAAAAAGATAAAAACTGGCAGCTTTCAAATACACTCTCTTGCTTTAAATGAAAAGAGCTCTTACCTGAGTGTGTGAAGGTGGTAAGCCTTTTCGACCATAAACTCCAATCAATGCATCTTTCTGAAGGGAGATATTGAATTTTAGAAATTGTGGCTGATCAATGAAGAGTTGTGATCTCCAGAAGATCCCAGGAGGAACCTCTTGTATTGCTCTTCGGCCTATATCAAGCTCTCCAGAATCTATAGTGTTGTTCTCTTGTGCAAATCCCCCTAATTTTCCTGGGATGTTAAAATAATATTAAGAGATCAAACATTAATATTCCCTTTTAGTTTTCAGTCTTCTTTTAAATAAGTTGCCAAATATTTAGATTGATCTCAGATGGATTGTTATTTCAGAACTTTTTTTGAAGACATTCAATATCTCAGAGAATTTACTGATATGAATCTTACAAAAACAAGGATCTCTCATACAAGTACCTTCACAGGCAATATACCTTGACTTTCCCAAGATATCTCTCTTAAGGAAACTCTTTTAGCATTTACCATCATGCTTAATTGTTATGAATGTAATTACCTTACAAAGTATGTCTCTTTAGTATTACTTAAATTGGATTATCTATGATGTTCATCAGTCATTTTATACATACAGTTATACTACAGAGTGCAAATTATACAGAAATGAATTTAAAAGCTTTTCAGTTTACTTCTCTAAAACACAAAAACATCAACAAAATTTTTACTAAATTAAATAATAGAGCATTTATTTAAACATCACTAAGATTCTCTGATGTACTGTTAAAAGCAATCCAGCCAAGTGGAGAAAAAACAACAAACCCTGTATTCTCTGTTATAAATGGATCTGAGTCATGAAGATTCAGATTCAAAAACTCCTGTGGAGTTCAGAACAGGGCTTCTGTTCAGCTCATAATCAGACTACTTTCATGCCCTGAACTATACTGCAGAAAAGCTGGCTGCATTTGAACCCAACAACTTGATTCAGATAGTTCCAAAACCACAGACCTAGACACACACTATCATCTCTTCTCTAGCTCAGGCACATTCCATAACATACATCAAATCTGGTGTTAGGCAGCATACACTCTCTACTCCCTTTGAAGTTAACTGAAGTCATCCCATTAACAAATTCATTCTCACAGTACCTTGAGAAACAGACAATTATAGAATGTATTTACATTTCACAAATGCTTAACCTGATGAGGAGAGGTTAAATGGCTTGCTCAAGGCCACAGAAGAAGCTGTGGTTAGAACCAGAGTCAGAACTCAGGAGGTCCTGGCTCCTAACCCTGTAACCACCATGTTATCTCAGGCTTTCTGTGGTACTCTCCCTAGATAAATGTGTCTCGCCTTATTCTCTTCTAAAGGACTGTTCAAAAAAGCAAAGCAGTGCACATAAAACATAACAGAGAACTTCAAGTGAAGAAACATATATGATAGCGAATTCACAGCATTTTAAACCCTTTAAAAACTGAACTGTTACTTTAAACTGGACATGAGAGTACTAGCAAATTCCAACAGAACAGAACAAAATGTGTAAAAACTTGATAATTGCTATTATTTCTACTATCTGCCAAATTGTGAATAGGTATCTTTATACTAAATTCAAATCGCCCAAATTAAATATTAACACCACAACCCTTTATTTGTCTGTTCGGTGTTCAAAGCAATAAGGGCTCAATCCCTACTGCCTTTGGGCATTATCACAATATACTACTATTTACTACTACTACTACTTTTTCTACAGTGCTCCAGTCACGCTGCAAGAAACTTCTGAGAAGAAGCTGTTCATAGAGACCTAAAGAATGTGACACTTGGGCACCCAAAAAAATCATTAGTAGACAAAAGAGGTTCTGAGAACTGAGACAGGAAACCCCACAGACCAAAAAGTCCCACAGACCAAGTGCCGGAGCAGAAATGGAAGCTTGTTGGTCAAGCAGAATTCCTCAGACTCCATAAAGCTGCTTCATTAACTCACTAGCAAAGAGAATGGGGTTTAGTGGAGGTGGCCTCTTACCAATTCACTAAGCCAACTTTAAGGAATGCAGCCAACAAGGCTGAAGCATGAAGAGAGTGGTTTAGACTAACAATTGGCATCAAATCTGGAATATCTAACTGAGTTCTTTTACATCAAGCCTGTTTCAAACTCAGATATTGACCAATTTCCAGTTATGAAATCCATAGACTGAGACTTCATTCTGGATGTCACTTTCTCTGGATTTTATTACTAGGGACTAGCTGATATGGACAACTTAAACACGTGAAACCTGAAGTAGTTGTCTCAGGCTCATTAAAGATGTTTAGCCAATACATTTTAACTAGTATATTTTAGAACCCTGGTATGAGCAAGACTTGCACTTTAACACATGCATTTTCTAATCTAGATTAAATTTGATGGAATCAATATAAAAAAAAACTAAAGTGTAGTCAAAGTGCTATAAAACATTATTATTTTTAACATTTCAGCACTCAGTCTACTACAAAGTTTCAACCAAACCAATCTAAATATGTTAGAACAAACTTGATCAAGTTGTCTGAACACATGTGCAGGGAAAACTTTTAAGAAACTGACATTCTGAATACTACTGTCCTGTTTTTTATGATTTATTTTCACAATTATCCATCACCTCATGCAACAAACAGTGATGCTATCTTCTCTGGAAAAAGTTAAAATACAAAAAAATGGATTACCATTTGAAACACTCATCAAGATCACAATTGATCCTTGCCATTTTTCATGTTGAAGATGAGTGGACTGCTCCCTCAATTAAATGGATATTGAAGGACTACAAAAAAGCTCAGTACTGGGATGTATGTCATCATCACAGCTATGTGTCAATGGTGTTGAAGTCACTAAACACATTTCGCTTGCAGGTTCAAACTGATCTATGTAGTGCTTTTTCAAGACACTGTAGAATATCTGATCTTGAAGAATCCAGAGATATCACTTTTCTACTCTGCTTATGATGACAGTTCACCTTTTCTAACTTTCTCCTTAACAAGCTTTCACAGCTTTTGTATTTTTCCTCTAGAAAAATGAGCCTGCATTTATTTACTTCAGTTTATTTAATCATCAGGCTCATGGTTAATGTCAAAGCTCATCAGAAAAAAGGATCTTTCTTATTGTAGTGCCCATCTTTAAGAAAGGGAAAAAGGAGGATTCAGGGAACTACAGACCAGTCAGCCTCACCTCAGTCCCTGGAAAAAAAATCACAGAGGAAATCCTCAAGGAATCCATTTCTAAGCACTTGGAGGAGAAGGTGATTAGGAACAGTCAGCGTGGATTCACCAGGGGTAAATCATGCCTGACCAACCTGATTGTCTTCTATGATGAGATGACTGGTTCTGTGGATGCGGAGAGACCGGTGGATGCGGTGTACCTTGATTTTAGCAAGGCTTTTGATACAGTCTCCCACAACATTCTCACAGGCAAACTAAGGAAGTACAGGCTGGAAGAATGAACTGTAAAGGTGGATAGAAAACTGGTTGGATCATCTGGCTCAGAGGGTAGTAATCAATGGCTCACTGTCTAGCTGGCAGCCAGTATCATGTGGCGTGCCCCAGTGGTCAGTCCTGGGGCCAGTTTTGTTCAATATCTTCATCAACATCCTGGAACATGGCATAGAGTGCACCCTCAGCAAGTTGCAGATGGCACCAAGCTGGAGGGAGTTGTAGATATGCTAGAGGGTAGGGCTACGATTCAGAGAGACCTAGACAAATTGGAGGATTGAGCCAAAAGGAATCTCATGAGGTTCAACAAAGACAAGTGTAAAGTCCTGCGCTTAGGACGGAACAATCCCATGCAAGGGTACAGGCTGGAAGCTGACTGATTAGGCAGCATCTCTGCAGAGAAGGACCTGGAGGTTACAGTGGACAAGCTGAATATGAGCCAGCAGTGTGCCCTTGTTGCCAGGAAGGCTAATGGCATACT
Organism: Gavialis gangeticus; assembly: GCF_001723915.1. Taxonomy (NCBI): domain Eukaryota; kingdom Metazoa; phylum Chordata; order Crocodylia; family Gavialidae; genus Gavialis; species Gavialis gangeticus. The sequence continues at coordinate 5,864,446 of NW_017729030.1, read as the reverse complement.
GGGCTGCACTGGTAGGTGTGTTGCCAGTAGATCAAAGGAAGTTATTATTCCCATCTATTCAGCACTGGTTAGGCCACATCTGGAGTACTGTGTTCAGTTTTGGCCCCCCCCACTATGGAAAGGATGTGGAAGGGTAGAAAAACACTGGAACAGGTTACCCAGAGATGTTGTGGACTCTCCATCATTTAAGGTTTTTAAGACCCGGCAAGACAAAGCTTTGGTTGGGATGATTTAGTTGGGGATGGTCCTGCTTTGAGCAGGGGGCTGGAGTAGATGACCTCCTAAGGTCTCTTCCAACCCTGATTTTCTATACTTCTAGGATTCTAGACTAAATGATTCAAACACAAGTCCTATTCATTTGTATAATGCAGCATGACTCAGAAGTCCAAACAGAAACCAGGGTAAATTTGCACTTCATAGATCAGTGGTTCTCAACCTTTTTTAAACTCAAGACACCCCTGGATAGACTTGAAACACCTCTTGGAAAATGCCAGCTCTTTGTTTTCCCTCTTTCTGACCACAGAACAATAATAAAGCAGTTTTCCTGTTGTAAAGAACTCAGAAAGACCACAACTATAGATTTCTATTTGAAATCTCTGGATTTATCTTGTGAATCATATTTGTAAACCTAACAGTACTAATGTTTGGCAGTAACAGTGCTAATGTCTGGCATCCCACAGCACCCTTGAGAATCACTGTAATAAAGTTTATGCTATACATCTCTGACTTAGTTAGTCTATACAGTGCAGATCTACCTTACCTTCTGCCTGTCTTGAGACTAGCACAGCTAACTACTTCTCACCAGAAGTCCAAAGGACAGAAATATCTGACAAAAACCTCAAAGTGTTTTCCTTCCAGTCCTCTTCCCTTCAAAAAATAGCCAGAAATACCGTTCCTCTCCCTAACTTTACAGAAACAATAAACAAAATAAAGGTTTAGACACTTAAATCAAATACTTTAAACCCAAATATTTATACATTCTGTTTGTTGCATTTTATTGTACCAGAAACTCAACTGTTCAACTGTAAATAAATGTTTTCAGTGGTTCTTAAGTATTTATGAAAATTCAATTAATATAAATAGTTTTGGACAGTTTCTAAAATTTTCAGGAACTTGAAAAAACTTTTCAGAATATTTACTAATGTTGTATGGGATAATTTGGGAAAGAAGTATGTAAAATTCACGTCCATAATATAAAAAAAAACCAAGTAAACAAAACATTAAAAAGATTAATGGTAACTTGTGGAGTATAACTGATAAAATAATTTTATTGTAACTGACGATATAATTTCAAGTCCTTCCTTTGTAGGCAACAGTAATTAGAATATCAGGAGACAAGGCTAGATTTATAGACAATCAATAGCACACCCTCTACTTCCTCCTATAACCTTGGTTTCAGACCTCCTACTGTGCAATGTTTGAGGTGGGCTTTTGTATATCCTTCTACAAATGGAACCATCAGTCATAACTGAGAATCACTGGTTAATTCTACAGGCATCACAAAACAAAATGAAATCAAAATCCTCCTTACAAATGTACCTTTCTGGAAAAATCAATACAGCATCTAATTAAGAAACTATTAAACATTTCATTAACATGAAGTACTATAAATAATAAAAAAAAGCTTGATACATACACGTGGCAGTTAAAGTCTAATGTATTTTAATTTGCTTATAATATTTAAGTGACCTCAGTGTTCTAATCCCCACGGTACACAATTTAGGGATAGTCAAAACTGGGGGTGGGGGCTGGAATACATTTTCTTCATTTTACAATCAAGCAAGTGAAAACTGTTATAAGGGGGTTTTTTTGCACTGTACGTGTTCAGATAACATATGCAAAATGATTCCAAAAGCATGTTTTAGGGAACGATTCCAAATTATTAGTTGAAAACACGTAAAGCTAGGATTCCTATATTTATATTCTCAGCTTCGATGAGTATTGCGGTTTTTAGTTTCTCTATGCCCCTTTCATCTGTTTACGAAATGAATATAGCATCTACCGATCCCAAATAGGTACTGGTGCAGGATCACAAATGCTTTGTAAAGCATCTGAGAGAGCCCCAGCTGAAGGGGCTTGCTTTGCATGCAGCATGAGGGGCTGGCCTGGGACATTAACTACCTGCAGTGCACAGCCGGTCCCAACACTGCATGCAACACAGGGGACTGAGGTTTGAACTGTATGAGGTGCCCCAGATGGACCCACTGTGCTGCCTGCAACACCAGATCCAACCCCACATGCCATATGCACACTGGCCCCAAAGGTGACGTGGGGGGGGGGGGGGCACATGCCCCACAGAGATTGGCCGCTGCCGAAGCCGCCACTGGTTTCTGTGGGCGGTCGCCGCCCCCCCCCCGCTTCCCTTCTTTACCTTTTTTCCCCCTAATTTCTACCCATTTACATTCTCACTGACATCCTGTCACACTTTTAGCTTCTCTCATTCCTTGGAGTCTCAGAACAGCAGAGAGTCCCTGTGCCTGAAGGGTGACTGCATCCAAAAGCTTGCTAAGAACCTTTTTCCAACTACTCAGTTGATCTAATAAAAGATATCACATCTACCCAAAGAACCTTGCCTGTCTTCCTGTCATGCACTGATGAGATAACCTGCTAAATGACCATTACCTTCCAAATCTACAGGTGAAAGCATTTTACAACAGATTAAATGATCCCAATGAAAGATTTACAGGATTTAGGGATCTTTGGAAGAAACAGAGCCTAAAAATGTCATTTGTTATTACAATTTGACTGTCATATCACTCCCTATTATTTCCAAAGACAAGGAATTGTACCAGCAGGTTTTTACTTGTTTTATAGAATTAAAAACAACAATAAGAAAACAGTTTTATATGAAAAAAGTATTAGTTAGATATGGCTGATGAATACAGCAACTCTGTCAGCCACCACTGCACTAGATAGATAGATAGATAGATAGATAGATAGATAGGATTCATTACACATGCAGTAGCTTCTTTCCATTCCTTGTTATAAGTAAGAAACCACCCACACATGGGTAGAGATAATGGATACCTAAGTACAGGCACCCAAGTCAGAGAACTAGGCAAAAGGAAATGAGAGGAGAAAGACACAGAGAGTTTTACTAGACAGGCTTCACAAGACTAGAAGATGACA